>NW_020884901.1:3212496-3306726 GCF_003945725.1 Corapipo altera | reverse complement strand
AGTCTCAGCCAAGGAACGTTTTTCCTTTTCCTCAGCTGTTTTTCCATGAGTGATTTTCGCATCCCATTGACATCTCCAGCTGAACCTGCTGGGCACCCGATCGCCCCCTGCAACGTTCCCGTTCTCCTCCCCTTCCAGTGGGACAAGTGGCCATTGTGGCCACTGGGATGCCCGTGGCCGGACCCCCAGAGGGATGTGCCAGCCTGTCCCTGCCTGGGTGGCATTGAGGTGACCAAGGCCGCCCTGGGCACACCAGAGTGATCCCTGTGCCGTGGCAGCTTTGGGCAGAGCCAGGAGCGTGGAGAGTGGGCAGCACCCCCAGGCCGGTGATGAGTGTGTACGGAGTGTTTTCCAGCGCCCATCCCTGCTGGAGTTACCCCACGGAGCAGGAGCGGTGCTGGGAGCAGTGGGTGGGAGAGCAGGAGCCGTTCGCGCTGGCCTTCCCTTAACCTGGATCTGTTGCCAGGTACAAACAAGATTGAACTCGCTCTGGGGTTTACAGCGCAGATAAATCCTCCCCCGACGGCTGCAGAGCCGGTCAGATAGAGACGGAAAATCAGTGTCTCAATTTGGTTAGTGACGATCCTCGGGTTTGCAGCTCGCCTGCGATATTTTTTCATTTGGGAAGCGCTGGGAGGAAGCTTTTGGAGGGCGGGGGAAGGGGCACGGGGGGTTATCCCCCTTGGCAGCGACCTGCTGCTCCCCAGAGCTGCCCATTCCCACTCCCTGCCCCATTTTGGGAGCCCCCAGGGACCCGGGAGCACCCGCCCGGCCACGCTCCCATCTGCCGGCTCCCGCTGCAGAGGGTGGTTTTGTGTCTCGTTAACCTCCGGGCAGCGGTTTGTGTTTGGAGAGTAAATATTTACCTCCCTACCGGAGGGTTTTTGTCCCTCCATCCCCCGGGTGGAGCGCCCTGGGGTCTGTGGGGCAGCGCTCGCCGGGATGCTCCGCGAGCTGCCCGGGGTCACTGCTGCCCGCGGCGCTCCGAAACCACATTTTGCTTTGAAAATCGGGTTTGCTTCTATATTTAACGATGCTAATAACAGAAAGAAAAGCAAAGCCAAGCTGGCCACTGGTTTTCTTTTTTTTTTTTTTTTTCGGTTGCTGCTGTCTTTCCTGCTGCATTTTCTGCTGCCGCCCACTCCCCAAAGGCGGGGGGCATTCCCAGCCCCCCAAACCTGGGGAAGGACTCTGCTCCCTCTCCTCTGCTGCCGGCGAGGGAGGACATGGTTTGCACCTTGGCCAAGTCGTTGCTGTTTTTCCAGCTTCTGCGGGGATCAAAGTGCCTGTTTTGACTCTCCTCCTGATTCCTTGATAAGAGAAGATGATTGTAATGCAATTAAGCATCTCACACATGCAATGGCTTTGGGCTTTTGTTGTGTCTCCGGGCTGGGTGTGCGCAGGATTCACCCTTGCCCTGTGAGCAGCACGGAGACAAGGAGCTCAGGGACAGCGCACACAAAGGGGCTCGGAGCCCTGTGGTTTATCAGGAGCCTCGTAACACCAGATTTCCTTAAACCTTGAGCTCCTGGAGATGTGGGATCAGGAGGGGACTCCAGCTACCCCTTCAAAATGCTATTCCTTGTCCTCTGGGTGCTTGAGGGGGTGGAGAATGGAAGATGCTGTGTCGGGGGGGGGGTGGGGGCAGGGCATGCTCGGGGGGCTCACTCTTGGAAATACATTTTGCTTGGTGGCACCGGTCTGGCCACTTAATTTCTGTGCATCCCCCGTGCTGACAGAGATGGAGTGAGGTGTCAGCGGAGTGTTTTGAAACCCTTAAGAGAAGGGCTGTGATCCCGGCCCTCTCCGTGCCTCGCTTTTGTGGCGAGGAGGGGCTCTACAAATAAATACAGACAGATGAGCTCTTTCACTGGTAATTTGTCACTTCATAATTGCCAAAGAAAAGCAGGTTAGTTTTCTCCTTCTGACCTCTCTCAAGTAGCCTTTTCACCCCAGCTGGCCCCGGGGCCGGGGTCGGGGTCCCGCCGTGCCCCCTCGGGGCAGCCCCCGCCCGCGCTGGGGCCGCAAAGGGCACCTTGGCCTTCTGCGGCACGTTTTCCAAGTGACATTCCCATGGGTGTCCCCATGGCATCACCAAGCCGCAGCGACACCAACCCCCAGGCATGTCCCAGGGTACCCTCGCCACCTCGCCCCTGCATGGGTGGAAATGGGAGCAGCTGGGAGCACTGGGAGTGCTCGGAGGACCTGGATTTCAGGGTCATACTCTGTTTCAAATAGAATTGGGGAGTTCGAGCAGTGGAGACACTCTAAGATCCAGCCGATCCTTTCCTTTACCCCTGTGCTTTCCTCTCCATCCTTGGTTCCCCAGGGCGGGGTGGGAGCTGCACTCCAGCTTTTTCCAGGTGGGCCTTCGTTCAGGAAAAGTCCTGGGCGGTTCGTCTGCTGGGAGCGAGCGTGGGTGAGCGGGGTTGAGCAGGGCGGGAGGCTGCGGTTACAGACGGGGGCTGGCGAGCGGCTCCGCGGAGCTGGGCTGACCCCCGGGGGATGCGGGGCCAGAGCCTTGGGGAGCCCCCGAGGGCCGGCGTGGCCCGTCCGAGCAAAGAGCAAAGTGCTGCTGCCATCTCCCGACCGGAGCGAGCCCTGCCCGGGATGCCCTTCCCCTGCCAGGGATCCCGCTTCCCTTCCTGGGATGCCCACTCCCCTTCCCGGGATGCCCACTCCCCTTCCCGGGATGCCCACGCCCCTGTCCAGGTCCCATTTCCCTGCTCGGAGCAGCCCCGAGACTGGAAGGAAACAATATATACTATATATTTGACATCATTCTGGAAACCTTCAAAGACCAGGAAGCAAAGCTCTCCCTCTCTTTGGTGCTCCATGGTGCCCAACATCAGGTCCTTCTAAGCAGCTTTCTGACCCTGAGAGATGCTTTGCTATCAGTCACCCCCATCTCCTTCCTTCCTCCTTGCCCTGACTCCGAAATTTCTGTCCTGACTGAAATTTCTTGCTGAGGTGACTTGCACAGATCAACAGCCCAAACGCTGTATCTGAAGTATTTTTAACTCATTTCCCCCTCAAAGCACCAGCTCTGCTCTTCCCTTGCAGTCTGACAAAGGGTTAACAAACTGCTTAAAGCAAAGCATTGCCTAAAACGAGGATCTTTCATTTCCAAAGAGCCTGAGATCCCAAGGCACAGGCGAGAAATACTGGCCACAAAAATTTTGCATCTCTCTCCCTTACAACACTGGCAGTGAAAACCTTGTTTGGCTTCACAGGCAAGATTTTCCATACCGTGCTCCAACGCAACTCAATTCCACTAAGCCCACATCTTGTTTTTCTTCTGACAAAGTGAGGTATGATTCTTGGCTCGGTGATTCTCTGCTGTGGAAGACTAAATGAAAAGATGCTTTTAAAGCTCATTCACTCAACACTCAACCCAAAACCCAAGGGGAGGGTCAAATGGAAATTCGCTGAAGTTGTCAGCCAGGCTTTTTGCTGAATTTCTTTTATGGTGGGTATTAGGGTGAAGAGCATTAAATGAAGACACAAGTGTTTGCTGGGATGCTGTTAAATGTAGAACAGCCTGATGAGTAAAGCAGCAAGGCCATTTAATTTATTTTCTTATAAAAAGCTTGTGTTTGAGTCACGGTGATTCCTGAGGACTCAGCTCTCGGTGTTCATTTGTCTGGACCTTCTAATTGATAACATAAAAGCACCCTGCCTTGTCATAAGAGGGGCCACGTCCTTCACAAGGTAGGAACTGCCTTGTGTGAGTTCACTGGAGAGCTGGAGAGAGCCAGGAGGGAGGTGAGGGGATGGAGGGGGAATTGCCTGGCTCAAGGTTGGCCAGCAAACCAGGGAAAGAGTGGGGAGAGCATTCCCACCCTCCACAGATTTCCACCATCCTCCTGCTTTGCTGCTTGGGAATTTTGCAGGGTGGAGTCTGTTCCTGGGGCTCCCTGCCCCTTCCTGCCTGCTCAGGGGGTTGCTTTCCACTTGTCCTGGTTGTGGTGGGTATGGCACAGCCACCATCACTGGAAGGTGGTGGGGCTCTGAGGACACTGTGACACCAGGAGGGGCTGGAGGAGCTGCAGGGCTTCATCTCAAGGGCAGGGAAAATGATCTCCAATGTCCTGGAAGAGCCTGGGAGAGGGTTACACCACACACCACAGAGAAAACCTTTGTCTCTGCACTGTCCCACCAGCCCAGCGTGAGGGAAAAGCCTTTCCTCAGCCCTGGAACTGGCAGTGAAATGGGCTCTGACCATGATGTACCACAGCACAAGCAGAGAGGAATGGCACTGTCCTCCTGCCCTGGGTCTCTTGGCCCCCATCAGCCACCAGCCAGAGCCCATCATCCCTGCCCCATTCCTGTTCTATCCCAACCCCATCTCTGCCCCATCCCTGTTCCATCCCTGCCCCATCCCTGTTCCATCCCAGCCCACGCACTACAGCCGAGCAGGGAGGCTGACAGGGTCAGGTTTGGAGGGAGGGCTGCTCCTGTGTGTCCATGGCCATCAACATCTGCCTCCCCTCCCAGCTCCCTGCCTGAGCACACACACCAGGACGTGGGTTCCTGGGCGATCCAAAGACATTACCTAATCCTCTGAAACTGGATCCTCCCGTCAGACTCCGGTTGGATGAGAAAAGCTTGCTCTGGCCTGTCTGTTCCTGCTCCAAAACTGTTTCCCTCCTCATGGCAAAGAATGTGCTGTGCCCGATTTCCTGCTGTCTTGGAGGGTGGAGGTGGGTCCCCAAAGACCCCACGGATTAACCCCTGCCTGGAAGGGTTTGGTCTTCATATGCTGATAAATCTTGTTTCTTTTTAGGGACCAACTGCCCGTGCCATCTTTCTCTGCTGGAAATTCCCACCTCTCCTGCCCCTTGTCCCTTGGAAGAGACTCACTGACAGGAGATTCCTTCAAGCACATCAGAAGAGCTCACCATGAGTTTCAAAGCCAGACCAGCTCAGTTCAGCCAGTTTTTAGCTCTGACCTTACACGCCCCCATGTCCCCCAAACCAGACTGTTCTGGTGACAGCAGAGAGAGTGGGGGTGCTCTCGGGGCCCAATTTGTGGTAACAAGCCAAGAATGAGCCACATGAAACATTCCCCATTTGCAGAGCCATTTGTGCATCCAACTGGCTGTGGATTCACTGGTGCCCAACGTGGGATGCTCCCAGAGAAGAAAAATCTATAGGGGTGTGAGTGAGAGGGTGCAACAGGGGCACCTGCCCAGGGCATCCTTGCTTGGACCCTGCAGTCAGGAGGAGGGCTTAGTGGGATTTAGGGAGACCCTCTGTATGGCTTGGTAGGGTGTGCACAGCCTGTTTCACCCTCCTTGCTGGGTTCTGGAGGCTCTCTGAGCGTCTCAGCCTGCTGACAGGCAGGAGAAAGGCCGGCAGGAGACACAATTTGTGGCTGGTTATTTGCTGTTGTCACTCCAACCATTTCACCTTACGAGGCAATAAAGATGAAAGCCAATAATAAGCAGCCAGCCATCATTTGGAGGGAGGGGGGGGGGAAAGGCTGTAATTTACTGTGCCAGGGCTGCAGGGAGTCCATCTGAGGCCGAGGTTATTGACAGCAAGTCTAGATGGTTGGTTTCTCACAGTACTTACGTGCGCTCAGAGCAGTTGAGGGTGACATTTTTAAAATCTAAAAATATATAGCCGGTAGCAAACTTCCAGCAGCATGGAAGGGAGGAGGAGGAGGATTTATGCCCAGAACATTTTGAACTTTAAGGCAAGTGTGTTTGTAGAAAAGGTTTTAAAGGGGTTGCAAGAGGGGAGCAGGGTCTGGGATGCTGCTTGGCTGGGGGTGTCACTGGGGATGGTGGGTTTTGCTGAGAGTCCCTGTCCAGATGCTGTCACATCTTCCTAGGGGTGTAAATTAGGACCTGGGTGATCCTGCTCTGTGGTTCTTGTTCTGTAGCTGGACCAGGTGGTGGCTGAGAGTGAATCCAGCTATGGTAGGAGCAGACATGTGCCCTTTGGTCTGGAGCAGAGCACAGGGCTGTCACACAGCTCCTTGCAGACACAATAGAAATTAGGTTTTCAGCCTCAAAGGAAGATGATTTGGATTCTCATTTTCTCCTGCTCAAAATAAGCAGTAACCTTGCTGAAAACAACACTTGCCCTGGGAGTACAAGGGCTTGATTCTGCAAATCTGGGGAACCCTATGATTAAGAGATGTCATAGACTCCTTCACAAGGAGATTCAATCCATCCTTCCCTTCAAGCCATCGTCCTGTGGGGGAGGGAGGAGGTGGTTTCAGGAAACACAACGAATGACTAATCTCTCTCCTGCCTCTGCCAAGGGAGAACAACCAGCCCCACGAGCACCCCTGCTGCTTGCAAGAGCTCTGGGATGTCAGCAGGGTTATGATTTATGGCAATCAATCCCTCAACCTTATTTATAGCAGCAGCTCTATGTGAGATTTCACACATGAAGATTGGATTTTTCTATGGCCTCACTCCTGCCAAAACTGTCTCTGGGCCTCCCCGCCTTCCTGGGGGCCTTTGCCATGCCCATGTTGGGAGGTGCCTTTCCTACTCCCTTCCAACCCACTTTTTCCTTCTTTATTGCCTCTATCAGAGCATGTTCTCACAGCCAGAGGTTTCCAGGCCGGTGGGAAGTGGATGAGATGGGAAGGGAGATGTTTACTCCTGCCCTGAAGGTAGACACAGGGCTTTCCTTCTACCAAGAGTGTGGGGCTGCACTTTCTTCGTTAAAAATGTGATTTTCACCTTTGTAAAATGCCCTTTTTGACTATTCAAAATATTTTCCTGCTTGCCAGCTGTTGTTGCTCGGGCTCTTTTCCATCCTGCTGGTATTTTGCCTGTTTGTCCTGCTGCTCCTGGATGTCTCGGTGTCCGCTGGTCCATGCAGGCTGGCACTGGTTTCCAGGACCTTGGGATCTCCCAGTCATCTGGGAAACTCTGTTTTCCTCTGGTAGCTAAGGGAGGCTTCTAATCTGCTTCGAAAACTGTGCCTCAGATACAGCCCTGAAGGTTCAGCAAACATATGGCAAATAAAGGGAATGAGCACATGTGAACCCCTGATCCTGTAACAGGAGAAACGAGCGGGGGTCTTGGGGATTGCAATTATGTTTTCTCCCTGATTAACTGGGAATGGGCGCCCTGGAAACCCTTTCTCCCTGTCATAATACACGGTGACAGTGAGGGAAAATGTTGCAGCCCCTGCTTCAAGCTGAACCTGCTCCCAGGGGTTGGGTCAGCCCAGTTGCTGCTGCGCCGTGATGAATGGAGCCCTGGGACCTGCTGCCTGTAACAGCCAAATCACTTACCTTGGAAATGCAAACCTTATGGAGAGGGAATCAATAATTTCTGGAGCCTGGGCTTCGCTGACACGCGGCCCGAGCCCGCAGGAAATAAACCCTTTGTTAATCTTTCTCGGGAGGCACACGCAGCCCCCTATAAAAAGCTCCTGAAGTAAGTAACTAATTACAGGCTGCACGAGGCTCCAGTCTGTCACCCCCGACAGCTCTGTGGGAGAAGGAGCTGTGCTGCTGCTGGCCAGGATGATGGACGAGTGTGCACGAGCTCCTGGCTCCGCTCTGAAAGAGGGAGAATTAATGGGCAAATAAATTACAAATCAATTATTAAACCTTAGCAGCGTGCAGGGCCCTGCTCAGGCCGGGTATCAAATATACATTTCTAATTAACTCAACAACTCTTGTCTAATGTGCACTGGATGCTGCCTGCTGCCTGAAATAGGAATTTTTGTCACGGGCTCTAAATAGAGTATTTTATTTCTCCCTTCTTGCCTGGAGAGGCAGTTGAGGCCACAAGTCTGTAAGGCCCCTTTTTATGCAGAGGCAGCACTGAGGGACCCTCAGCTTCATGCTGAGGCTCAGGACAGCCCTGGGCAAGCTGCAACGTCATGGGGAACAAATCTGACACGTACTAAGCACTTGGGGTACTGAGGGATCCTGTTGGCTTTCCCCGAGCCCCAAATCCCTGATTAAGAGGGAAGCCACAGTATTCTCCTCCCCTCCCAGCTTTTCTGGGACTGTCTGTCAGCACCTGGAGCTATTGCCATGAGAATAACCACTGCCTGATACCTGCCTGCAGTGTCTAGACAGATCCCAGGCCAGAAGTTCTTCCTGGAGCTCTAAGAAAATAAAAGGACTTGGCAGATGGACGGCTGCACTTGCACACCCACCTCTGCTATCCTTGGATGAGTCGTGTCCTCGAGCTCTCAGCGTTCTTCCACGTTCAGCACCACTCCTGTGTGAGGGCTGAGAAGCCCCTCAGGGAACTGGCTGCCACTGGGGTGTGGATGGAGGGTGATTTTACAGGATTTGTGTTGGAATGAACGTCAGGCCCCTCGAAGGAGCTGAACCTCCGAGGGATTCAGCCTCTGCGCCACAGCAATATTTCTGCAGCTCACTAATCAATTATGATTCTTAGACAAGCTCCCATATGGTGCCTTTATAAATCACTCTCTCCAGTTATCAAGCCTGTCTTGTTTGCCTGACATGAGCTATAAGGAGGGTGGTTTTTAGGCTAATGTTAACTCAAGCACGCAGAATGTGATTTATTTATAGAGTTTTATAAAAGTGGATTTTAAAAGTCAAATTCCGGGTCCTAAGGAGATAACCAAAAAGCTGGAGACTCATCCTGCCTGAGCATCACCATAACAAGCCCTGGTTCAGTGAGCTGGGCCATTAATACATGGCCTTGGTCACAGCACAGAGACATGGGCAGGGGTCAAGCCCCTGCTCAAGGGGCTTTGTTGGTGGTACCTGTGTGTGTCCCACTGGAGCAGCTCTCCATCCCATTGCTCGGCCTGTGGGACCCTGGGAACAGACAGGACACTTGGACAGCAACCTGAAGGTGAGGACTTGGTGGAAAAGCTGCACAGAGAGCTGGAACAAAGGGTGTGAGGAGGAACAGGGTAAAGAGAGGAGCCTTTCACCTCCTCATCTGAGTAGAAACCAGCACAAGGTCTTTGGAGCACGGATCTGAGCACACAGGAGAAAACCAGGGGTGTGGCAAAGCCATGTCCCTTGTCACGGGGCAGACAGAGTAAAGGCCAGCCCGGAGTGGATCCTGATGCTGGGTTTGTCTGTCAGACACCTGAGCTGTTCCCGGCTCGGTTCCCTCACTCCGGCTCACTTGCTCCCCCCAGTGCACTCAACCGGCTCCCCGAGCATCCCCGCGGCATCTCCCGCATCTCCCGGACCTTACCAATCCCGAGATGTTTCCTCCAGCCACGAGGAAATTCCTCTCTTTCCCGACCCACTACTAATCTCCAACCCCAATCCTTCGTTCTGGAATCCTTCTTTCCTGGCCTTGTCTTCTTTTCAGAGTAATAAATCCCCGTTTTTCCTGATCTAAATACTCAATATACAGCACAGTGTGTGATCCAGGACCTATCTCCTGTCTCTTTATTAGTTGTAGCATTCAAGATATTCCACTTTATGTTATCAAAATATACAATCAGCCTGCTCTGTTTGCAGATTCGCTTCTGGTTGAGAGCCCCAAACCTTGCCATTCCCCTCCCCATAGATACACCCCTCAGTTACCTCCCACCTGTGGAAAATGTCACAATTTCAGCTGTGGATTTTTCCTATGACAGCCCTGAACTGCACTAATTCTTTCCACTCTGCTCAGAGGCCAAACATTTTGGGTCCTGATGCTGCAGAGTTCAGCCCCTCTCCCCCAGACCTTTGGTTCTAGCACCCTCGATGCCAGGAGTGTGGGTATGGGGGGGGGCTGTTTCCCCTCCAGACAGCGCATAAAGAGCATTTTTCTTTTTCCCATGGGAAAAATTCAACCTGAAAGGAAAATCCAGCACATCAACTTGGTGTCGTGGAAAGAACACCTCCCTGGGCCTGTTGTGTTTCCAGGATTTGCATGATCTGAAGAGGATAAGCATATGGAAACCAGCATTAGGAACCAGGAGCAGAAGGCAGTGGTATGGACAGGTTTCTCGGGAAGCCTCGGGAAGTTCTCATTGTCCAGCTTCATTTCCTGGTGCCAACAAGTCCGAGCTTGCCCCCGTTAAGGCAGTTTTAGGGAGGATGTGAGGAAGGCTGTGGCTTGTTAACACGACAGCGGGTTTATGCGAGGATGAACGACTTTTAAACTTGGGTCCTCAGGTTCCCGCCGGGTTTATCAAGTTCAGGAGCACGAAAGAACTCCCTTGACTCCCGCGTTCTGCTCCCGCTGAGCTGCCATGAAACTCCAGCGGGATCCAGGATTACATGGAGATACCTCGGCGTGTTCCCGTGGGCCCATCGCCGGGGTGGGGTCGGGGTTCGGGGGTCCCGGCGGGGGCCGTGTCCATGCCGGGGGGGTCCGGAGGTGCCGGTGCGATGTCCCCTCGCACCCAGCAGGTGACGCCCCAGCCCCGCGCATCCCCCAGCGCACCGCCCTCCCATTGGCTGCGCCGGCGCGTCTCCATGGCAACGCGGGGACCAGGCCCCGCCTCCCGCATCCTTCATCCCTCAGCCCACATTCTTCATCCTTCAGCCCGCATCACTCGGGGCTCCCACGAACTCTCTGCTGTTCCCCTTCCCTGTTCACCCCTTTCCCCTTCCCTTCTCTCCCCTTTCCTTTCCCGTCTCTCCCTTTCCCCCTCACTGCTCTGCCCCACAGGATCAGCAGCAGCAGGGGCACGGGGTACCCACGAGTGTCTGGTGACAGAGGGTCCCGAGTGGGAAGGCAGTGTGGTGAAACTGCTGCCAAACACAGTCCCACTGACACAGGGAGGGCTGTGCAAGGGCACCCTTTGCTGCTGCTGTGGCTTTGCTGCTCATAAATTCGTCTCCTGAACACAGACATGTAGTGATAGGACAAGGGGGAATGGCTATAAGTGAAAAAAGAATAGGCTTAGATGGGATATTGGGAAGAAATTCTTCCCTGGGAGGGTGGGGAGGCCGTGGCATGGGTTGCCCAGAGAAGCTGTGGCTGCCCCTGGATCCCTGGAAGTGTCCAAGGCCAGGTTGGACGGAGCTTGGAGCAACCTGGGCTGGTGGAAGGTGTCCCTGCCTATGGCAGGGGGATGGAACTGGATGGACTTCAAGATTCCTTCCAACCCAAACCAGTGTGTGTTTCCATGACATTTCTCCAGGGACACACACAGGGCTCCACTGAGCAGGGGCAGTGCTGCAGACAGGCTGACCTTGGGCAGTGACCTGAGACAGCAACATCTGCTTGGCCTGGGATAAGAAGCACAAGCACAGACTATTGAGAGGCTCAAGACAATCTTTCAGAGGCCAAATTCCCTTTCCTTGCTCGGGCTCCTCCAGCCAGGTCTCATTCTTGCCCTGGGTGGAGCTGCATTTCTATCCCACCGGGAACGGGAAACTGTGCTGAGGGTAGAGAAGGCCCTTCAAACCCTGCCCGTGGATCTGTACAAACGGGATGGGTTCCCATGTGGATTGCATTTAACCCTTTCTGTGCCTGCACTGGGAGGCAGAAAACAAAGATTTTGCACAACTGAACAACCCTTGAGCCTGCTACCTGTTCTGAGCAGGGAGATGGGATGCATCACACTCGCTGTTGTTTCTAGAACAACTCATCACTAGACCCAGGGGGCTGCAGTTATGGTTCCTCCCTCCTCTCCATCAAGGGCAGAACATCTGGAATGGGTTTGGATCAGCTGTATTTGCATTCCCAAGAGGAGGTTGGAAACCACCCCCTCACTATTAGGAGTTTGATGCTCTGAAAACACTGGATATGACTTAATTTTGAGGTCTTTAAGTTGATTCAGAGATGCATTTGACCCAGACTCTCATCAGTTCTTGGCTGGCTGCATCCCTTCCCACCCCCTCATGCTACTGGTTCCGCTGGCTCTCTAGTTCCTGGGAAGTGCTTGATCCATTTTTGGTGACCTGTACCTGCCTGGCTGCCTAACAACTGTTCTGGACTCACTGCTCAAGTGGTGTCCTCGTGGTGGTGTCCTGGGGCTGCAGCCCCCTGTGTGCTCAGGGGAATGGTGCTGGGAGCACTGGTGCATCCTCTGCTCTGTCAGCTCCAAGGGAAGGTCATTCCCACTCTTTGGGGCCATCCCTGCTTTCTTGCAGACACTACAAAGCTCCAGGAAAGCACTGGAGATGGGATTTCTCTGCTGGGTGGGCAGGGAGGCAAGGCTGGTCTGGCTCCCACGGCCTTGTCCCTCCTTGGAGTCAGAGCTCACCCCTCTCCACCTCCTCAGTGGGCACTGGGCCTTCTCCTCCCATCACAGGGCAGGGAGTGGCACGAGGTGGGACTGGCACAGCCTGCCCCACTGGGGGGTTTATCCCTGAGCCCCTGGGACTGAAGCTTTTCTGGTCCCAGCACAGCAGAGGGTGTTCAGGAAGAGGCATTTTCAGCAGGATGGGGACTCCTTCTTGCCTTTCCCCAGCAAGTTTCCCCTTTTTGCCTTTCCCCAAGGCAGAGTTTCAGGCCCCTCCTTTGGAGTTTGTGTCACTCTCCTCCATGCCAGCTCAGTAAATTACAGCCCTAATTGAAACCATGCCCAGGCTGAGCTTGCCTAAATCATGGTGTGAGCATTTCTGCTCCCAGGGAGGTTGTTTGCAGGGACAGAGGTGCTTCCCCAGCGTTGGTGTGCCAGGCTCTGGCTCCAACAGCCCATTCCATGCTCCAGCACACAGAGGAATTTTTGCCCTCCATCCTCTGTGAGGGTTGGTGGAGCTTGGACCCTGCAGCACCTGGGGGGCTTCACAACTGATGCAAGGGCCTCATGTGAGGCTGAGTTGGTGCAAACTCACCCCCTGAGCCAGAGGACTGTGGGCAGGTGGAATTGCCTCCACAAAGGCATTGGAAATCCATAGAAATGGTGGTTTATCAAGGTCCTGGAAGTGCTCAGAGATCAGGAAGGGGTTGGCAAAGGTTCTGT
Organism: Corapipo altera; assembly: GCF_003945725.1. Lineage (NCBI taxonomy): Eukaryota > Metazoa > Chordata > Aves > Passeriformes > Pipridae > Corapipo > Corapipo altera. The sequence continues at coordinate 3,293,898 of NW_020884901.1, read as the reverse complement.
CAGAGCCATGGCTTCAATAAAGGGTGAGAAGGCAGGTCAGGAGCCTGGTCTGAGTTACAAGGTTGCAAAAAGTCCTGCATGACTCTGGAATTTCCCCAAAATGTGGGGGCTGACTGTGTTCAGGATATATGTTGATGCTCAGCGTCTTTTGCTCAGCTCAGGACCTTTACAGGCTTCCCAGCCTGGACCATGAGCTGATGGAGAGGCTGAGGCAGCTCCCAGGGATTTTGGGATGGGATGGGATGAGGGGGAGTGGTCCAGAAAGGTCTCTGTGCCCCAACAGCCTGGAGATGTGCTGCTCCAAACCCAGGCTGCAGCTTCCACCACTCCCCTCCTTTGCCTGGGAGCTCCTGCTGCCACGTGGCCTTTTCCACTACAGCACCCTGTAGTCTGTGCCTTGCTCTGCCTCTTGTTCTTTTTCTTTTTTCCTCAGGAAACATCTGGAAGCTGAGTAAGAAACATTAAAAGGGGGAGGGAAAAAAAAGAAAAGAAAAGGAAAAAAGCAAGGGGGAAGGAATCTTCGGAACACCATATGATTTCACTTTCCTAAGACAACTGCAATTATGCCTTTGAGGCTTTACCAGTCACTGTAGATTCAAACCATGTTGGATGATGTAAGTGGGAAAATATGAAGGGCCTACTGGCTGATAAAAAAAAAAAAAAAAGTGAAAAAGAGAAAAAGAGCAGTTTCTGGCATTTTATTTAACATTCTGAGTCAGAAAAAGGGCGTCGTCCAGATGGACTTTTTCTTTATGGCTTTCCTAGGCTTGGTTGGGCCTTGCTGATCCCTTGGGAGAGGGGAATTGCCTCCTGTATGTCTCCAAATGACCTGCTCCTCTGTCCTGCAGCCTCTGCTTCTGTCACGAGCCCTGAAATCCCCACGGACAGGGTTGGGAATGGATTTCTTCCAGAAAAGACACGTCCCAGGCCGGGCTCTTCTTGCTCAGGGACCACTTACTTTTTGGAATAAGCAGGAGATGTCAATCCCAGTTCAGCACCCATGAGAACTCCTGTTTTCAGGCATCTTCCAGATAACCTGTGTGTTTGACACTGGGTCCTGGGCAGTTTTGGGAGCTTTGGATGTGGTGTCTCCACGCTGAGCCTGGAGCCCGGCACTGGGGCAGATCCATTGGAAAGGATAAAGAAGTTGCTGTGAGATCTAAAGGAATTTCTGGCGAACTGGGATTTCAGCTGGCAGGGGTTAAACTGCCATAAAATAGACTTGGGAATAATTAAATATTTCCCACCCCAATTGCCACGGGGGGAAATCAGCTTTGGAGAGAGACAATGCTGGGCATTGCTCACAGGGCAGGACTGGGGCTGTAATCCCTGTGCAAGATCCTTGTCAGCTCCAGGGTGATGCTGGGATCCTCTCTCCTTGTGGGTCAGAGGATGGGGGGGGGGAATTGGCACAGCCCAGACAAACATCTCTGTATGGAACACTGCTGGAATTCCATGGAAAAGCCTCCTTTTATAGAAGGCATGTATGTGTGTTTGCTCACCAGAAATAAGGGAGGAGGAGATTCTCCAGGAGTTTTGGCTGAAAACCAATGAATTATTTCCTAATCTTTTGGCTGCTGAAACTCAGAAAACGGTGCTCAGCTGGAATTTCTCAGCTCACCGTCACTGAAGACACAGACCCTGATTATTTCAGTACAAACCCGGGATTGCTTGAAGGAAAATATGCAGTGGAAAAAAACTTGGGTTTCACCAGTTTCTCAGAAGAAGTAAAAAACCCTCTAAAATCCAATGCAGGGGAAGCCCTGCCCTGCCTGGGTGACCACCAGCTGAGTGAGGTCCTATCACAGGGGTGGCACAGAATGTGGGCACAGCCCAGGGCAGTGGGTGGCTGTGGTGGCCCCAGTGATGGTCCTCAGCACCCCTGCATCCCAGTCAGGCCTGGGCTGAGCTGCTGGGCTGCATGGCTGGGGTTTTTGGAGCTGCCCTGAGCGTGGCAGGAGTGATGGGAGATGCTCTACAGCCTCACTGGTCTCCCAAACTGAAGTTCTGTGTGGAGGCGAAACAACCCTCCCCGTGCTGCCTTCCCTTCTGCCTCCCATCCCTGAAAGGATGGGAAAATTCATTCAGCTTGAATACCACCCCCCCCCCAGACCTGCCTTGTGTGACACCTGCCTGTCCTGCCTGGGGACTCCCACCCTTGGGGCCTGGGGGCTCCTTGCATGTCCAACAACCCCCTCTCTGGGCCTCCTCATGGGCTGAAAAGCCAGAGCGAGCCCATCAGCTCCAGCACAGGAAGGTTTTGCCGTGGATTAGCCCTCCTGGGGTTTTCCTGGCATCTCTCCACCAGCTTGCAACCTTCTTTTTGCTTTGCAGTTTAGAACAGTAGAGAGTGATCCTGGCAGAGCTTCGGCTGTGTGGAGGGAACTGGTCATAAATCCAGGGAATTCATAAAACCCAGGGGTTGGAGGGAGTCCTGGGGGCTCCATCCCCCAAATTCCTGTCCACCCAAGCCAGGGACCAGCTCTTGCCTGCTTTGATGTATCCCTGAGCACATGGAGGGACCAGGTTCTGAGCATCCCTACGGAGAGCAAACCCAACCACACTGCTCTGTGCAGGGATCAGCTTTAGCTTGATTTCCCCAGAGCTTAAAGATGCTGCTTCCCCAGCTTCCCAAGGCATCATCCTCCAGGGATTTGGCTTTTTACAGCTCCTTTTTTACCAGGGGAAGATCTATTTGCAGATTAAAAATTCCCTGGATCTGCATAAACCAACAGCCAAAGTATATCAGGCAGTGGGAGTCTGTAGGAGGGGACGCCCCTCTGGGTGATGCTGGAAAACTTTCCAGGGTTTCTTGTAGCAAAGGGAATCTTAAATTAGAGTCAAAAAGTGGGAGACCACTGCCTGGAGGTGAAGGAAGGAGGAAAGCTCATTCCATGCCAACCTCTGCATAAGGGGAGGGAGTCAGTGCACCCATAGAGACACCCCAGCACCTGCACTGACCCCAAAGTTCTTCCCATTTTCCCAAGAGAGATAACAAGTAAAGCAGAAGGATGGGAAGCAGCAGGACTTTTCCAAGGATGCGAAAGCCTTGATTTTGCTTTTTCTCTGAGCAATCTGGTCCACATTTTGTCATTTAACCAGTGAGTCCTGCAGGGCTTTTGCAGAGTTCCTGCACCCTTCTCCAATGAGATCACTGGAAATGGAGCATGAATTTCTGCAGAGCCCAGCTTTTCCCTGGCACTGCCCTCAGGATGAGGCTGTGTCATGACACAGGGAGCTCCCAGCAAAGCAGGGCAGCCCAAGGCAGCCAGCCTGGCTGGAGCTGCCTCCCCTAAATCCCAAAGTGTGCTGTGATTGCAGACAACAGCCAGGACTGCATTAAAACTCACTCAGGCCAGTGCAAATCTTCCACTCGCTCCAGTAGTTTTGGTGAGGCTCGTTTTGAGGCAATGGGATTTTGCTGCTTTTATGGGTTATCAAAGCCAAAAGCTCATTTTCATGCAGGCTGGAAACACCAGAACACAAATGTTCCTGGAAAGCAAATACATCAGGACTGCAAATATGGACACATGAACAGTTGCAGTCGGATTCAAGCAAAGGCACACACAAAAGCCTCTCGGAGGGAGGGATGTGAGGAGCATCCTTGGGATGGTGACCCAAGGTGCCTTCTGCTCTAGGAGCAATAACACCTACACAGCTGGCACTGGTCAAGTTTAACCTGTCCAGACTCACTCTGAAGAAGGAGAAGAGATCAGATCAGCAGGTCCCAGGACGTGACCTCTCCTTGCAGCAAAATGTGGCTGCTGCCCCTGCCTTGTCCCTTCCAGGTGGCTGTGTCAGTGAACATCCCATTTATACATTCAATCCACGCAGCCACTTTACACCCCAGCTGTCCTGGGTGTGTGTGCTTTCCCTCCCCTGACCTTTCCAAGCTGTTAACACTGTCCATGGCTGACGTCCTGAACCCTTTACAAGATTTTTTTGGCAGTGACAGCAAACGGCATCTCCTGACACGTTTTTGGTGATGCAGGTCAGGCCTTTTGATAACACACCACGAACACCCTGCACACGATGCTCTCAGCATCCTGAAAGGCTTTGCTTTGCTGGCTGTTTGCAAATCCTCAGGGAGAGGCAGGAGTGCAAATGAAAATTCAAGTGTTTACAGCTCACAGCCTATTCCAACTCCTCCTTGCAAGGGATTCTCCTGTCCAAACATCCCTTGTGCCCCAGAAACACAGAGACAGCACTGGAAATATGTTCAGGGACCTGAGTCACACCAGTTTCCATCAGCTGGTTGTTGAATGGGAGATGCCCAAACCCTCTCCCAACACCCACTTTTGCTTTCCTCATTGCCATGTGAAGAAAATATTCCTTCACTACTACTCTTTCCACAGGCTATTACCCTGTGCTATTTCAGCTCGTGTTACAGCTCCAGCCTCACTGTTTGAAGCCAAAACTAATCCTAAATCGTGAATGGATATTAGGCAGGTGAGGTGAAGGTGAGGGCACTGCACAATGTGCCTGGCTGAGCTCTCTGAGCACAGAGGAGCCCTGGCAGGGCTGGGGGCTGGAGGAGCTGGTCCCCATCAACCACATCCTACTGCTAGCTCTGCACTGCTGCTGTCTCCTCCTTCTCCTCCTCCCTCCACTCCCAACTGCATCTCCTCCCCAGATGGTCCCCCAGGGCTGCAGCCCCAGCACAGCACCCACGGGTGCCTGGTACCTCTGGCTATTTGGCTCAAAAAGTGCTTTACAGCACTGAATTCCCCTTTGCAACCCAATTAAAATGTTCATTCAAGGACTCCAGCAGTCAGATTACAGCAATTAATTCCCTTCCACATCCCCAGGCACATCTTGCTCACTTGCTCCGGCGAAATCAGGAGGAGCATTTCGGTTTCTACCCGAAACCCCCCGATTTCAGCTCTCCCTTTGGTGGCTGGGAACTGAGCCTAGACGTGAAATAATGAACTAAAATCCTTCCATGCGTTGACCAAAGAAAACAGGCTGTCAAGTAGAAATATTCCCTCGCTTCTTTTCAAGACAGCCCGACTCTCCTTCCCATCTGTAGGTATCGCTCTGTCGGGGAGGCAGCGCAAGTAACTCAGCAGGAAATTGTCAGTGACAGCATGTGATGCTGTTTGTAGAGCATAAATCAGCCTAGGAAATGAAAAGCACTATCTTCCAGGTTTTTTTTTTCCAGGTTTGCTCAGCGTTTTATACCTCTGTGGGGATGCTATGAAGGAGATTTTTTTGGCAGATTAAACCCAAGTCCAACATTTGCTGTTAGGGCCTTAATTATGTTCAGTCTTCTTAGTGCTGTTTGCATTAGGCCATAATATCTCCCTCTCCAGAGCTCCAGTGACTCCACTTAAGCATGAAAATGCTGGAGGAGAGACTGAATCTCTGCAGGTTTTCCAGCTTTTGGCTCAGCCTGGAGAGTGACAGAAGCCAGGACGATTTCAGTGCCTCTCTCACGTGGGTTTCCCACCACGGGAAGCTGAAGCTGTGAGGGGGGATAATGCAGGAAACTGGGCAGAGATTTCTGGGGGCTGAAAACTGAAAAAGGGTTTTGAAAGGGCAGATTTGTGCAGAGCCCCCCTGCAAACACCAGAGGTTTCCGACCTCCACGGCCGAAGCTGTCAGGAGTAGCCCGAGCTCAGGCACATCTGTGCTGCAGAACTCACAGGTTGATGTGGTCAATACTCACCCTGAAGCAGAGAAACTTTGCAATTGCCCTTTAATCCTTGTTAAAGATGACCTGCACCACCTGTATTGAACGCTCCTCTAGGCTAAAGCAGAGTCACAGAATTATAGAATATCCAGAGCTGGAAGGGATCCACATCATCGAGTCCAACTCCCAGCCCTGCACAGGACACCCCAAGAATCCCACCAGATGCCTGAGAGAATTGGCCAAACACTTCCTGAACTCTGACAGGATTGGTGCTGTGATCACTTCCCTGGGGAGCCTGTTCCACGACATGCAAAGAGGCTGTTTCCATTCTCATCTGGAGCAACACAGGAGAGGAAATGTGTGAAGTTGTCCAATATTTGCCAGAAGACAAGTGGTTCCAAGTCTCATTGGAATCAAATTGGTCCAGTCTTACCACCAAGTGGCATCTGGGTGGTGATGGCACTGCTGGGCCAGGGCACACTGTGCCTGCATCTCCACAGACTCTTCCATGTCCTTCTGCCTTGGCACTGAGAGTTTTAGGGCTCAGCTCTTTATCCCCAGCCATCCTGCCCCTCTTCCTTCCCAAAAATCAAACCAGAGCTGATGACTCTGTTCCTGGGAGTTCACCCCTGCTCTAGTAGCAGTTCAGGCTGCAGAGCTGTGAATTGTCCAGCAAAGCAACAATCAGTACAAATTCTCCCAGCCAGCTGCTCCCATCTGCTCCGTGGGTTGTTTGTGTTTGTGGAGTGCAGAGAGCAGAGTTTTTCCTGAACTCACATGGTTCTTGCAGATCAGTTTGACAGAGTGAGATGAGCCATTTAATTTAAGCCAGTTCCTTCCTATTTTTTGCAAAACCTACCTGAAAGTTTGGAGTTTGGCTGTGTGATGATGCTGCATCTACCAAAACCTTGGGGGAAGCCTAAGATTTTGGAATGTCTTGGCTGCTTGGCTGATGAGCTGTAGAAATGGAATGAGCTTTTATATGGCTTTGTGTTCAGCCAATCTTTGCATTTTTGGGTGGTTTTGCTCAAAGGTGCAGGTTTCACTCAAGCTGAACAGGGAACAAATTCCTTCTTCCCTCTCTAGTCTCTCCTGCTCACGCTGCACAATCAGCTGGAGACCACAGCGATGCATCAGGCCTGCAGGTCCTGGAGCTGCAGAGCCCTCAGGAAATGCTGGTTTTGGGATGCTTTGGGCTTGCAGGGAAGAGGGTGACTTCAGGCAGGTGGTTTCTGCAGAAGCCCTTGCCTCAGCCTTGCAAAGGTTTAGCCATGGCCAGTCAAACAGCCTGGAAATTCTGGAATAGGAAGAAATTCTTCCCTGTGAGGGGGGTGAGGCCCTGGCACAGGTTGCCGAGAGAAGCCTGTGGCTGCCCCAAAAACAGGTTGGATGGAGCTTGGAGAAACCTGGGCTAGTAGAAGGTGGTGTTGCACCAAAAAAATAAGCGGAGAGGTCTCCAGCAGTTCCCACAATCAGAAAGCATCTGGTCCTCAAACAGAAATGTCCCCCAGATTCAAACTGTTCTGTCCAGTAAAGAGTTATTATGAGGTGTCGCTGGAGCAGCCTCACAAAGCTGGACCCTGCTGTGCTCTCCTGTCATCTGGAATGCATTTGGGATAGCGTGTGGCTCAGCCCTGCATCTTGAGCCCAGCCGGGCTCTCGGGTCGTGGCACAGGACGGCTCCGCCACGTGGTGATGCTGCACGGCCCGGGGGGGTGATGTAATGGTGGGAAGGGCCAGGCAGAGCCTTCCAGCAAACCTGCTGGCTCCTGCAGGGAACTGATACGAGGGCAGTGGAAAGCTGAAGTGTGAACTGGAGATAATAGGTGAATAATCTCCTGATTTTTATGTGATATTGATGCTCTGCAGGATGGTTACCCTGGTCCTGAGCACACAGGAGGAGGGGGGGGAAAGGCAGCGTGGGCTGAAGTGAGCTCAGGCTGCTCCAAGCATTGCCTCAGGGACATGGGTGTCCTCCCTGCCTCCTGCCATGTCCCACAGCCCACCTCAGAGCCTGCCTGTGCCTTTTCTGATCTGTATTTGAGGAGTGAACACTTCCCAGGAGGCCACTTCCCACTTGGTTTTGATTCCTATCTCCTGCCAAGCTGCTGCTCCCCCTTTACAACTCACCATCTGTTTCCCAAGGGAGAGCACAGTGAGAAGGGCCCTCTGTCCAGCTGCCTTTTCCGTGGAGCAGCAGGGCAGTATGAGCTGCTGGGATTAAAATGGGGCTTTCAAACCCCTTGGCCTGTGGACTTGGCAGGAAACATCCCATCTCCACTTTAAAAACACTGGAACACGAGTATGGCCAGGCTGTGCTCCCTCTGCCCTTGTGCTGTAGATGTTGAAGCCTCCCTGTCCCCACAAGATCTTGTCCTTGCTGTCCTAATGCCCTTTGGTCCTGGGAAACACCAACAGTCCCTTTCCCATGCCTTTTTCACCTAAACCCTCCTCTCCTGTCATGGTTATTGGCCAGAGAGATGTCACAGAATCATGGAATCACAGACTGGTTTGGGCTGGAAGTGACCTTAGAGATCATCATGTTCCAGCCCCCTACCATGGGTGGGGACACCTTCCACTAGAGCAGGTTTCCCCAAGCCCCATCCACATGTCCTGGTGCATGTTCCTTTTGTAGAGCATTTGGAAGCAGGCAAGCAGCTGCTGTGGCATTTCTGTCCCCAAGTTCAGGATGGTGAACCACGAGCCCAGGGAGGGCTGCACAGCACCAGTCCCAGCAGGGCCTCACAGCATTCCAGGTTGGAGAGCAGAGGCAAAGCATCCCATCCAAAAAGACCTGTGCCAGCCTCACCTGTGAGCCTCCAAAACTCCCCTGCACAGCCCAGGGATGCCCACATCAACCCCAGTGTCTGCTGAGGGGGATTCTGGAAGGTGGTGGAGCTGACAGGGAGTGAATGGAGCTTCTGTTTGGTGGGAAGGGCTTGGATTTCAGCGTGGGGAGGGAGAGTGTGCTGGAGGAGGGAGAGTGTGCTGGAGCAGCAGGAGAGGCCCTGGTTTACAAAACAAATAAACCACTGTGGCTTCTAAGCACGGGTGATCTGTTATTCCAAAAGGATCAGGCATAATTTACCACCTGATATCAAACTCCTCTGATTTGAAAGGGAAGTTAACAAATGGAAGCTGAGACAGAGAAGGGGAAAGGCTGTTTTTTCCCAAAGCTGCTTTGTTTTGGAACTCTCTTAACCCAGACTGTCCAAACCCAGTACTTTACTCTGCCTCTGGGGACAGGGGTGACAGTGGCCACAGCTTGTCACTGAGACCAGGCAGCACGTTGGGGCTTGGGGGTGCTGCCATCCCAGCACTGTATATCCCATTCCATGGGCTGGGGATGCTGCTGTACCCCTCACCCTGGTGCCTCCTGTCCCCTTTCTCCCACCTCAGAGGCCGTGCTGATGGGAGTACATGAGGGTTTATCCCACCTGCATCTGCTTTGGCGTCAAACCCTGCAATTCTCAAAAGGAGAAAAAAAAGTGATTATTTTCTTTGGCAGCTCCATCTGACTCCTGACAACAACTGTGGCCGCCCCTTCTCCATCCATGTGACATCATTCCAGCTCAGTCTGCAGTGGTTAGAGTGGGCCTTTTTGTTTGGACTAATTTAATCTTTCCATTTTCAAAACTGCTGATTCCTATAAACAGTTTTAAGCCAGAGGCTGAGCTGGATGCTCTGTTTCCTTGGAGTATGGCACTTACCCAGCTCAGCTACGTGAAAATGCTGTCTCTGGACAATCCTTGGGCAATTCGTGTCTGACATTCCCGGTGATGGGAGCCAGCAGGACCCTCCTGCCCCGCTGCTTTCGGGGTCCCATCGGAGGTGCTGCCGCAGCTCCGGGCTGTGCTTCCCTGCCTGCTGCAGGCTCTGGCAGCAGGATCCATGAGGAGAACACTAGATGGCAGGTTGAGGCCGTGTCTGAGCCTGCCGAGCCCAGAGCAGGGCGGTGTGGCATCGGGACGGCTCGGAGGGTTGTGCTGGCTCTGCCCAAAGGATCTTCCAGACGGGGCTGGTGCAGGATCCTTCCGGCTTTGTCCAGCTGCACGTTTGCGTGAAACTTCTTCCAAACTCTTCCCCTCGGGCCTCTGGGCCTCTGCCAGGTTTGGCAGGAGTTGGCAAGGAGGTTTTGAGAGGAGAGTTGGCAGCTCTGCAGGCAAGGGATGGTCTGAGCACTGGATTTGCAGAAAGTGAGGATGGAAACTGGAAAGAGAGGGAGTGTTTCAGCCCTGCTCTGTAACCCCCGTGCCCCTTCATTTGCAACCCCAGTCACTTCTGAGCTGCTCAGCGTGACCTGGAACGAACCCCACACAGGATCAGAGCAGGTCCCACACCCCCAGAGCAGAGGGAACAGCACCCCAAAACACAACCCCTGCCAGGCATCATCTCACCATCCCCGTGAGACTTGTCCTCTCAGCAGTGCCTGGGGCAGAGCACAGCACCCTCTGCAAAGTGCCCCCAAAACCAGGACAATCTGGGATTTCTGTCCCAGAAAGGGCGACTTTTGAGGAATAGCTTTTCCTGTCTCCGTTTCTTAAATCTGAACAAGCTGGAATCCCAGATTTATTACTCTCCAGGGATCCTGCAGGCACACAAGAGACTGATTAGAGACATTCCAGGGCTTTTTAAGGACAGGGACAAGAGGTAAGGCCATCCTCTAGCACGACATTGGCAGTTACCAGGTTTTTGTGTTACCAGGTTTTCGTGTATCTAGAACGTAGTTTGTAGCTGCTCAGTGTCTCCAAGGGCTGCCAGGAGCTGTGAAAAATCAGGAAGCAAAAGAAGGGGAGCAAGATGCAGAGGTCTGGGCTTCAGGTCAGTGTATGATAGTAAATATGCTTGTAGCTCTTTGATTTCTGGAGCAAAACATCATTAAAACAAAGGAGATGGGAGCTGTGGGGTGCTGGTTCTGGGCTCTGAGCTGAGTTCAGTGTAAACCCTCCCAGACAGGGGCTGGGTTTTTATCTGCTCTTGGGATTCTGACTTTTAAGAGAAGCCAGTGGTTGGACACAGCTTTTCCAGGCCAATTTTGCCGATTGGAGTTGTTTCACATCAGCCATGGCTGAACTCCTGAACTCCCACACACTTCCCAGAGCTGCAGCCCGGCCCTGGGGCTGGTTCTGACTCCAGGGAAAGCCTCTCCTCCAGAGTCCCTGGGGACAGCAGGGATGGGGCTCCTCACGGGCAGCTTTTTCACCCATGGAGCCTCCAACACTCCTGACACTTCCTAGTTCAAAGCAGACACTTGGACTTGACAATTTTGGGTGCCAAGAGCTGGAGGAGGCGACACTCAAATAATCAACAAAAATGACAAACCACAGTGTTTGGGCTGGGCAGGCAGAGAGCAGCTGATTCACTGATACTCAGGCGATAACTAGTGAGAAATCCCTGAGGATCTTGCTCTGAAAAGGGAAATCCACTGGTGTGGCAAAGGTTTTCTGAGCATTCCTCAGAAGGGGACTGTGATGAGAGCTTGCAGCTGAGGGAGGGTGGAAAGGACCTTAAAGCCCACCCAGTTCCAACACCCTGCCGTGGGCAGGGACACAGACCTATCCAAGCTGACCTTGGGCACTTCCAGGATGGGGCAGCCCCTCCAGGCTCTTCACCCCCAGCTCTGTGGGTCGTGCAGGTGCTGGGGTTGCTGTCGGGGAGCCGCCGTGGCCGTGCCTCAGCAGAAGGGAATGTTCTTCCCGAGCAACTTAAAGGCGGCCTGGAACGCTCGGTCCAGAGCTCATGAGTCACCTCCCACTGCACACGTGGGCTCCGGCACAGCCAACATCCCCCAGCGCCAACAGCAACACCACGTAGCCTAGCAATGGGGAGCAACCCTACAATAACAACCCCGAGGGACCCGCAGCCCCAAGCAGCAGACCCGGATCCACTCGTTGTGTCTGAGGAGGATTTTCCAGAGGGCAGCCGGCACGGTCTGGGATCGTGAGGAGGGAAAGCAGAGGGAAACCATTTGTCTGGTGCAGCCTCGAGGTCAGGGCTGTGTCTGCCTGCTGCTCTCACACCTCCTCCAGCCTTATTTTCCATTCTCCTCATCTATCTCCCTCCGTGAAAGCTTTTTTTTCTGAATCCTTTTCCCGGGGTGTTACTTGCCTGCAGTCACTGCCACGTGGAGCCCCTCAGACCTCCCCTGGCCATGTGATGTCCCCAGAGCCCAGCTGATATCACTCAGAGCTGCTGGCCATGGCCAGACTGTGTTGGGAGCCAGGCCCACAAGCTGCTGAACAGCAGCTTGAACTTCTCCAAGGATTGCAGCAGGCTCTGAATCATGCCTTGACTGCTCATTGCATCTTGTCTGGATGGTGCTCCCACATGTGGTCAGCTTTAACCAAGCTCCCCCTTGAAACATTTGAATATATGAATATGCTTGAACCCCTCCTCCAGCACAGGATCCCTCTGCCATGGTCAAGGACAGGGAAGTTCCCTGACCTGGGGAAAATTGTTAATCTAAAATATGGAGACTGGTCCAGCTATGATCACTTATAACGTCTTTCAGGTTTTCCAGTCATAATTTTTAAGGATTTAATGTCTCCACCTGCCTCTAATGGGACTATTCTCACAGCTATTGCCATAGGTAAAGACTTAAAGTCAGACAATAATTACTCCCACGAAAGAAACACTGTTTTCTTGTTATGTTCCATTAAATTGTTCACTCCAGGAGCCAAAGAATTACTGGCCTTATTGCCTGGCCTTCAAAATAAATCATATTAGAGAGGAGAGAAGACACCAGGAGTGCCAGTGCCCTGGACAATACAGCTACAAGGCTATTGGGATGTTTAACATATTTTATCTCACTATTGGTTTAATCAACAAGGGTTGGAGGGAGATTTTTGGGAAGGATCCTGGCCTGGGGAAGGTGGCTGGGCAGAGATGTTCCCTCCCTGCTGGGATTTGCTGAGGTTTATTTTTCATCCTGGCCAGTACCATCGGCTCCATCCAGGCCTCACCTGGGGTGGGTGTGATGTGGGAGCTATTTTTGCTGCTCCATGAGGGCTGGAATCCACACACCTTCCCGTGGTGACAGATGTCAGCTGGGGAAGCGAAGGTGCCAGAGCCACGTGCTGGCAGCCAGAACCTGAAATTCATTTGATTAATGAGCATTATTGTCATTTCCCCTCGAGCTGGAGAACCTGGCAGGCTCCAAGGGGCTTGGAAGTACATCAAATCCCCCAAGGAAGAGAGGCAGAGTTTCCAGCCCTCCTGCACGGGGAGGATTCGGAGCGGTTCATCTCCCAGACACCTGCAGACACCCTCATGCCTGTGCATGAAGGTGTGGCTCTGGGGGCTCAAATCCTCCTGCCCCAAGGGCTCATATTCCACCTTCCTGCCTCTCTGGCTCTGAGGATTAAGAGATTTGCTCAGTGGAACAATGCTCAGCTCCTGAGCTTCCTCAATCCAGGAGGGAGGCAGCTCACATGGGGACACCGGGACCTGTGTCTGCCAACAGGACATATGGCACAGGGAGACCAGCACAGGCCAAATCCAGGCCAGGTCTGCCTTGGCATTTCTCAGGGTGCCACGCTTCTCCAGGACATGGTTTTAGCAGCAGACCTTGGGATATGAAATGCCAACCCACTGCCACACACTTGGAAAGCCAAGTCTGGGCTGACTCCGTCTGCATTTACCTCATGGCCTGGGAAGTTTCTCTCTGGCCCACACGTCTCCCTGGACTCCCTTCCAAACGTGTCAGGCAGCCCAGGAGAGCACAAAACAAAAAGGAAATAAATCTTCTTTGAATTGCTTCGAGGTTTTACTTTTTTTTTTTTTTTTTTTTTCCCTTTTTTGGTTTCTGCTGCACCAGTCCTTGCAGACCAAATGTTATCCCTCACCTCTGGATGGACACAGCAGCTGTAACCCTTTTAACAACACCTTCCTCTCCTAAACACCAGCCCAGAAAGCTCATATTTATGTCCATTGGTCTGTATTGATTTCTTTACCTATTTCTGTTTCAGGGCTGATATTGCTGAAAAACTTAAACTGCTTTTAAGACAGAGGGACACTCTGCTGCTGATTTATGTTCTGCTTCAGCCTGATGACATTCAGCTGGTTTGAATGATTTTTTAATTAAGGGGTCGAGGCCTAATGGCACTTTAGGGTTGAAAAATGATCTCTACACACTTGCAGGGTGTTTACACCACACGGCCCTTATCCAGCAAATGTAATTTTAGTCGAGGCAGTGAACTCAGTTGAGGACAGTGGGACGTCTTGGAGCGACACCAGCCATGCAGGAGCACAGATGCTGTTGGGGTAGGAAATATCTCCATCAAAATCAGGCTCAGAAAGAACCACTGGATGCCAGCAAACACCCTGAACCTGCTTTCCTTACTTAAAACATTGTTGACACGCGAGGTGTAATCAGCGCGGTGTTTTACAACGTTTTCAAATGTTTATTTAACATTTAATCAGCTTCTTCAACATTTGTTCAGTTTCTTCAGGCACTGCCTTGGGTTTGTTTGGGTTCTTCTTCTTTATTTTCAAAATGTTCTACTTTTCCCACAGGGAGGGAACACTTTCTGCCTTCCTCCTATTCCACAGAGGCAATAAAAAGCCGAATTGTGAGGAGGAAAAGAAAGTCAGGCTCACTGTTAGTATCCAAGCTGCCTTCTTATGGCTTTAGGATTCACAGGCTGATATTCCCACAGTTCTACCTGTGCACTTGGAAACGGATTGTTATCCAGAAAGTGTCTTGGATTTCTCTGGATAGGGAAAAATACAAATCTAATGCCCTCTTGTGGCTCCTCCCAGCAGTGTCTGGCTGTGCAGTGGTGGCAGGGATGTCTCACCCTCTGCCTGTTTTGGGGTAGGAATGATAACTCTGAGGTAGAAAAGATAACAGGGGGTGTGTGTCCCATCTCTTCACCCCAGGAGGTTCCTGGAATGAGTTGAGGGGAACTTCCTTCTCCAAGGGAGAGAGGAGAGGTGTTTTGCAGGATGTTCTCACCGACAGGGAGGGGGGATGTGAAGCTCGAGGGCATCTCTGGCTGCAGTGCCCGGGACATGTTCAGCCGTGGGCTGTCATGGAAGGCACCCAGTGACACACCCAAGCACAAGGACAGTGGTAGAAATGCTCTGTGTCTGAGAGCCCTCGTACCTGTCCCCACACCAGCCTTCCAGGAAAGACCTCCATCGGCATCTGCTTCCCATTAAGCATCGTTGGGCTCCAGCCCAGAATAACTCCAAAGATTTATTGACTTCCATGATTTCTAAACAGCTCCCAAGGAGCAGTGGAGAGCCTGGTGCTGGCTCTGCTAACCCAGCGGGATGAGAGGGTTCTCCATGCTCCTGATCCCACAGATTACCAGAATATGGAGCCAATCAATCACCCTTTGAATATTAACCTAAAACCACTTCCACTGTGAAATTTTAGGAATTTAGGACTCATAGAATTGCTGAGCAGATCTGCAATCAAACCAGTGGTCCACATTACTCAACAACCCCGCCCCTTCTCCAGCAGTGACCTCCCACTGCCTGGGAGAAGTTCTCATCCATTAGAGAGGGTGTCCTAAAATAGGATGACCACAGCTCCTCCCTGCTTTTGTTTCAGTCCTTGTTCTTGGAATGAGGAATAGTTCCTCATTCCAATTAAGTGCTGAGCATCTGATTGAGCCCTGTGAGTATCTGGTGGTTGACAGTGCCACAATCTCCAGGATCAGCATTGCTGTCGAGGTGGTTTTTCAATATTTATTTTTATTCACGAGAAATTTCAGCAACACCAACTTCTCTGTCAAAATACTGCTTTAGAATGTCTGCAGAGATGTTTTCAATTTGAAGTTTTCCTCTATAAAGCTTCTGAACTTAAAAAAAAAAAAGAGAAAAAAAGAAAATTTTAACTTTAAAAGATGAGTTTATTTATTTTCAGCTCTTTGGCAAAGGCCCAAACTTATTTTTTTGGGAAAAGTACAAGCTGAGAGGGGACAAAGTTCCTTTAGTGATCACTGCACACACCATCAGAAGGATGCTTACAAAAATAACAGCTGAACAGCTAAGACATCTTGGCCAACTGCAGATGTCACACGGGCTTGTCCCCACTGTGGGCAGGGGCACTCTGCTGGGCTGAGAGCCAGGAGCATCCAACATCCAGCTTTTTGCTCTGGAGTGAGGATCCACACGGATCCTCCCTGCTGGGATGAGTCTTTTCTACCCCTTACCTTCTGGCCAAGCAAATCTTTCCCCCTCAGACATCCCTCTGTGGTCTTGGCTGCTCCCTGGCCAGCAGAGAAACAGAACATGTATGGGCACAGCTGTGACCACAGAATCCCAGAGTGCTTTGGGTTGGAAGGGACCTTAAAGCCCAACTCATTCCACCCTCTGCCATGGGCGGGGACACCTTCCACTAGCCCAGGTTGCTCCAAGCCCAGTCCAACCTCATTTCCCGTGGGGTTTCAGTGAAGCTGGGCTGTGATATTACTGCTGTGTGCTGCGTATGAGCTCCCAAATCTGGGAGGAATTGTCCCATAAAACAGCAGGGAAGTTGCCAAGTGAGCCCCTGTTTGCTGCAGAGCAGCCCCAGCTCTGCTCCTCCTTGCCTTGGCCAGGTGAGCTCTTTCAAGACCCCATGGGATGGCTCAGGATTACCAGTGTGGGACTGTTTTAGCTTTTCCTGGGGTCTTCAACACCTTCCTAAGGAAAAATGTGTGATGCTCCCACCCTGAGGAGCCCCTGGAAGTGTTCACCAAGCAGGGGATGCAGGGGAAGAAGTGAGCAGGGGTTTTGGCAGAGAGGCATCATCACACATCTGGCCCTGCGAGGCTCCATGTGCAGTCCTGACACTCTCTACTCATTTCTCACTTTTTCCTTTTTTAAATGTCCACTTCAGAGAGAGAAATGGCTGAGAAAGGAAGGATGATCAGCTCTTTTGGCCCCAGACCTGGAGAGGATCTGGCAGCTGGTGGTGCTGGAGGGATGTGCCCGGAGGCAGCGGGTGCTGCACAGGGGCTTCCAGGGTTCCTGTTATCATGGCTTGTGTTTGAAAGGAGGGATGTGGGAGTGGGAGGGGAGCAGATGGACAGTGTTGGAGGCCTAGTGGTGGGTCTGATGGCTCAGATGCCATGACAAGGGGAAGGGTAAGGGGTGCAGAAGGGAATTGGCAGCTTCTCAGGATATTTCTGGTAGGATTTCCCTCCTTACTCCTAGGCTCTGTTCAAAACAGGTTGTTGTTTTCTGTCTTAAAAGCAGAGGCTCCTTAGAGGGGCTTTTCTTTCTCTCAAGTAAACACAGATCTACTAAAAAGCATGGCTCTGCTCTGTGCCAAAAGCTCCATTTCCGTCAGGATTTCAGGCACTACTCAGTAACTCCATTTCCTGGGAATCTCTTTCCAAGAGCTTTGTGCTGATCCTTCCTCTCTTTGCTGTGGGTGTTTGGGACAAGCACTGAGACTCTGGAGGGTGGGGAAATGCTCTCATCCAGCTGCTGGGCACCACAACCATACTGTGCCTCATGTGCCACATGAAGTGGTTCCTCCAGGCCCTGACACTTGTATTAATGTAAAGCAAAGCCTTGAGAAGACTCAGGGAATTTTGCACTGGGTGCTTTGCACTGTCTCAGCCTGGGCTGCACTGGAGATGTGCACATCAGTTCCTATGGTAATAATCACTGAGCAGGTGAGAGTCAGGACACAGTGGGAACATCAGCCTGATCCAACACACAGCCCCCTGAGGGGTTTTTGCACCAGAGAGAAGGTCTGGGGGAGTTACCACACTCTGCATGAGCCAGAGCTCTGCTGGGTCTCTTAGTGAGAGGGGCAGGAGGGTGCTGCAGGCAGGGGATGGGACTGTCTGCCAATTGCTGCTGTTCCCAGACAAAAAAGAGATGGAAAAGCTTCAGTCCTCACGCTTCTTTTGTGGCCTGGACAATGTGAGATTCACTGAGTGCCTGGGCCACCCGAGGCTGCTGCCTGCTGTCCCCTGCTGCCCCCAGCACTCTGGCTCCCTCTCTGCCCTCTTAACAGGCTTCTGCTTTGGGTTCAAGGGGGAATGTAGAGGGACATATGGGAGAGGATGGAGTGACAGGGAAATGGAAGGAGAACAAGTCCCAGGCAGCTCTGAGCAGAGCCGGAGTGTAGCAGAGGACTCCAGCAGGAGTGTTCCCAAGCCTAAGGATCAGCAGTGGGACAGAGGAGTAAATTCAACACATATTTTCCATCCTCGGCTATCCACATTGCCCCTAACCTGATCCCAGTTAGATACACAGAGGCAGCTGCCAAGGAACTTTTATGACTCATTTGAAAGGGAGCCTGCACAAGAACCACGCATTCGAATCCAGCTGTCTCCTCTCTGCTGTTGTTTAGGGAGGACATTTGTGCTTGCTTAGCTCACCTAGGAAAGGGCCAGCGGGCCCCTGAATACAGGGGAAACTGGTCTTCAGCCCAGCCTGGGAACACGCTGTGTATTCCTTAGAAAAAGGGAGAGCCAGAGTTGAGCTGACAGGGAGCACAGCTCAGCACAAGGTGGTGTGGGCAGCAGATCTGAACTCTGGGGGAACCCTCCTTGCCACATTCCCTTTACCTTCACAGGCTTGGCTGTGAACAGAGCCATTCCCCACCAACACTGCCCCAAAACCATCTGGGAAGTGGAAAATCCTGGGGCTTGGCAGCTGCCCCCGTGTTACAAGGGGCACGACCCTCTCCTCTCACAGAGGCACCAGCAAAAGGGAGAAGCAGAGTGTTTGATGCACCCTAAAAATGGGCTGGTGTTCAGCAGCAGATCTAATGACACAAGCAAACCTTGCTCAGGAAATCCCAGGCTAAATGAGACCTTAAACCCACTTGGGTCTCTTACAGCAGCCAGATCCTGCTGCTCTGGAGCTGGTGGAGGATTTTCAGAGCAGAGCGTGTTCCTGCCCATGCTGAGTCCCATCCCAGTCTTTAATAACAACAGATCAACCTAAACCCTGAAGAGTGAGATGGAAAATCCCTTCCCAAATGCTTTCTGTTACTATAACTGCAGTGATTCTTGCTATTGCCACGGTCCACAAATTGCCTGCCTGTCCCCTGGTGTGCTTTAGGTATCTGGGACAAGGTGTATGGGATGTTCTCAGCTGGAATTGGGTAAAATGGTAGAATATGTTGAATATTTTGTGTCAAGAGTTCAGAGGCTGTCAAACTAGCCTTTGTTAGGAAAATGCATCATTTCTGATTCCAGTCTGGTACCAGAAAGCAGGAGGTTTATCTTCAAAGCTGTGATTTTTAAACAAAACAGATCAACAACCCCCCTCCTTGTGAGAGAGCAGAACAGGTTTTTGATGTCTCTGCATTGCTCAGAATTCTCATTGATTCTACAAAACTGGTCTGAAGATGCCTCAGTCTCAGAGATCCCTGTCCCAGGCAGGACTGATTTTTTTGGGCAAACTCCCCGACTTCCAAACATTTTGCTTTCCATATGTAACAGGACTCATTTTCCCTCAATACCTTGAAAATTTTCACTGAGTGGAACCGTCCTTCTACCACCCATCTCTAAAATTCAGTATCTGCAACACCTGTCTTTTCAAGTTTCTGAAGCCCTGCCACTCTTTTAGCTCATATTTTCCCATCATTTCAAATAAGTACCATTAAACAAAAGCTGAGACACTTATAAATTCACATGAGCCTGGAAAATGGATCATTGAGAAAAGCACCTGAATGGATCATTAAGAAAAGTACCTGCTATCCCAAAACCCTTCCTAGCAAGTGCCATCATGTCTCACAAACCCAGGTGGGATCCTGCTGCCATGTGCATCCCCTGCACTTCCAGGGCAGGGAATTTCACAGCCTGAAGCTGGCTCAGCATCCTGCAGAGTTAACAACCCTCTGCTGCAAAAAAGGGGTGGTGGAAAGCCCGTGATGAGCTCCTGGGAAGGGCTGTGCCAGAGGCTGATGTGAAAGAGTGGGCATTGCCCCCACCAGATGGATGAGCAGGGTCGGGGAAGGGTTTGGACCACCCAGGAGGTACTCCGGGATGGGATTCCCTAGTTTCCCTGTTGCTAACATTCCTCTTCTCTCTCCCTGGGGCTGGAATGCCACACACAACACCCAGCCCTGCACACTGGCAGCCGGCCCAGCACATCAACACCCAGCCCAGCACACGGGTACCCAGCCCAGCACACCGCACCCAGCCCGGCTCCCGCGGGGTTTTTTTGGGGCCGGTTGGCTCAGGGCCGGCCCGGGCAGCCCGCACAGAGGGGACCGCCCCGGGACCGCCGGCAGCATCACTAGATGGTGCTCACGCCTGCCTTTTCCCGAGCTCCCGGAGCACCGGAGCCGCGGGCACCCGCAGGGATGCTCAGGTGGCTCCCGGCGGTGCCCGAGGCTTCAGGAGCCGTCGCGGCGTTGCCATTAATAATAGCGGCCACGAGGAAGATGCTTCCCGGCTCTCCGCTTGTTTCCAGGCTGCCAAGGGGGAGGAACATGCTGCAGGATGCGTCCCTGGGGTGTTCATGGAACCTGTTCTCCCTCTGCTGCTCCCTCCGAGGACACCACGTGCCAGCCCCAGTGCACTGGGCTCCTCTCCCCAAATTCCTCCACCTCCGTGGGGCTCCCACAGCCGTGAGTCACCGCAGCCAGCCCTGCACCACATCCTCTGAGACAAACCCACACAGGAGCAAGAGAGGCTCAGGGCATTCTCTGGAGAAATTGCTTTCTCATGACTAAATATTAACATACAAGAAAAAATGATCCACGGCCATAAATTTGCTTAAGACCCATCATCGACTCCCCAGCCCAGAGGGAAGTCTGGTGTTGCTGCCGTGGTGTGAAGCAGATGAAGGGAGAGGGGTTGGGTGTGTGGGTGAGGGATGCTCCAAGCACCTCCTTTCCAAGAGCTTCCTGTGGCCAGCTCATGACCTGGGCTGCAGGGAGCTCGCTGGGGTGGCCTCCAAGAGGACAACTTCTTGGCTTTATTCTTATAAATAAGGATCTATTTATTAGCAGCTCCTTGCAGCACAAGGGAGAGGAGCAGCTGGGATTGCACTGACACGCAAACTGCTGGGAAAGCTTCAAATCCGTTCTGGCTTTCAGCGAGTCCCCAAGTCCCCTTCCCCAGGCAGAGCAGGAGCCACTGCCTGCCAGGAGCCCTGGGATGGGGTCACCCTAATTAAAAATCCACTCCAACCTGCAGCAGGGACCCTCATTTTGCTTTATCATCCCCCCTCTCCTCGGGTTTGAGGTTAGAAAAGTGCCAGCACCACACGAGACAGAGAGTTAGGCATAGCTGGGTACCAGTCACCCTTGGAATTTTGTTAACAGGCTGATCCAGGAGCAAATAAAACCACTGCAGGTGATATTGTTTCTGCACAGTCATGGTCAGAAAAGTTTCAGGCTGTGTCCCCAGCAAATTTTCTTCTGCAGGATATGATCTGCCCTTGGTTATGCCAGGACTGGGCTGGTGTTGGGAGCATTTTCAGTTCCTTAATAAAAATGTTGTCTGAGCAAACCAGACCCTGCACTCCAGAGCAGAGTGTAGAGGAGTGGGAAGGGCAGAGAGCAGAGAGTGTTGACCACAGGGACAAGCTGGCTCAGATTGAGCTGGGAGGGGAAGGACAGGGGTCCAGGAGAAATTTGAGGGAAAACCTAAGGAGGCAGAAGGGATTAGTCCCTGTCAGCGTTAGCCAGGATGAGCTAAATACCTGGCTTGTCGTGCTTTCACCCAGCGTTGCAGCTGAGAGGATCTGCACACATCGCAGGATTTTGGATGGTTTGGGGGAGTGCAATGCCTGTGGGATGTGATCCCCTGAGGGGTGCTGGGCCCTGTGCTCTGCTGAGAGCTGCCTGACCTCCTGCTCCACGCCGTGGAACCGGGGAGAGAGCAAAAAGGAGCCTGAGCAACACGAGCAAACCCAAATGTGTTTCCACTTAGCGGCTCCTCCGAGGCCAAATGATGTAACTCCCGCGAAGCTCTGCAATATGTTGGCAGGAGGAGCCTAGTGACAACTCCAACTGTAAGTTCCTGAGCTAATGAGCACAAAAGTTGAATAAAAATAAATAAAAAAAAAAAAGCCTTTTTTTTTTTTTTTGGCTTAACACAGCGATCCTCCCCAGGACTGTTTTCTGAGCAGAGAAACAGCACACTGAAGGAAAAATTCCAGCCCCAAAGACCCTGGTTCCTCTCCCCTGGGTCTAATGGGGCAAAGCCTAGGGGTCACCACCCGTCAGGGCAAGCATTTCAAAGCAGCAGAGCTGGGGTTTGCTCAGCCTGATGAGATGCTGAAGCAGATCCCTGCTCCAGAAGGAGCTCACTGCCATCCTCTGCTCCAGCCTTTATGGAGTTAACCACAATTATTATTACTAAGGTTGGGTTTTTCTGTCTATGTGTGTGTGTTACCAGCAAAGAATGTTTTACTACAGCTCTCCACTCAGCCACCAGCCTCCAAATGGACCATGTTACAGTAGAGCTAAATATTGTGTCAGGGACCATGTGTTTCTTGTAAGATGGGCTCGAGCCACAACTGTGTAGGAAATTGTTTATCTCTCTCCCCCCTCTCCCTCTTTCTGCCTTTATCCTCCCACGGGCTGCGTGGACAGACAAGGCTCTGCTGATGGGAACTTTCCTGGGGATGCTGGCGGGTTTTTTTCCCAACTATTAATCCAGTGAGGGCAACTTCAGGCCGTGATCTGTCCCTTTCTGGCTGGTGACATGTCACTCCTGCTCCCAAGGGGCACGAGTGGCTCTGTCACTGGGCTTGGGTGACACCAGGCAGTGGCCAGCACCACTGAGGAGGGCTGGCTCAGCACCACAGATGCCTGGGGAACCTCTGCTGGAGGGTTGAGATGGAGCAAACAGCACAATGCTGATGTGTGTGTGGACATGTCAGAGAGGGAAATTTGGCCAGAGAGGTGTTGGTCAAGGTGGAGATGAACCTTTGGAAATCTCGATGTCTGCAGGATGGACTGCAGAGCCAGATGGTTGGCTGAGAAGCAGAGCAAACTCTCTGAAAATGGATTTATTGCTGCTGCAGCCAACACAGAGCAGAGCAGCCCCTCTGGGTGCTGGTCTGAGCTGAGCCTTTGCCGCCCATGCCATTGGTGTGACACTGCTGTCACCGTGAGCAGGGCGAAGGCTTGGCTTGCACATCCCTCCGTGATTCCATGCACAGCAGAGGCACCACAGGCAGGAAACTCCCTTTTGCCTTCACTGAGACAAAATCAGCAGATCTGGGACTTGTTTGTTCCCTGCACTGCTCTGCCAGAGGGATGTCAGGGAAACCTGAGCCCCTCGTGCCTTCCTCTCCTTATCCATCCATCTTGATGCCATCCCCAAAGTAACAAGGCACTTTTCCTTTTTGCTGCCTCTGCTCTCTCCTGGCCACTGATCTGTACAAAAGCATAATTGTACATAAACATCTGATTTCTTTTATTTTGCCTCAGTAATAGCTTGTAGCAACCCTTTCCAACATCTATTAATACTGTGCAATGTATTAGATCCAGACTTCAGATCCCCAAATGTGACTGTCTTCAAATAAAGTGGGGAAAGGCTGAACCCAGATCAAACATTTGCTCCCTGGTCATTTTTAAATACAGTATAATCTGTGTGTCTCTATAAATTTAGCAAAGGCTCTTGCTTTTAAGCACCTTGGATTTTTCTCTTGGTGAAATATTATGGATGAGGCCCACCTGGATCAGACTGATGATGTCCAAACAGCAGAATCCCGAGTTTCAGCCAGGTGAACCTGGCAGGGCACTGATGCTCCCACTGCCTCTTATCTAGAGCAGAGCTGTAGGAGATCAGGATGTCTATGGGGGGGGAGGGGGAATCACGAGCACAGAGATGAACTGACCCATCCCAAACCACCCAGTAGCCAGGTGGGAGGTAGAAACCATCAGAGATTAATGGTGGTCGCTCCCTCCAGCAATCCCAGGACCCGGGGTGGGTTTTGGATGGGAACAATGCTGAGATGCAGAGATGCAGAGACTTCAGAGGTGCAGTTGCTTCCTCAATCAACAAGGCTTGCATTTAATTTATTCTTTGGAACAGGAGGGTTTTAACAGATAGAGAAACTAATGTTTTTCCAGATAGACTTTTTTTTCTGAATTGTTTTGACTGTAGACAGATTTGGGGGCCCTGTCACTGAAGGTGACTTGCTCTATCCCTGACCCACCTGCAAAGGCAGAAGCAAAAAGCAGCAAATATAGCTAAAAATATGGACCATATCTAATTCCTATTCCTTCCCACTATAAGACAGGATAATTTTGAGCAGTCCTGTGCTGGCAGAGCTGCAGGGCCTGGCTGTTCTGACATGCAGGGCACCAGGCAGGACCAGCACCCTGCCTGACCAAAGGCAGAGCTGGGGAATGGGGCAGCACTTCCATTGGGAAATTGCCTTTCTCTGCCCAAAAGTAAAAATCCACACAGCTTATAATAACAAAAAGGAATGTTAGCCCTGACTGTATCTCTGGGAATGAGAAAAACAGCCAGGGTTAAAACTTCCAGCTAGTTAAAGTTCCTGGGAAGTGCCCCCTGCCCTTCCTTATCAGGACACCATCAGGGTATAGATCCAAATTTTTGTGCAAAAAAACCATAAACCTGTGTCATCAACTGTATTTTTCTTCCCTTGCTCCATGCCATGCACACACCACTACTGGTGGCAGTGGTGGCTTCGTACATCCCATTGCTCCCTCAGAGTGATGCAACAGATGATACTTGAGGAGAAAAGGACACTGAAGAATTTGGCTTGGAGAGAAAAACTGTCTGTGAAGATCTTCTGGGGATGTCTTTAGGTTTTCAGGCTAAAAGAGATCAGGCCGTTTTTCCTCTTCACCAGAAACAGCAATTTAGGGATTTCCCTGGTTCTGCTTTGCTTCTTTCTGCTGGTCACTGGTCTAAATCAGGAAAGGGACTCTTTCTCTCTTCCTGATGCTTGAGGTCATTAAAAAGCCTGAATTGTACCATGGGCTGGTCCAGCCCTTCAGATGCCAACCTGTTTTACCACCAGCCTGTGCCCCAAATTCCTGCAGCTGGGAATCTTTCTCTTTGATCCATCCCTGCTGTTAAACAGCTTCAGATAAAGCCACGAAGCTCATTTCTAGGAAAGGGAACTGAACAACCTGAATCTTGGAGCTGAGCAGCAGTGGGGAGCCGATCTTCAAACTGCGCCTCCTCACCGGCTTCAAAAGCAAAGCAGCTCATTTTAACTCACTACACGACACTTCAGCAATGATTAAAGCACCTTAAATGTGCACCTTTTTCATCACAGCCCCGTCTGCTGACAGGGTGCCAAGTGCAACAAACCCCATCAAAAGCGTCGTCCGTGATGGATTTAATTGTCGTTGTTTGGGTTTTTTTCTGAGCAAAAAATAGAACCTGGAGAAATATGCATGTCCTCACACAGAAATAACCCCCTAAAAGCAAAGTGAAGCCGTGGAGGAGCCAGTCTGCCAGGCACAGACACAAAGTGCTGAGCCAAGGAGATAACTGGCTGGTGAGCACTGGGAAATAATGCCCTGAAATCCTTCTGAGCCCATTCATCACCCCGGCTCTAGTGATCATCTCAGCAATAAATTCCCTTATCATCCTATTGGAATTTGACATTAATGACCTGCCTGTTATTTCAGAGGGAGATGGACTGTAACCGGCGGGTAATTGGTAGGAAAAATTGCCGGTTATAGCAAAGATCTGATACCGTCAGAGTAGTTACACCACGAGAGAGGGAGATTAGGGAGCTTTGTTTACCACAAGGGGCTTATTCATCCTGAATAAATGTGTTCACTTCCCAGAGCCTTCCTCTTACACCCTGATTGCCCTTCAGTGGCGTCTTAATATCAGCACTAATACAGTTTTTTTTCCCGGTGGCTCCTGCATGAAGAACAGCAAAGGAGCTGCTGTCAGTGCACAGATGTCTGTAAAAATGATTAAAAAGTTCTCATCAAACCCTCATTAGTTTATGCATTTATTTGTGAGCTGTCTCAGCAAAGGCAACTGTAATTTCTTAATCATTCACATTACTCAGAGTGCTTCTGCAAACACCTCTGGTCTGCAAAATTTTTTGCAACCAAACTGTGCCTGGTTTAGGTTTTGTTTCTGTTTCTCTGCTGGAGCGACACAATTGGTTTATTAACATTTTTCTTTGCACCTGCGGGTCAACTTCCAGTCTGCTGTGCCCAAATAATCGAGCCCATGTTCACAGGGGGAGCCTGCAGCCTTAACCAAAAATAGGACAACTGACTTCTCTGGAGCGTGTTGGGAGAGAGCCAGAAGCAAATCCAGAGGTAAAATCCTGGCTTTGCTGCAGTGAACGATACCTTTGCCCTGACTTGATGAGTCTGTGCCTTTCTCAAAGGTTTCCTGCTCCTTCCATCCACTTCCCAGCTACAGGACCAGCAACAGAGACAGAACAGTTATTTTTTGGTGAACATTCCTGCTTTTTAAATTAGCTCCCTGGAGTGTTCACAAGAACAAAGCTGCAAGGCATGGCCACAGGAGGACTGAGGCTGCTGCAGAAGTACCAGCACAGGTTCAGAATAAACCATCTGCATTCTTTGCACAGCTCTGACTGTAACTTCCCAACACATCCTTCACCTTTCTGGGAAGAAAGAACTGGTGATGGCGGTGGGAAAATTGCTTCACAGGAGCTAAAGGGGGTTTTGCAATCACTTTCACTGGAGCCAGGGCTGCTTTTAACCCTCCGTATTCCCCATCTGTCTCGACCACCCTGTGGGCTCCCACCACTGCAAGCAGTGATGGAGGAAAATCAATGTTCCTTTTCCAGGCAGATTCTCCCTGGAGTGCCTACAGATGGAGGGGGTGGCTCCAAAGGCTCCTTCAGAATGAGACTGGCTTTCTCTGCATCAAGCCTGACAAAATTCACCTTCCAGGCTCTTCTGAGCACTTGGATGTGCCAGGCTGGGTGTGAGTTCAGGATGATCATCACAATACCTCTGGCCATGGCAGGCCGACAATCTGCTGCCTGGCCTTGGCATCACCACAGGATGCCAGGATTTGGGAACAAAATACATGGCAGCAAAATCCTTCCAAAGCAACAAAACTACCCAGAGAAAAAGTCTGGCTGGAGCTCTTCTCAACCACTCTTTAAAACAGAGGTTTGAAATCGGGCTGGGAGCAGAGATGGAGCATCAGACCCCTAAAGAGGGAGCAGAGCTTGGAGGGATGAATGGAAAATTTGAGCTTTGCCTTAGCAGCATCTGAGACAGGAGGCTGGAACAGCCCTGGAGCCTGAGCATGCTGCCCTGGAGCTGAACTGTCCCCTGCAATGGCTTTAACAGGGGTTGGGAGTCGATTCCCACGTCTCTGGTGCAGGGAGAGGGGAAGGTGCAGGTAACGAGCTGTGGCTGTGCCTCTGCTGGAGACAGCAGAACCAGAATCCTGGGGGCTGGATTTCTTCCCTGCAGCCACATAAAAGCTGTTAACTGCCACTGCAGGAACGGAGCCTGCAGATCCAGCACTGCACTCCTTTTTGTGGAAGGCTCTCTGTGCAAAAAAAGCATCATCCGAATGAATTAAGCACTCTGGTAGTGGCCACATTCCTGAGCGTTCCTTGACTCACCAATAAGGAAGCCAAGATATTTTGTAGAGGCTGTTTTGAAAACACTCTAATTGATTTAATTCATTGCCAGAGCCCTTCCAGCCCGCTTGCTGGACACCCCCCCCCAGGAACATGCTTAATCCCTGGTTGCCCCGTGTCCGTGGATTTGGTGTCCTCCAGCTCATTCCCTCTTGGCTGCAGTGCTGTGCCTGGGGAATGGGGTTTTGCTGCTGGTCTTTGAGGCCATGCACAAGAATGAAAATATTGGTGACAGCCTGAAACAAGCCTCAATTCCTCCTTGCCTTGTTGAAAGGCATGTTGTTTACCGCAGACAAATCGAAGATGAACACGCCACAAAGAGTCCAGGGAGTTCATAAATTAAACCCCAAATAATTGCACTATTCCTCCAAGGAGGGTTCTCTTATCTTGATTTTCCCCCTTTTTCTCTTTCTCTCTCTCTGTCTTCCCTCCTCCATCTTGGACTAATCACTACCAGAGCAGGAACCTTCAAACAGATTTGTTTGGAGACTTGGCCTGAGCTCGTGGTTGCTGAAGCCTTCGCTTCCCCTACGAAAAACAGAGCCTGCTTGGAGGGGAAGGAGAGCTCCAGTCAGAGCTGAAGTCAGAGCCTAAACAGCACACGTTGCAAACCAGATGAGAAGAAGAAAGCTGCTTAAAACATCTCTGATGCCTGCCCTGCACATCTCCAAGAGAACCACTTTCCCTCCGGGTTGTGCCGGCGGAGTTGCAAACGCGGCGGGGATCGACCCTCCTGTGGTTTGTTCTTTGTGTGTTCGTGAGGCAGCTTCCAAAACAAGTCTGGAGACATCAATCTCATCTCTCACAGCCATGGACAGCAATGTGTCAGTCTGTGGGAGAGCTTGGGAGTTGATTTGCACCCAAGGACTGTTTTAGCTCCTCTATGCCCTGCCTGGTTCCATGCTGGAAAATAGGGTGTTGTGGGGTGGGATCTTGGGCATCTGTGGTAGAAATAGATTTATGAAAGCTGGTGAGAAGACCCCCCCAAGGGCTGCCGTGGTCTGGAGCAGCCAGGCATCCCCTCAGCCCTGGGGAAATGCTCGCTGATGCCCAGAGATGAAACACGGCTTTGGGAAGGAGGTTGTGCTTGTGGCTGTGCCCTGTGGAAGAAAACCCTGCCAAGAGGTTTCTGCCCGTGGGGCAGAGTGAGGGGGTCATTTTCTAAGGGTGGGAGAAACATTTCTGCTCAGCCCACAGGGAGGAGTGGTGAAAATTGGGGATTTAATACCTTTCTCAACTGGAAATTTCAACCAATAGCAAAACAATGGAAAGCCCCCCAAAAAGATGAGAGTCTCAACCAGAGGGATTGTCCCCCAACCAGAGGCAGGGATGATGCCTGGGAAAGAAATGTGTTGGCCATATGAGTTTGTGAGTCATCCTGGTTGTGAACAGCACACTAGTCAAGCGCTGGCTCATGATACATCAGGACATATCCAGATAAATCTCCCTCTGAATCCTTCTCTTTACCTTTCTGTCTCAGAAAACAGCCAAACTGCAAACACTCTGAGGAGGATGACACAGCAAAATAAATGTTTTAGCAAAAAAAAAAAAAACAAAACAAAAAACACAAAACAGAGAGAAATGAGATTTGCACATGTTTTTCTGGGAAAAACACCAAGTTTTCCCTGCTGGAAAATGAATGTGTTGGAAACCAGCTTGTAAAACTCCAAGCCTGTTCTCGAGCACTGATTTGCCACGGACTGTCACCTATGCTGGATGTTCACGAGAACTCCTCAGCCCTCTGTCCAAAAGGGAGGATTGCTGCTGATATTTTATTGAGGGATTTGTGGAAGAGCAAATCCTGGTCAGGAAAGTGACTGGAGCTTTCTGTGAATTTGGCGGCGGGCGAGGAAAGTTGGTGGAATACAGAATATCCCTGTGCTTGCTGCCGAGCTGTTCCCAAGGAGATTGGGGGCCCGGTGATAAATTAATTTCAGGAAGCCTGGGGGTTCAGCTTGGCTAAGGGGAAAACTGCTGGTGTCCATCTGAGCACTGCAAACCTGATTTTCCACTTACACACCCGATTATAAATCAGCACTAAATGCACTTATGGTGACATGCCAAGTTTTCCCTTGGATGTCGTTCCATAGGCACACGCTCCTTCGACCACAGGTGATTAGGTTTGATGAAGGAACCACCAAGAGAGGTGCTTTGGTGGGTATCAGTGGGAGATGTGTTGCATTAGACACCCCAACTGGACGCCAGCAGAGACTGCAACCCAGTGGAGACCCAGCCAGCAGGAATCCTCTGTCTGCAAAGCTCCTCGAGTCTGGAAAAACTGGGCTGGAAATCTCTTAAGAGGTTTTTGATTAATGTAAATTGAATTTTTTTTCGCAGCAGCAAAGCAAAGCTTTGGTTTATATTCATGTCCCCTTGAGGCTTATTGAGTCTGAGGTTTCCTTGCTGAGGAGTGTGCACAGCTCTTCTCCCTGCTTGCTGTTAAGAAGGACAAAAAGCATCCCAGTGCCTGTATTCCCAAAGAAGTCAAGTCCTGAGCCTGCAAACCAGAGCCACCAAAACACAACTAAAGCCACGAGAACAAGTCCAGCACTCCAGGCTCCTGCAAAGGGCAGGAAAGGAGGCGCTTGGAAACTGGGGCAAAAGTTGAAACAGGATTTAATTTTATCTGGATTGATTCATCTGTCCCTAATTACTAATAGCTTCCCAGTGCATGATGTAAGAATATGCAGAGGGTTTTTAATGAATAACTCTCGGCTAAGATAAAGTGTAGCCATTCTCAGAGAGTTCTTTTATGCGCCAGCAGAGATTTGGGCAGTCAAAGATGAAAAATAGATGAGATCCCACAATCACACATGTTGAAGGTTAAAATCTTTTAGGATATAGATCCTGTCTTCTTACCAATTTATTGTGGAAAAAAGCAGTAATTTTTCCATATCCTCTGCTTTAATAACTGTATTTATTTTTACTGAGAGAGGACTGTTAAGCTCCCAAAACTACACAGCACATGATGCTGTACAGAGGGATGATGTACAAAAAACTCTCTATGATTGTTCTGAAAGTTCCAAAAACAGCTGGCAAAAAATGGCCACATTTAATGGCACGTCAAAAAAAAATAAATGAAGCAATTAGTAAAATTAAAAATCCCCATTTTCTAGTTTTTCACAGCAACAACATGAAACTGGGCCATGTCACTCATCTCATACTGCATAGTCCTTCCCTCTTCCATATCATTCCCTTGCTCCCAGTCATACCTCCTTGTACCATCCCACATATTTCATCTCAGTTCTCCGTGCTCACACCCTTGAAATCCTTCCAGGCTGCCTTCATATGCATTTCTCTAACTCACCTCTCTGAGCCAAGCTATAGATCCAGGCTCTAATTCTTCCCTCTAAACTGATCCCTCTGAGGCCCTGACCATTCTCTGATATTTCCATGAGCCGTGCAACGTGTGAGTTCTTTGTCCTCTTCTAACATCAATAAAAGTCCAGAAACTTTCACCAGGGCGAGAGAAGAATCAGGTTTCTGGGTTCCTTTGAGCAGCTCGGGGATGCTGCTCATGGTCCTCACCCAGCGGTGAAGAACCGGGGCAGGACACGTTGAGCAGATGGTGATTCTGGACTGCAGATGAGGGCTGAATTGCTGTGTTCAAATCACATCTTTGATACCCTTCCAGCTTTTATCAGATGGTTCCACTCAATGCTTGGCACAGCTGAGGCAAAGGGAAGGCCAGGAGAGCACTCAAACAGCGTGAGCAGCTGAAGCAGCCCCGCTCAGGAGAAGGGCCCTGTCCCTGAGGTGCTCTGGCTGTCACACTCCATCCCCACCACACTGAAGTGGGGACTTCCCTGACTGCCCTCACTCTTCCAGCACTTGCAGAGCTTAAATATTTACCCCTACATGCCAAAAAAAACCCCCAAAAAAACCAGTAACTCCTTGGCTACAAATCCTCTGCTCCTCCTGCCACATCGCTTCACGTTGCGAGCAGCAATTGATTGTAAATCAAAATCTCTGGGAGGATTGATGGCATGTGAGCGATTTCTCAGTTAAAAGACTTCCCTCCTCAGGTTTTGGCTTTGGATGACCCATGCTCCTAATGCACTCTTCACTTCATTCACCCCTGCCAGTGCCAACGCTCTTATTTATGAGGTCGGTAATCGCTTTCCATCAACACACTCTGAAAATCTGCTCCTTCCCCAGAACATTCCTGCAAGTAAATCCTTCCCCATGAATATTCTCAGTACAAGCTGAGTCCAGGGCCTGCTCAGGGCAGAGGAGAGGACTTTCAAAGGACTCCCACTGAGTTCAATTGGCTCAGACCCCAAGTGAACACACACCCACACCCACAAAGCTCTGTTATAAATGGCCTCGTGCAAGTTCACAAGAAGGAAACCAAACCTTTCCCAAAGCCCTTAGGAGGGCCTGGGGTTGTTTTGCCATCCTTCTGCTGCACATGGACCCCAGGGTTTTACCTCTCAGGAGGAACCTCAGGCAGCACCACAAAGCACACAGCTGAAGGGCTGTGCTGGCTGAAAATCCTTCCAGAACACTGAGCCTGGTTCTCTTTTTTCTCCCTTAACTTAAAAGCCAGAAAAATATCTAGAAATGCCTGTGCAGGAGAATCAATCACATCCAAAGGAACCTTCTGGGTCCCATGAAAGAGCCCGTGTTTTCAGCCTTGGCAGTTTATTCTTCCTCCTTTTGGGAGGCAGCACAGATATGTTTTCCATTTGGAATATCCCAGGGGTCTTGCAGCTCACGCTGAGCCCTCAAAAGTAAACGAGCCACTTTTCCCAGCAGCAATCCCAGCTACAATTAAGAAATGTTATATTTTTTTTTTTCAGCATACCCAGATTGGTACTTGGTTCAAGCCATAGGAAAGCAGAGGCACAGGGGCCACACCAGAGCAGAACCAACAAATACATAAATAAGAACATCTTTAGCTCAGTGTGTTCTGCTCCATCTCTCTCAGCTGTTTCACAGCCCAGGCAAAGCTCTTTATTGGTGTCATTTACTCAGCTGTCAAATGGGGTTTTTATCCTAAAGCTCTGCAGTGGGGAAATAGGAACCTGCAATGAACTTGCCCCAAATTGAAACAGATATTTAACTAGAATAAACCAGTGGCTGGACTGAATAAACACAGCAGGCACTTTAGAAAGAATGTGAAGTTGACATAAGATCTGTTGGGTGAGTCCAAGAAATGGGAGACTTTGTGCTGGAGTCATAAATCTTCTGGGTTGAAAAGGGGATAGTGCTGAGCTCTGCACCTTGGTGCCCTGCTGGGAGAGACTGATGCAGGAGGTTTGCTGTCCCAGAGGCTGTTGGTGTGGGCAGGGAGGTTTCTTCCCCATCAGAGCTGCTGGGGAGCCTGGACTTCATCTCTCTCTTGTGCAGCTCTGCAGCTCAGTGAAGCCTCTGGCAGAGGGTCCCATCCCTGGCTGTGTGAGCCTGGATGTTCTTTGAGGAGCTGAATCTCTGCTAAGCCCTGACACACAAACACCTTAAAGCCCAGGGTCTCTGAGCCAACAACATTTGTCCCAGCTGGGACAGCCCCAAATGCTGCTGAGGGTCCAGGCAGCAATGAACCCCAGTGGGGCTGCTCTGCAGCTCCTGCTGTGTTTGGAAAGCACAGTGCCCTCACATGACCCTGACTCTGCTCTCCTTTGCCTCTGAAAGGCAAGGATGGGGGAAAGGGTGGATCTCGGTCTTGGCTCTGGATCTCCTCCAAGCAGCCTGGATGATCTGAGGGGCAAGTCAGAGCCCATTTCCTCCCGGCTTTGCAGCTGCCAGAGGTGTGAGCTGCCCGGGGCTGGGCTGGGCATGGGGCACCCAACCAATTCCTGCCTCTCTGAGGGGAGGCTGGAAATGCTGACAGCCCCAGGTAACCTTCAGCTCTGTTCTGAGCAGAGCAAAGCCTTCCACAGTGCTGAAATCCCATTTAATATGGCTTTGCCAGGACAGTCAGCTCTGCCATGGGTGGTTGCTGTCACTGTGTGGTGGCAGCCGGGCACAAAAAAACTCTTGGTTTTGTTTCTTTTATTTATTTTTTTTTTTAAGAAAACTGCACTTACTAAAGAAAGGTTTTAAAAAAACTGGGTATCACTGAAAACCTTGACACACTACCCTACCTACAGTGACAGATAGCCTGGGCTGGCAGGACCTTCAAGTGGAAGGTGTCCCATGGCAGGGGGTTGGAACAACTTGAGCTTTCAGGTCCCTTCCAACCCAAACCACTGTCGCTCCATGACCTGTGGGCTTTGCTCAGCCACACCTGGCAGCTGAATGCTTTGGGAAGGTTTGGACCTGACTGCAGCTCTGCCTCCATCTGCAGCCCCCACGTCCTGCGCGTGCAGGTCACGTTCCCTGGGGAGTGGGCTGATCTCAGCAAAACGCTCTCCACGTCCCTCCGTGGTACCTGCAGGGTGGACTAATCCATGGCCCTGGTAAGTCAGCCTGTGCTAAATAATCCCAGATGTTTAATATTTCTGGCCCCTGCTCCAAGGAAAGGCAGAGAGGAGCTGCAGAGAGCACAGCAATATTTTTTTTCAATACATTCCATATGTTTCCTCCATAAGTCAAGATTAAGCAACCGTGCTGGTCAGAATAGAAATCAGCCAGCCGGCTGTTCTGCTGTCTCTGGAGGCAGAAGGAGCCCCAGCACAGGCTCTGACCTGACTCCAGAACACACTTCCATGGGGACAGGTGGAATTGTCATCCGTGCTGTTATCGCTCCCAGCGGTGCTGCTGCCTCTGCAAGAAGGACTGGTCAGCCCTGGCCCCACCTGCATGGTGGGGAAACTTGAATTTTGGACAGATTCTTGGAGTCTTCACACAGTCCTTGTGCTGCAACCCAGTGTGGCACTCCCAGGAAAAACTCAATATCCTTCAGATCCCTCAGCCCCAGGCCAGTGTAACCAGGTATGTCAAAACAAAGGTGGCACAAGGCTTCCAGCTTGTTCCTCCTCTATCTTGAGCCCTCAGTTATCACCCATCCCACCAGCACTCACAAGGTTTTATTTAAATAAAAAAAATTAAAAATTATATATTTTTTTCTATTTTCCCCCCTGATTTTCTCACTCCAGCAGCACAATTTCAGTCTTGTTGCCACCACCCCTCAGGTTGCTTAGCTCCAGCCACTGCAAAAGCCATCTCTGAGGATGGCAGGTCCACAGGGAGGAGGAAAACCCAGCAACCAGGAGGGAAAGGAATTTGCTCCCTCTTGAAGGGCACACTTGGAATAATTGTGCCAGCCAAGTGTGTGCAGAAAGTCCTCAGTAATTGCTATGGAAATCGTTTCACATGTGTGGGATTTTTTAGGCTAAAGTATAATTACAGCTAATTGCTGTTTGATTTTGTTCCTGTTTATATACCCATTAAAGGAATTGTTGAAATGTCTCTGCTAAAAGACTTTCTTCTTTCTTGTTGTCTTTTTTTCTTTTTTCTTCTCCTCTTTTTCTAAAATCATAATGGGAAAAAAAAGGGATCATGTTGCAACACTGGGAGTTCATGAATGGCCATTAGCTCTTCAATGATCTTACAACAAAGAGCCATGGAAAGCCCACAAGAGCCTGATGTTTTCCCACTGTTGGGAACCAACGGGCCTTGAATTTGCAGAACTAAGGAAAATTTGCAAAGATCTTGGCTCTTTGTTAAAGAAACCCTTCTGGGCAAGAAGCTGAGGGGAGATGCGAGGGTTGGAGAGGTTTGCAGGCAGGAGGAAAGGTGCCCTCGACCAGCTGGTTTGGGGAGGGAAATAAGTGACATTTCTGCTGTGTGTCCCCCATGGGAGGCTGGTCCAGAGTACAAAAATGATGGCCTTTGTTTTGAAGTGTCTCATTATTTTTCTTTCCCTGTCCCACACTGATTTTACACTTTGTCCATCTGTTAGAGCCAGCAGAGAGAGAACTGATGCTGGCAGAGCTCAGTGTGTGTGTCCTGGGATCCACTGGGAGCTTCTGTTGGCATGGCTGGTACTGGTACCATCACTGATTATCTTTTCTCAGCCCTAGTTTTTAGCACAGTTGTCCCAGGGTACAACTTGGAGAGAATTAAACATCATGTGTGCTCAAAATCTGGCAAGCTCTTATGTTCTAATGGCCTGCAGCGAGGCCAGAAAACTCCCTTATCAGTTCATCAAATAAAATATATATATATACATATATATATATATATATATATCTTTGAGCCATCCTGCAGAATGACTTTTCCAGGTTTTATTGTTCTACAGGAAAATTGACTTTATGTAGAGGTGTTGAGCAGGTTTTGGGAGAAAGAACAGAAGGAGTTAGTTTTCCTGTCCTAGGAGAATCCCCCACCCCCTTGTTTCATTTGGAATGAAAAATGGAACTGGGAATGATGCTAAAAGTTGAATATATTTTTGACTATGCCCATAGAAGTGCTTTAGGTTCATTCAGCATTTAGCAAATAAAGAACATGCACAAAAAAAAGCGTTGCTTCCTGGGCTCCACTATTTCAGCATCATTTTCCCAGAAGTTTCTCCCTTACCATGTGATTCTTTGGGGGCTGAAGCACTTGGCAGAAGCTCATGAGGTGGGTGATGGCCAGTGGAAAACTGCTGGAAGAAGGGCTGGAGAGGGGCTTTCATGAGTCCTTCAAAAACATCCTGGAAGAGGTACCAGGGGACCCCCTTCCAGGCTCTCCTACCTCACCAAAATGCAATGTCCCTGTGGAGGAAGGAGAGGCTGTGCCTCACAAAGCTGTAATATTCTCATTCCAGAGATCTGTGCTCTTCAGAGAGGACCCAGACCACATGAAAAGTGTCCTGGCTGTGGTGAGCCACAGGCGATCGCTCCCGGCCCTCGGCAGCCACGCGCAAAATCCGGAGCAGGGAGAAAGCACAGAAAATACAGGATTACGTTGCTAAGGGACGGGATGGAAAGAGGGGCTGGTGCCATCACAGCCCTTTGCCTTGGAAAACAGGGAGCTTGTTTGCTCTATATTATTTTTTCCTTTTTTTCCCCCCCTTTCTATTTGGCTTCTGCCTCTGCTCCGAGGAGCCAAATTAGCTCATGGTCTGAGGCTCCAGAGCTGAACATAAGCGAGATGACATTGGCTGGAAATAGAGGCAGAAATAGAGCTGTTTACCATCCTGTTTCACTTCCACACTTGGAGGGAGCAGGAAACAATTCCAGGGCATG
Source organism: Corapipo altera (assembly GCF_003945725.1). Taxonomy (NCBI): domain Eukaryota; kingdom Metazoa; phylum Chordata; class Aves; order Passeriformes; family Pipridae; genus Corapipo; species Corapipo altera. The sequence continues at coordinate 3,257,649 of NW_020884901.1, read as the reverse complement.
GACACTCACACTACAGCCACCATAAGCACCTCTATAAGCACAATTGGTTCACGGAATCACAGAACCATGGAATGGTGTGGGTTGGAAGGGACCTTTAAGACCATCTTGTTCCAACCCCCTGTCATGGGCAGGGGCACCTTCCACTAGACCAGGCTGCTCAAAGCCCCATCCAACCTGGCCTTGAGCTGGATGGGGAATCCACAACTTCTCTGGGCAATGTTTCCCACGTGGCAGATGCTTTATGGCTGCTGCTTATCCCCATCCCAAAATTCTATGGGACAGGACATCCCCTGCTTCAGTTGGGATGTTGCAGCCCATCCAATGGATGTTGAGATGATTTCCAAGGGTCTGCATTTCTCTCCCTGAGCAGATGGGAACCCAAATCTCAACCAGGAATTGGTCAGGGAACATAAAACAGAGATTGAAACACACAGTAACCCAGCTGATTGCTTATCCCAAATTGAGATCCTGAGCTGGTGACTGCATCTGGAAGCTGCTGCCCCTCTCAGCACCACAGCCTGTAGTGTATTTTTAACAGGCTCTTCTGAGGAGGATAATGATACAGTGGTGCCTCTTCCCTGCAATTTTGTGAAGTCTCTGAATTTGGAACATGATTTCAGCCGTGGCACTTGCAGGCTAAATAGCAGGAGGAAGAAGAATGAGCTCTTGATTAAAATATGTCTAGACAGAGAGAGCCTTCTGTATTTTTAGGTCCTAGTTTAGAGAACACAGGTATGGAGGGATTTACATCATTTCCAAAACCTGATCAGTTTATTCTGATGGTTGTAGGACAGTTCTCTTGGTCAGTTCTCAATTTTAACAACAGTTTTGGTGTTTGGTGTTTTCCTGGTGGCCCAAATGGATCCCAGAGTAAACAAGACCTGTAAATGTTGAAGTTTCAGCGGGGAGGGAATCGTAGAATCACAGAATGGTTTGAGCTGGGAGTTGGAAGGGACCTTTTAAAGATGAAACAACACTGCCATTAAATGGGATATTTTGAGCCATCTCATGACTTTTAAAGGCTTGGGGTTGCTGTGCCTATAGAGAAGACCCTCCTAACTTTCAGATCACTTGTGTAGCTTAAAATCCCCAGGCCCGAGTCCAGAACTACCAGCAGCCTGCAGGGTTTTTTGACCCAGCATCCACCAAACCCTCTGAAGGGAAACTCTGTCACGCAGGAATGAGTGCCCCTGGGGACTAATGTGGCAACTGAGCCTTTCCACTTGAAGATCAGCTTGTTCCAATTCCAGCCATGTCAGCGGCATCCTGAGGATAAAGCCAGTCTGAGCCGGGGGCTGCTGCTGGCAGGACACGTTTTCCAACAGTGTGAACAGACTCAACCTAAGAGCAATTTACTCTGCCTGTGGCAAAGCCTCAGAATCCCAATCAGCCATGCTCCAGGTAGCTGTGACAGCACAAAAACCCCCTGATTAGTGGACACATGGAGCCCACATCCACTCCACTGTAATTATCGCTGGCACTCAGCGTGATTTGGAAATCAAGTTACCTAATAGCCTTATTATTTCAACTTGTTGAGCAGACCCAAAGTTGAGGCTGCACTTTCCATCCACTGACAATCAACCTGAGTGTTTTTGCACCACTCAGCCCTGTGTTTGGTTACAAACTCTATTGGAGAGCTCCACAATTATTGGCCTCTCGAACGCAGACACAGTCGATAGCCAGGGTTAATCTTGCTGAAACTCTTTGCACTCCACCAAGAACAAAGAGTGGCATGTGAGTGCATTTTGCAGAGCTCTAGAGAAAAGCAGGGTCTGGAGTGTTTGGGTACAAAATTACTTCTGCCAAAATCTATTTCTTCTGCAGGAGAGCCAGATTCTGCAAGGCATGAGGATAATGAGAGTTGGACAGCTTTGTCAGCACCTCAGAAAACAGGTTTGCAAATGGTCACTTTTTGATCCGGTGAACTAAGCAAAGGAAAAGGGAATGAGACACTATCTGAGATGTAGTTAAGTTTGTATTAATTCCTAAAAAAGCTCGAAGGAGAAAATCAGAGATTTTGCTCCTGGTAGAAGAGCTGACTTTCAATTACTCTCATGCCCAGAAGCATTAAAATAATGACAGGATAAAAAGAAAAATGAGAACTTCTGGGCTTTTTAAAGTCCTCTGTTCAGTTGGGCTTAATGGCTCTTTCTTTTTGAGAAATGCTTCATCCTGTGAAGCATGCAACCAGCCTTAGGACGAGGATGGCATTGCACACATCTGGAATAATGCTTCCTGACAGCTCCGTGGAGGTGGTGGGACTTGGAAAAGTTAATGAGAAACACAAGCTTTCAAAAAGTGGGTGGGAAAAAGGGTTAGAGATACAGCAAAGTGGTTTGCATCCAGATCTCAGGAACGTTTAATGACTCAGTGTGTGCTGACTTTTGAGCTAGAGATGTTGTCAACTCCTTAATGATTTCTCCATCCATGGGCCCACGAAGAAGGGTTTAATGTACTGGAGATGTGAGTCACTATTCCAGCCCTTACAAGGCAGAGAAACTCAGGGAAAAAGATGAAATGGATCTTTATTGTGCCTGTGGATGAGTAACCCCAGGAACTCTCTAACTTGCATCTCAAGGGTATCATTGAAAACCAGTCTGGGAACTTTCCCAGTGCCACACCACGATGGTGGCTGGGCAGCCTGGGCCACAAGGCAGGGTTTATTTTGGGATGTGTGTCTTGCTTTCGAGGGCCATGATCCCTGCTCCCATGGCCTGTCAGCCTCCTGGGCTTCTCCTAGCCCGGGACCATCCCAGTCCCTTGGATGACTACTCATTTCAAAGGCAGACAAGGCTTCCCACAGCTATTGTCCTGTGGCTGTCTGCATATTTCAGCCCTTCACTATTCCTGCTCCCAGCAAGAATCCAATCAGAAGCTCTGAACTTCATCTGAAAGCACACAAATAAAACTTTGAACTAAATAAAAGACACCCCCCTCCAACTTTTACTGAAATACTCTTTAAAAACAAATCCTTATATATTCTAAACTCAAAACCATCTGGGTTTCCAAGCCCCAGGAAATTACAACTCCCATACTGGAAATAAAATTCATGTTTGTCCATATATCATATTAATTATACCCCATAATATGGAAAGAGGCCAGTGAAATGTTTTCCTGCTGGTTGGCAGATTTGCATAGCAATTTATTATATTACCAATTGTTATTAATATTATTATTATTATTATTATCATCATCATGTATTCCTTCATGTCAGCTGTGAGTAGAACTACAGAGTGTTCTTTGCTGATCAAGAGAGAAAATAGTCTGGTCTCACAGCAATCTGATTATTATTTATCTGCCCTGGTTCACACTGGGGAATCCCAAAGCCTTGTGGATGTGCTGGCTTATTGATTGTAGCGTGTGATTTTAGCAAGGAAGAGGTTCATAACTGGATGTTGACACCGGTAATTTATAAAAACAAGCAGTGACAGACTGAGGATGACAGATCTGTCCTCCAGTCTGCTCCTGGAAGGGCTGTGGTTCCATCCCTCCACTCCAAATGTCCCATCTGCCACAGGGAAGTCCCTCATGGATAGAATCCACCCAGTGCCACCATTCCTGCTCCTGGGCCGTGTGCCTTCAGCTCCTGGCCTGGGATGAGGGTGGCAGGAAATGCCACATCAGAAACATTCCAGCTACCGAGGAAAATGATCTGGGGACTGGGAAAAGTGCAGACTCCGGTTGTTCTTCGTGGGTTTTGCATTTTTTCCTGGTGAGGTACCGTGCCCAAAGCCCGTCGTGCTCCATGTGGTCAGCGTTTTACCATAAACAGAGCAGTTGCACGTTGTTAAATTATTATTAGCTCAGCTACCACTGGGAAGGTTGTGTCAGCTCCTCCAGCAGAGCTAAACCAAACACCCACTGGCAGCATGAGCTCTTGTGTGAGTGTGGATGGTGGCACTCCATGAAAATGCCCTGTATCCCCTCTGTCCCCCCGGACACTGACCCTTCCTCCCCCCCCCCCAACCCTTGGAAAGGAGTCCAAGCCTCGGCAGAGGGAATTATTTTCAAAGACATGGGTTGACCTTGTGGATCCTGAGCAGATGCCAAATTACCTCAGACTTCAATACATGCCTTCATTGCCCAAGTTGTGCCAGCCCATCCTAAGTTGAAGAAGCCGCTGCCAAAGGAAATCTGGATGCGAATTTTGGATTCCAAAACCCCTGAAGCTGGCAATAGTTGTATCAAGTAATATGAAAGAATTCAGGAAGGTTTTCATGGCTAATTTTTTTCTGCCTGGACATAACTCATGCTGTTCAGGTGCTCCAACATCAGCATCGATTTTGTGAGGTATTTTTATGGCATTTTGCCATGCCTATGCCACGGGAAAGAAGAGCATTACTTTATCAGAAATGATCCATAGAAAGAGCACGTAGAAAATCCAACTTCTCATCCCCATCCAAGGGGCATCCATCAAAACAAGGTTAGGACTAGAAGCAGCTGTGAGTCTCAGCCTGAACCTGGAGTGCCCATCCCAGTGCTGTTGGGGAAGGAGGAGACAGCCAAGAAACGTGGCAGTCTCCAGCCATAATCTCCAGCCCAGCTGGTCACAGTGTGTTATCACCACTGGATGGGAACGTGTCCTGCATCCCAGCCCCAGCTCACTGACCTCCCCACACCTCCTCAGCTGGAGTTCACGGATGCAACTCCCTCAGCAGCCCAGGCAGGTCTCATCCTCTCCAATTAACAGTTATTGGCAGCCAAGGAAGTGTATATTCCATCTGTGACACGATCTGGTGACAGCAACCTCCCCTCACAGGGCAGGGGATGTCGAGCGAGACAAAACATCCCGTTGCCTCTCCTCCCTCGTTAAAATAAATGTCATATACTCTGATCAGCCTCTGTGTACATGCACACAGCCAGCAGGAGAAAATCAAACATCAAAAGGATGAAAAAAAACCCCAACAACCCCGAACAGGATATTGCCATCAATAGGAGTTCTGTGGAGAGAGATGAAATGTAAAATTGAGTCGCAATCCGGCTGATGGAAGTTAAAGACGCCGTTAACCCTTGAGCAGATCCACTGCTGACATGAAAGGGAGGAGAGTTTGGGAAAGCTCAGGGCTACTTGTTCTTACACAGGCACCTGGGCTGTGCTTTTCTTAGGAATCTGGAGGGAATCTGGCACTCAGATTCCTTGGAAAGCCAAACACATAATGCCTTAAGTTCCCTGGGAATTGGCACTTTAATCACAGTTACAGGTCCAACATGTCGTGGGGGAGAAAACCAATTTCCTTCATTTTTCTCTCACCATAGTTTTTCCATTGCTTCTTTCCTGATGGAAAGAGCTCTTTGTTCCAGTGATGAAGGAAGGGGAAAAAATTATGATAAAGCAAAAAGAGAGCAAAGGTGCAGGACAAATGTTTCTGCCAGATTTTTTGGTTTGGGATGAGAAATAAAAAAAAAAAAAAAAAAGAAATAAAAGAAGCTCCTGATGGAGAATTCTTGGCAGCTTTAATGTCACAACCTCTGACCTTTGGCCACGTCAGCCAAAAAGCTCCTGCAGACACTCTGACGTATTCCCACCACTGTGGTCTGGGCACTGGGTCTGGATTAATCCACTCTTGAAGAAGCAAAGGGAAATCAGAGCCCAAATCCAATTCTGGGGGGTCAGCAATCCAACCCCACTCCCACTGGTTTGGACATCCCATATAATGACTGTGCCCTAAGGGGACATGACCTTCAGCTGCAACCTGAAATGCCTGTGATGTTCATACTTATCCTTAGAAAACTCAGTTTATTTTCTTAACATCTCTTTTTTGTTTATTTTAAGAAATAATCAGCCGTAGAGTTTGTATTAAGGACAGTCTCTTCTTGCACATTTTTTTCTGACAGAACAAAGGGATTTATTTCTGCAGTGAAGAAATAGCAAAATAACTTGTAAAGACAACTGTAATTCCATCTATTTGAAGTTGTTTCTCGCTCTGCAGCAGCCCCAGATAACTTCAGAAGTAAGTTTAGAAGGGATTTTTATCTCATTGCCTGGATAAGCATCTCCTTGACTTTATCCTTGGTTTCTCAACATGAGGCTGTTGTCGAAATAACAGGAAGTGACATCATAAAATCACAGAATTATTAAGGTTGGAAAAGACATCTAAGATCATTGAGTCTGAATCCCTGGGTCCAAATTTGCCCCAAGATTTGGGATGAAAGCCTGGCTATCTGTCAGTGGACCTCTCTCCCCAGAACAGATCCATCCCATGGCTTTTCATGCCGTGGATGAAAATTTGGGAGAGACACAAACGTTTTGCTAGGTCTGGACATCCCCACCACTTCAGGGGACAGAAGCGTACAGTGAATCCTTGATGGAATAAAGTAGAATAACTCTGTGCTGAGGCTTCCTGGAGCAGGGCAGGGTGAGCAGGTCCCATCCCTGCCCCAGACAGACTCATCCCCACCAGGACTTGGGTCTGACCCTCCGTCGCTCCGTCTGCTCCGACGGTGCCAGTTGTTAACCAGCACCACTTGCTTGGCCTGAGCTGACCCGGCCTGTACCTGGAAGCAATGAAGCAAAGAGGCCACGAAGGCAAAGGGACTGTTATTTAACAAGTTTGAACAGGAGGGGAAAGGCAATTTGCACCATCACTCCGAGGTTTCCAGGCTGCTGGTGCCCAGATCTCCCCACGCCGTGATCCAGGAGCCCAACCTCTGTCCCCTGTGCATCCACAGGTGCCTTCAGGGTTTGCTGTTTCTCAGCCTTGGGTGTTCAACTTGCATTTCTTCTGTTCTGTTGAAATAGCCTTAATTATTCCCTATTGCAGCAGGATTAGGACAAAGTTGATGAACTGCAGGTTTTCCTGCACACGAGCTCAGGCCAATTCCCATCTGAGCCATGCTGCAGACCTGGGCATTAACAAGCAGAGCAGTTGGCTTTGGATTTGAACTTTTGGGACGAAATGCACGTGGCCCCTGCCCAGAGGGGCAGGCAGGGGGCTGGGGGTGCTCAGTTCCAAGCAGGATGAGCCGTGGGTGCATTCCCAGTCCGGCTCTGCCGCTCAGCCCCGGGATGCTGGTATGTCACAGGGGCGATGACACAGGACATATGGAGCTCTGTGTTTCAACATACATTTTCAAAAAGCTATTTAAGACATTCCTTCGCACCGAGTAATGTGCTGGAAAGGATCCAGGCTCAGGGATGTTTCTATAAACACGTCATCTCTTGCTGCTCTTCTACCTCTCTCGCTACGAGCCGAAGGATATGGTGTTTCCCTCTCGTGCTGTCACTTGGATGTCACTTAAGAGTTTGCTGGTCCATTAAAGCACAATTTTTCATTCTTACTCAACTTTCCAGTCAGTGCAGACCACGTCAGAAAACCTCGGGGTCTGTAGCTTTTCATATGGTCTGTGCCTCGAGGAGATGATTTCCTAGAAACAGCCTTCGATTTCTCCAGCTATGAAAACATTCCCGGTACATCCTGTGTGTGGAGATGATTAGACACAGCACACCCCCCCCCCCATTGGATTGTTTTGCCTAGCTTTTTTGTTTGTTTGAGTTGTTACTCGAGATAGGTGACATTTCCTCACAATGCTTGAAAACAAGCAGAAAATGCAGGTTCCGAAATACCAGAGGGCTTTAAAAATGTGCATCGAGCCTCCAGTTTCATCATCTGGGAAAAGATGAGCACACAAAGTTATTTTGAGATAGCAAGTTGGTAGGAGCAAGCTTTAGATCTGTATTTCTATAAACCAGCAAACAAATATGGATGACTGCTGAAAATATCAAATCCGTTAGGTTGGGATTTTTGCTTTAAAAAGAACAAATATTTTAAAGCTTGGACTCAAACCTGGATGCTTTCTTTAAACCCAGACAGATGTATTCCAGTTGGGAAGGAGCTATTCCAAACAAAGTTTGAATGCTTTCCCACAATTTCTACATTGCCAAAAAGCCAAATTTTGGTTGTTACAGCCTGATATTCAAATCCACCCTTAACTGAGTCTGAAACTACAACAGTGGTTTATTTCCTACAGAAGAAAAACTCAGTGTTTAAATACAGTGGGACATGGTATGGAAAAGCTTTCCTTGTGTCTGATAGACTGGAATCTGTCCCCAGCAGCCCAGGGATACCCAGAGCATCCTGAAGACTGTGCTGAAATTAGGGATTCAGCAGTGAGACTGATTGAAAAATCACTATTTTTACAAAATAGTTTGCATCTCTAAAATGCAAATATTTCAGAGGAAAAATATTTTTTGGAAATCATATATTTTTTAAAAAAATGGATTTCCCCAAAATTACATATTTTGGGGGAAAAAAATTCTGCAGGGGTGGGGTGGTGGTTCCTCAGCACAGAGTGGAATAGCCAGTGGAAATGGGAACCATCTCAGAGCACACACTGGGAGAATGGAGGAGAGCATGATCCAGGTCTAACTGCCCTCAAGGGTCCATCCACTGCATTTTCTCCTCTTCAGTTGACTCAGTTTGGGCCAAAAAGACACAAATTGGGTAGAGCCAAGGCCCTGGAGCTGAGGACTCTGAGCTGAGTCACCCTCCAGCCCTGTGCTCTCTCCCAAGGGAAGTGGTGATGGATGGAGAGCAAATGCCACGACCGTGACCTTGCCACTGCTGCAGTTCTTGCTCTCTTCCCAGCTCAGCCCAGGAATTTTCCTCATGGCCAGGAAATCATTTTCACAGCCTTTAACTTACATTTTTAGTTAAGTTTTCAGAGCTTGTCCTTAATAATTTGGACTTTATTTTCCTACCAGTTCCTGGCTCTACCCCAGCCCATCATATCTGGAAGGAGCCTTTACTCAGCAAGTCTCCACTTTATCTGTCTTTGTGTGTGTGTTGAGGTTCTTGGTCTCCAGGACAAATTCTTTCAAAGCAAAGCAAAATATAAGAGATAATTGGAACTTAAAATGCAGACTGTCCTCCATGCACACAGAAATAGCCATTGCTGGTCTAAATTCTTCGTCAAATTACTCAGAGTGAGCAGCTCGTGGCACCAGTAATTTTTTAGGTAGTCCAACAAGCAAAGAACTACAGAAACCCTGCTCATTGCCCATTAGGATCTGCTTAATTAGAGTCAGAAGCATCAGACAATAAGTTAGGGTCATGTTTCTATTTTATTGTAAAATTTCATTGATGTCTTTACAGCCAAGATAAGCAGGTTGTGCTGTGCTTTGCTCTCCCCCTTTGCAAGCACAAAACATTGCTTTTAATAGATCTTCATCTTTTCCCCCAGAAACACAGAGTGAACATGTGTAATTAGAGCAGGAATCACACGTCTGCATTCAGAGAGGGATTCCAATAGATGCAGTTTGCATTCAGAGCAGCCTGGAGTTAAATCCAGGTACTGGATCCAGACACCTCCAATCTTATTCTAAATGCTAATTGGAATCTGGAAGCTTTTTACTCCAAGGAACAAGGAAAACTCAGTGTACACCATTTTGCACAGTTTCCACCAGGCACAAGAACTGGCCTCCCAGTTTAATTTATGTTGTGAGAATCCCTCACTGCATGATGCCTCTGTTTCCAGATATTCTTAACAGAGCTGGAGTGTCCTTCCATGTGTTCTGGTGGAAAGTAACTATAAATCAAACGTGCTTCTGGGATGATTGCAAAACTTCCATGAAACTTGACTCACAGTCTAAAAATGTGCCTGTGGAATGGTGGTTGCATCATGTAGGTGCTGCAAAGCAAACAGAAATTGAGGAACCTCCTCTCCTCATCCACACTCTTCCCTGCAGCACATTGCCACGCATTTCCTCCCCGAGGGATTGGGAAACACTGGAAATGCATCCCCAGGAATCTGCAGTGCTCGTCTCCTTCTCTGCTTCCACTTTTCTTAGCAGCAAAAGGATCACTGGAGCAGGGATTCGAGAGCTCAGTTGCAGCTCCTGAGCTTATTCCTGCAGTGGTGGAGACCAAGGGAGAAGGGAAGGGAGAGGAGAAACATCTGGAGGCTGGTGCGTGGCAGCTTGGCCTTTGCTTCCAGGGAGCAGCCTCTGGAGAGGAAATTCCCTTGTGGATATCTGATAGGAGTGTTTGCTCAGGGGGGAGAGGTGGGCCTGGGCGAGGGGGAGGAAATTCCTGAGTTCCAAGTCAAATACAAGGGAAAAATCTGGATTCTGCAAGAAAAAATCTCCGGTGGAGCGAGGCAGCCAAGTGCTGGCTGGGCACTGGGATGGGCAGCTGAGGTCCTGGAATGAAGCATGTCCTGGTGCTCTGGCTTCCTGCATCCCATTGCATCCCTGGGCTCCATGCTTGGTCCATGTTCTCCCTCTGGCATGGCTGTTTTGCATGGCCAGTTCTCCACTTTGGGAGTCATCTTGCGTCATCTTCCAGCTTCTTTATGACATGGAACAAGTAGTGAGGGAAAAAGCAGGGAAAAAGCAAGGAAAAAGGAGAAAGGAAAAAAAAAGCAAACCAACACAGTTTTCTGTGACCCTCCTCTGGCTTCTGCTCACTAAAAATCCTGGCATCCACAACCATGAGGTCTCTGATTGAACAACATTTTAATTTGGGCTGTATTAAAACAGTATGTTTTCCGTGAACAACCTCGGCACAAAAGGGGAAGAGGAGGCTCTCAAGAACCTCTTCAGTTTGAGAGTCCCAACATGTGCCCCAGATGCCCTCACAACATCTCTGACAGGCAGGCCAGTTGATTTAAAAGGGGGCAGGGGGGCTCAGTTAATTAAAACCAGGGTTTTATGATAACCTACATCTTGTGCATCTCCCAGAGATGGCAATGCAGACTGAAAAAAAAAAAAAAGAGAGAAATAATAATGCTATGTCCGTTTGCAGGGAGAGATCAAAGGATCTCCTGGAAAGAAGAGCCCAGTTGTCCCTTGAATGCATCTGGGCTGCAGACAGCCTCTGGAAAGGCCTATTCCATTCATTCACGAGGCCGAGGAATGCTGTCTGGATGCTTTGAAAAGTGCATGGGCTGGTTGAGGGAGGAGAAGGCTCTGTGTAAAGGGAGCTGAGGGACCTCAATATGGTTTTTATGACCAGCCATGGCCAGGTCTCCTCACCCTCTCTTGCCATTGCAATGGGGTCCTCTGCTCTGTGCTCTCAGCACAAGGATCAGCTGGTGCTGTGGTACCTGGAATGCTGACTGGGGTCTGAAATGGGAGATAACTGAGGAGCAGGAGATCCAGCGTGGCTTTAATTCCTGGGATACCTCAGGGTGAACAGCATTCTCAAAACTATTCCCTTTCTTTGGATAATTAAGGCCCAGGAGCCAACGTGCTCCTTGAAAGCACCTTGGCAGAAACACATTTCTTCCCCCAGCCAGTGTCCTCTGAGATGTCTCTGCCCACACCTGCTCTCACCTTGGATTTGGACCAGGGTTGGTGGGTGCAGTGAAGCTTCCTCTGCAGTGGAGGAGATGCTGTCTGGATGAATCAGGATCATCCCAGCTCTTCCTCCTGGGATCGCCCCGACACGTTCCCCTGCAGAACATCTGCTCCTGCACACCCAGCTGCTGCTGGGGCCACGCTCACCTTCCTGCTCCTGGGGCTCTCACCTCATCCAAATGGCTCCATGTGTCCCAGAACCACTTACACAACAGCTTTGGCTCTTAACCAGGGGATATTCCCTTCATATAGAAGTTCTCACTGTACCTGCAGTAAAGAAAAGGGCAGCGCCTGAGCACCAGATGATCTGAAGGAGCCTTTGATGGCTTTAAACTGAAAACCAGTGGGTTTAGATGAAATATTAAGAAGAAATTCTCCCCTGTGAGGGTGGTGAGGCCCTGGCACAGGTTGCCCAGAGAAGCTGTGGCTGCCCCATCCCTGGAAGTGTCCAAGGCCAGGTTGGACAGGGCTTGGAGCAAGCTGGGATAGTGGAAGGTGTCCCTGCCCATGGCAGGGGGCTTGGAACAAAATGGGTTTTAAGGTCCCTTCCAACCCAAACCATTCTGGGATTTTATGAGCCTTGCTGTGCCCCAAAATGAATGGACCCAACTTTTTCCCCCTCAAAAGCCAAACAGATGCCAGTGACCTGCAAACACAGCTCAGACACCTGAGCCCTCATTCCCTCCTATAACCATAGCACCAGCCCTTTGCCTTATCAGAGGGTGAATCCCACCACAGGATAAATTAAAAATAACATGGACATGATTAGTGTAAATTAGAAGCAGGATATGGAGGTGAGAGATTTGTGCCTCCAAATTTGCTCCTCAATTTGGCTCTTCTCTGGTTGCCTCCAAGGCAACCTTCCCTTGCTCAGGAAGGTATTTCTGAGGAAAAAAGGGGAAGGTCTGGATGATTTTGGAAGGCATCTGATTGCACCAGATGGTAAATATATATTTTTTCATTCTCCTGGGAGGATGCCCTGTGAATCACCTAACAGGGTTTTATTGCTTTCTTCTGCATCCCCTGGCAAATTTCTGAGTGCAAAAACTCTGTTTTGTTTGCATTTGTAATGAGGCATTTGGAAACATCTGCCAACAGCTCAGCTTCCCAAGCAGACAGAAAGCCCACTTTCATTTACAGGTATTTCAAACTGCAATTAAAATTACAGACCATCTTCTCATACTAACACGAGCAAAAATTGGGGAATGGCCTCTAGAAATCCAGAGTAACTGGAAGCAGAGCTTGCTCCCATGCTTTGAGAAGTGTTATTGTGAATACAGAACACAGCAACCAGAAAAAAAAAAAACAAACCCACAACCTTTTAATAAATGCATAGCACCGAGTGGATAGTTTTGTTAAACATTTATGAGATATTGGAAAATTCAAGTCCAGCCCTCATGTTTCATCAGCTGCAGCTAAATGCTTCAGCACAGATGGACAGGACCCAGATGGCAACCTCGGCTCTGGAATTTGTCTCTGCCCTGGACCATATGCTGCTTCGAAGGGAAAAGGACACGGAGCTCGCTTTGAAGCCTGGGCTGGGATGCTCTGAGGGTGGATGGTGCCACATGGACACTCAGAGCTCCTCATCTGCATGTGACCAAGGCATGAACTGAGCCCTGGTGACATGGCAGGGGCGTGGGGCTGGCACTCCCATCACTGTGTGCTCGTGGAGATGTCTCCCACCGAGGAGCAGGGAGTGTCCCAGGGAGCTGTGGACATTCCCATTGGGAGTTTGTGATGGCATTACTGGGATGGTGAATAAGACAAATGGGGGGTGTCACCAGAGCAAGGCACGCTTTTAAAGTGGAGTTATCAGAGTGAGAAAGCTTTGGGAGTTTGGGATGAGCATTTCCCTAAAAGCAGGGAATTTTTCTTCTCTTTTGCTTTCTTGAGAAGGTGAGATCTGAGCAAGCACCTTCAGCAACAGTCTTTACAGAGACTTTTTTGTCTCCTTCCCGAGATGCTGCTGCTCTGCATGTAGGAATCAGCCTTCTTGATGCCTTCCACATTCCCATGACATATTCTGTTTGAGGTGCCAAGCTTTGGATGAGTAACATTCCCCAACTGTGCACCAGTATGATCATCTCCTGGTGAGCCAACCAGCAGAACCAGTGTGAGAGGAGGAGGAGGAGAAGGAGTGTTCCCAGACACAGGCCTAATTGCTAAGTTGTCACCCTCACCTCTGCTGTGTCTGTCTTGGCACCCAGTGGCAAACCAGGGCAAGGCTGCCTTGCTTCAGCACAGAGGAGCACTTTTAATGAGCCACACAGTGCCCAGATCAGAGACAGGATTTGGGGACAACAAGATGCAAGTGGATGCTTGATAGAGACACTAATGGCTGGTGGAGAAACCATAAGAGGGGGAACAAACATTTAAACAAGATGTGTTTGCTCTCCTCCGTTTTCCTTTGCTCCTGGGCATGGGATGCAGCTCATGGCAAACTCCAGAAGACCTTCTCCATTGGTATCTGCTGTCCTTGGAAAGGCAAGTGCAGAGCAGCTGGGTGGGCTCCATCCCACCCTGCACCATGATTCCCAACTCCCTTCCCTGAGCTGGGACCAGACAAGGCCTTCAGAGAGCCCTGAGCTGTGCTTATGTTTCAGAGACATATGTTTTTAAAGGTAGCAGATGTTAGAGAATGCTGTTTGCCAACTCTCTCTGGTTTAACCAGAGCTCTGGGAGCTTTTCCCTTATTTATTACTTTTGAAAAGCAGGAGCGTGGGATCAGCCTTCATGAAGATGCAGTTTATTGATCCCCATTTTTCATCCTTCCCTTGCATTACACAGTTGTTTCTCCTTTCCCAACCCCCTGGCATCACTGTGGGCACCTGGATCTGGGCAGTGAGGGCAGTGCTGGACCCTTCCTTTCCCATTTTTCCCCTCCTGTTCCCCATCTCACATTTTGGCATGGCTCTAATGGAGAAGTAGAGAGGCATTTTTATTGCACACACAGCTCTGTGTATCTTTTCCTCAGCATTTGTTTTTCCTAGATATACATGTGTTTATCCACAGCCACTTCTACAGTCAGAGATGTTAATTTGGCATTATATGTGGAAAGTTTTAGACATCTGATCAGAATCAGCACAAGCTTCTGGGAGCTGCTTGCCAGCACAAGGAGAAAGAAAGGCCAATATTAAAAAGAAACCTTTCCTTAATAAACATAAGTACTGCAAACATAAACACTTAAAAATGCTATTAGATGTATTTGGAAGGTTCTGGTGAATCAATGGAGTGTGGAGGTGAAAGAGTCAAGCAGAGGCAATGAAATACAAACTTGGGCTTTTTTTCTTTGAGTGCCCTGAGAGATCTAAGCTTTAAAAATCCATGTCCCAGTCTGCAAGTCTGATTTTCTTTGTGCCACCTACAGTGTCTGCTTCAGGTGTGACCCAAAGTCCCTCAAGGTCATGGTGATGGGCTGCAGTGGTGCTTCACCCCATCACTTGTTGCTGCATGAGCTGCAGATTGCTCAGCCCTGAGGCAGAGAATGTCTCTAGGAGGCTTCAAGCCATGGTGTCACCCAAGATATGCCACCAGGTGAGGGCTTGGCAGCTGTTCTTCAACAATTCCTGCTTAGGACTGAGGTGGAAACCTCTGAGCCAGTCCTTCCTGCATCTTTAGGTTTCTCCTGGACCAGGCAGTGGGGTCAGAAGGGGAGTCTCACATCTGGTCTGGTTTAGGTGAGGTATTGGGAAGAAATTCTTCCCTGTCAGGGTGGTGAGGCTCTGGCACAGGTTGCCCAGAGAAGCTGTGGCTGCCCCATCCCTGGAAGTGTCCGAGGCCAGGATGGAACAACCTGGGATAGTGGAAGGTGTCCCAGCACATGGCAAGGGGTGGAACTGGATGGTTTTTAAGGTCCTTTCTGACCCAAACCAGACTAGTTTTGTATGATTCCAACTCCATCCTCACTCACATTGGTTCAAGAAGCAGCAGAGGCAGAAATTGTGGATTCAGGCAGCTCACCCTCCTGCTACAGAGAGCTTGGTGACCCTGCAAGGTCTCTCTTACCTTCTCTCTCTGTTTTTGCCCTCAGGGCCCCAGGTTTGGCATGTCCAGCACTGCAGGTGCGAAGTGTACACAAAGATTGGCCGGTAAAAGACCACAACCTTGGCAGAGGGGGTGTGTCTCACCCAGGAGGACTTTCCTGGTTGTGCAAAAAGCACAGTGCTCTTCAAATCCCCAGGAAATGCTCCAGGGACTTCCAGAGCACGGTGCTCTCCCACCTTGGCTGCTGCCAACCCAGAGCAAAGTCTGGCCCCCACCCACACATCCACCCACACCCCCCAGCACCAGTGCCCTCCCTGCAGGGCGCGTGTCAAAAGGCCTCCTTAATTTTCCTGACATTCTTTTCCTGCTCCCAGGGCTAAATTAACACTAAATGAGACCCAGATTCCTCTGTAATTAAGGGCCTCTGTTCCACATCAGTCTGTTACTGAAGATCCTCCTGTCTCAGTGGAACTTGCCTGGTGCTTCTTCTTCTCCTCCAACCCCAGTATCCCAAGATTCCTCCTTTTCTTTACATCTCCTTGTCCAATTCCCCTGGGATCCAGCTTCATCTTCTCCCTGCTGTCAACAGGGATGGGAGCACAGAGGGATTTCTCCCACCACTTGCCCTGTTCCTTGACCTGAGGACGGAGCACATGATTTTCATGAATGAGAAAGCAATTTGAGGCCACGTAAATAAAAATAGCAACGCCAACCAAATCTAACAGAACAACTCATGCTTGAGAACGGTCAGAAATTCTTACCTTTTCTTTTCCCATGCAAGTTTTATTTCTTCCCATTCTTTCCATTGTCCATGCTTTCCAGCTACCAAAGCTTGAGGAATCTCAAGATACGGTCAGCCCGTGGTGGCCCAAAGAGGAGTGAAAAACCTCTCCAGAAAGCTCATTTGGAAGTGTTCTTCCATATCCCTGCGATTTTGCAGGTTGTGGTAGGATTAGGATTTGTCTCCTCCACTTAGGCTCCAGCATATGTGTTCCTGGCTCCCAAGGAGGCACCACTGGACAGTCCATGCCAAAGACTGCGCCAGAAACTTGACCTTCTCGTGAACTTCGGGGCTATTTTCTGTTCTGTTCCCAGTTCTGTGCAGGCAGGACTGTCTGGCCAGTGGATTCTGGCCCTTTTGCATGGAAAATGAGCTGTGTCAGCCTGCATGGCTGGGTGACTTGCCAGCTGTGTCCCTGACAGCACTTCACAGCCTCCTCCTGCTCCTCCCTTGTCCAACAAGTTGTCTTTGCTCATATTCTCTTCTCACATGGGGCTGCAACGAGGGGATCACCCCTGGGGGCCTGGGGCCAGCTGGACGACCCCCAGATTCCCCACTGCAGCAACCAACTCTCTCCTCAACTCAGGAGAACTCTGTGGGACTTTTCCCTTCTTCTTCCTCTTTCCAGAATGCTCGATGTTTTGGTGACATTTTTCCTGGTTTCCCCACCTTCCCCTCACAGCAGCTGGTGCTGGATAGCTGACCAAGGTCCAGCTTGGGCTGGAGATCAACCCAGCAGCACTCCCAACTCAAACCAGGATTATCTACCCAGACTAAAGCCGTTTATGCTGATATTAATAACAAGGCACCGAGTTCCAGCACTAAGGATCTGCAGTGAGCTGTAGTTGAATTTCACAGCAACCTCTGTGTAGTTCCTGGGGTCACCAGCATCCTCAGGGGCTCCCAAACCTCGCCTGGCCAACCCTATCATGCAGCCCCTTCCTCCCTATCTGTAAAATCAGGGATAACCTCAGTATTCCCAGATTACTTCCCTGTTTCTTTTGCACTCACTGCATCAAAGGGAGATCTCTGGTTAAGTGGCTCTTCCAGTAACCCCCATTAACGAGCCTTTTAATTAGTATATATTTTTTTTTTTTGGCTAAGTAATTGCTACAGCATGAGATCCACTTGGGAGATGCAAATGAACTGGAAGCAGGATGCAGGAAGGCAGTGGAGGAGCTGAAAGCTGCTGTTAATATCTTCTGACAGGAGGAGCAGCCCCAGCCCTGGACAGGCAGGTACCTGCCAGGGATTGGGAGCTTCCCTTCTCCACCCCACACCTACCACGGTGCCAGGGGCTCCTGGGCAGATGCCACCTGCCTGCCAGTGGCCCCTGGCTGCTGCTCCAGCCACCTCACCGACCTGGAAAGATGTCACACGTGGTCTGAGTTGCAACAATGGAGGCATTTTACCTGCAGGAACCACTGTTTCAGGCTGAGGCCAGGTTAGGCCATGGAAATGAGCAACAGCTGCAGAGGGGTTGCTGTTCTCAACAAAATTAGATTGAGTTTGTGCCTGCACAGCTTTTCCAGCCCCACTTTGACATCCCCTCACATCAGGACAGCTTGAATATGGATATTACAGATGTCACTGGTTGTCACCACGCAAGTGTGGAGGGGAAGTTTGGGTGAGCAAGCGAGCAGCCATGCCCCAGGCAGGAGCTAAATCCCATTCCTAACCAGGATCTTGTCTCATTTACTACACAAAGTGCTCCTTCACAGGCCTGGCTGCCCCAGCCCTGCAACAGCCACACTGCTCAAGTGCTGAGCTGCCTCTTGCTCTTGAGCCAAGTGACTCTGTGTGGAATGAGCTGCTCAGCACCACTGGCTGAGGCCTCAGCAGGTCCAAAGTGTGACTTCCCCCAGTGTGGCTGTTCTCCTGCCAAACCAGGAAAGCAGCAGCCTGTCCCTTCTGGGAAGTGGCTGAATGAAACTCAGCCAAAGCTGCTTTCAGTGTGAAAAAGGAGCCCAAAGGGGCTGTTCTGGGGAAGGGCAGTCCTTGTGTAGAACAGGAGGGAGATGTTCAACTTCAGGCAGCAGATTCTTGGTGAAGACACTCAGTCAGATCAGCGGGATGAGACTGTTATCAAATGAGCATCAGGCTCTTGGCACATGGTACTGGATTCTGGGGAAGGCTCAGAAGAGATTTTGCCCTCTGGCCACATCCTTCAGCATCCACAAAGCAAAACACACCTTCAACAAAAGAGGGTTTAGGTGAGATATTGGGAAGAAATCCTTCCCTGTGAGGGTGGTGAGGCCCTGGCACAGGTTGCCCAGGGAAGCTGTGGCTGCCCCATCCCTGGAAGTGTTTGAGACCAAGTTGGACAGGGCTTGGAGCAACCTGGGATAGTGGGAGGTGTCCCTGCTCATGGTAGAGGGGTTTGAACAAGATGATCTATAAGGTCCCTTTCAACCCAAACCATTCTGTGATTCTATGAAAAGGGACAGTATGAGAAGCCTGACAGATTTAATTCTGCCCAGACTGGCTATCTCTGTCTGTTTGTCTGGGAGGTTCCTGTGCACCACTGTGCCACTGCCACTGCTCTGGCTTCTTTTGGGGGCCCAGCCCTGCTCCCCCACGTGTGTGCTCCTGGAATGGCCGTGTGTGAAGTCCAACAGGGAGGTTCAGCCATCCCTGCTCCAGAAAAGCCAGGCTCTGGGACAGGGAGGGCTCTCCAGGCAGCAGATGAGCTCACCGAGTCAAGCACCCTGGCATTGCCACAGCAGCTCAAATTTACAAGGAAAAGCAGAAAGAAGGGTCTGAAACCCCACTGGGAGCCAGGGCTGGAAGTGCTGCCTCAGCTAAAGTTCTCTTTGGGAAATTTCCAGCTTAGCTGAGTTCTGCTGGTGCACAATAAATGGGGACCTTTGTAGCAGAGTTGTTCAAGGGCACATTTCCCCCAGCACCACGACCACTGTTCCCTCTGTCAGTACAGCAAGTTCCCCATGAATTCACATCTCACCTCTCTCCTGGAGGCAGCACCCACGTGGCCATCAGCTCTGCTGCTGTTGCTGCCTTTTATCCTCTGCATCCCTGAGCAGAGCTCACAAGTGATGCTTTGTGCCGGGGCTGGAAAAAAATGAAAGCCGTGTGCCCTAACACACAAAAGGAAAAAGCCCCATCTCACCTCCTGTGTTTTTCCTGGATGTGTCAGTGCCTTTAATGCATCAAATAATTAGGATCACTTCTCCCCCTTTGTTTGCCTTGGCCCTTGCAGCTCACGTTGAACAGGCCAACATAAACCCACGCGTGCCGCAGGAATTTTGGGCGCAGCCTATTCCGTAGCTTTGGGCTCAGGCTGGGGAGTGACTCCCAAAAGCCAATTCCCTGGCTCTGCTTTGTGGCTCTGAGCAGCTCTGGGTGTAGTTGGCAACTGCCCTGAGGAACCAAGATCCTGCTGGTCAGTGTCCTGCTCCATCTGAAGACTTGACTCCAGGTGGAACATTTTTTCCCAGGGACCCACATCTAAGAAAACCCTCTGGCATCAGAGAAGAGAAAATTGGGAATGGAGTTTGTATGTGTAGGATATTTTGACTGGAAGCTGCCAAGACTGAGGAGCACTTGCCTGACCCAGAGCAGCCAGGAATGTGCAGGAGAGTGATGGGATGTACCAGGAACCAGTAGGTTCAGCATCCCCTCCACACCTGATATGCCATCCATAACGGATGGATGGATGGATGGATGGAGGGATGGATGGACAACAGAGCCAGAGTTAGATCCAGGGGGAGCAGGCAAGGGTGGCAGCACAGACCCTGCACCTCTGCTCCCAACACTGGCTCTGATGCCAGGTAAAATTAGGCCAATAGATCATTAAATAAATACTTTGAGGATTAGCTGAGCTGCAGCTATAGACCCCTTTAAGATTGGCTATGTTTCAGCAGGTATATTTTCAATAATTAGCTAACACTTTTAAGAAATATATAAAACCTATGCTGCATAATTAGTCCTTCACTTATTATAAGATATTTATAAAGCAGATGTCTGAAGCAGAGCAATATATAAGGATCTCTTTTTAAATTGTAATACACGTAGTTATAATGAGAATTATTAGCTATCATCAAACATACACTAATGAAATAAAGAAACCCCATCACTAGTAACTTTACAACCAGACATACTCCAGGAATAAAGGCAAATAGGGGAATTTCCCCTCATAACAGTTTGAGATTTCACAAGGCAAATGTGTTTAGGTGTCTCTGCATCTTTGAGGGTATTTATAGACAAACTGATGGATTTCTTAGGAAGTTGTGTAGTTTTGGAAGCCAGTTTTTCTCCTGATTCCCGGTCATTATATCCCCTTGAAAAGCTCAAATTGGAAAAGCACCTTGCTGCTGCTGTCACTGCAGAGACTCTGATGGGTTTTTGCAGAATTACATTCACTGGGAGATTTATTTGTACAGAGATACCAACATTGCCTTTCTTCCAGCGAGGAAATGATTGTCAAAATTCTTGGTGAGAAGAGCCACGTGGTTTTCAAATGATTTTTGTCTGAGAATGCAATCAGCTGAGGTCAGTCCTGCTCTCAGAGACTTGAGCAAAGCTCTTAAATATTACTCAGGGAGTTATTTTCGTATCAAAGGGAAGAAAGTGGCCCTTGCTGTGTGCACCTTCCTAATGATCTTCACAGCACTCAGTCCATCTGAGCTCTTCCTCCTCACTGCACCATGCTGAAAACACATATACAGAAAATAAAAGCTGAAAATAGGCCATCCTTCCCTTACAGTGAGTGTAATTAAGCTTTGGAAGGGGTTCCCCAGGGATATAATGCATCCACAACTGCTTGGAGAATTTAAATTGAGTCGAGTGGAGATGCTTTGCTCAGAGCAGATGTGAGCTGCAGGCAAGTCCCCTGGGACCCACCACCGGCTTTTGGGGTCTCCAGACCAGCTCTTACCGGGGTTTTGGCAGCTCTTTGGACACCGACAGACTCAACTGCTCCCAGTTCAGCTTCTGATCTTCCCAGTTCAGCTTCCTGTGCAATGACTTTTGTTATAGGGTCAAATCAGGGAGACTCCCCTGGTTACCAAGCCCACTGGCTGTTTTGCCTGGTGTGTTTAATGGCATCTGTGTGGGAATGGGAATAACCTGGAGGCAGCCCAGGCTGCTCCATGGGTGTCTCACACCGCAGCTGGGTCCTCCATGCTGTGCCTGCTCATTTTGGGCTGGAGCTCTTCTTGCACCATCTCCTTCTGTTCAGTGGAACAACCCCAAACCCCTTGAGATTTGACCCAAACAGACAGAGCTGCTCCCTGTGTAGGGAATATGATATTCCCTGATATTCCCCATGATATTCCCTGCTTCCAAGTCCAAGGACATCAGCCCTCAGACTTCCCGAGCCCATGGATGCCCCACAGCTCCACAGGTTTCAATGTTGTCACCAGGTGAGCCTTGTCCACATCAATTTTGCTTTCTTACTTTGTTTCTAAGTTGGTGCTTGAGCTTTTTGGCTCATGGACAGATTTTCCCTTCCAAGATTTCAGTGCTGGAGGACTGTTTCCCTAATTCCTAATGGTTTAAGATTATCTCTGGCCAACTATTAATCAAAATCAGAATCTAGCACTGTTTGCTTTTGCTGTTGCACTTGAGCACACAAAAAAGAAATCTTTTTCCTCTGAAGAAACACAGTTGGTAGTTTTTTTCATGTGTCCCTGATTCCTTTAGCACCAGCTCCTCAGACACAGAACAGCCACATTTCTCATTCAATACTCAATATCATACCAAGATGCCACAAGGACCAAGGGGGCCTTTAAAAACTCTGGCAAAACGAGCAAACACCAATTCAGGAAGGGCTTAAAACAAGCTAGAAAACAACAAAGAAACTCTGTTATATTTTCTCCTTCCACAGTGTCTCCTTCGAGTGCAGAAGAATGAATTGCCCTATAAAACCCTGGCATATTGATAGTCAATTAGCTCCTGCACTGACATGGCTTATAGAGCAGAAGATGGATTTTTACAGCACCTCCCATATGCCAAGTCTCCAAAAACCTTTCCAGAGAAGTGAATTAGATGCCACTGACTTTTCAGGGTCGGGAGCTGGAATGGACCCTTTGCTTCACTAATGTTTCAAGCCTGGCTGGTGTATTGCAGAGGAGGAATCCCACAGGATCCGAGGTACAAGAAATCCACTTAAAGGAGAGTCTTGCTCCCCCACTAACATGGGAGCAAATTCCAGCTTGGCCACTCACAGGGTTTGTGCCTGGGGTAGGGATTTCTCCTGTTTCCCATCCTGTTTTGTCATGAAATCAATTCTGAACATCACCCAGCTCTCATGGATGGCAGACTGGCACCCAGGGACCTGGCACTTCTGTGGTTGCCATAAGTAATTGATTTTTCAGTGCACAAAATGCCAAGAGGTGCTCTCTGGACACTGCACCTTGGAGAAATGTTAAAATGCAATCTAAATTCCTTAAGGAAAGCAGCATCCTTCCTCCCATGCCAGCTTCTCCCTGGGACTGCTTGGCACAGGGAAAGAGTCAATGATCCCACTTTGGATTCCCACAATCCCAAATCCTCCATCAGGAATTCCTGCTCTCAGTGACCCTGGAAGAGGTTCAGCTGCACCTAAACTTTCCATGCAGACCCACTGCAGACCCTGTGTGGGGAATTTTTTTCCACAATCTTCTGATGGGGCTTTCACCAGCTCAAGCCGCCTCTCTATTTACATCTCTCCAGGCTAAAAGGAAAACACACTTCCCACAGTAACCCAAACCAGGGAAACTCGTGCAGCTTTGTCATATCTAATTTCAGGCAGCTCCTTTCCTTAAGCTGGTTATGAGCAAGCGAGGATAATGCAGCACATAACTCGCTTCCGAGATGATTCTCCCATGCTGAGCCCTGATCTACTGCTGTCTGAGGCACTCTGCTCAAGAGATGACAGCACGATGCCAGCTCTGGCTGGCAGACAGCATGGAGCCAAAGCCACAAAACAGGATGGGATTTGCATTTGTCCCACTCATCCTGAGAGCTGTCACAGGGGAGGATGGAGCTCTGTGTGCTGAGGAATCCCACGTTATCACCGCTGTCATCTCCCGAGCTGGGTGTTACACAGAGCAGAAGAGCTGCCAAGCTGCTCCCTAAGCCAGTAGGTATTCCCGGAGGCAAAACCCAAACTGGGTCCCAGAGTTGTTTTTTGAGCTTTGCTTGGGTTTTATTTCCTTGAGAATTGGACGCCCCTCTCCCTCTGTCAGCTTGGACCAGGCCTTGTTTCAAACTGAGGACCTGATGTAGAGCTCAGCAAGGCCAGA
Source organism: Corapipo altera (assembly GCF_003945725.1). Taxonomy (NCBI): domain Eukaryota; kingdom Metazoa; phylum Chordata; class Aves; order Passeriformes; family Pipridae; genus Corapipo; species Corapipo altera. The sequence continues at coordinate 3,234,341 of NW_020884901.1, read as the reverse complement.
GGAGCAGCTCCCACTGCCAGAAGGGCTTTCTGGGTCAGGCCCTGAGGATGCTGCTCAGGCTCTGCTCACTCATGTCCCTGGAGCCCATGGCAGGAGTGTCAGTGCTCAGAGCCTCCCAGCCCTCAGCTCAGCCTTGCTTTGAAGTCAAGATGTGCCTGGACCTTCTGCTGGGGAAGTTTTACCAAGGCTTTACCCAGCTGAAAATGGAAAGTTCACATAAAATTGTCATATAATAACCATGAAGGGCTCAATTTGTAAATGCACTGTCTGCTGGAATAGTTCTGCCTCCTCTATTTACCAGCCAGCAATTATCCTCACTTGAGTTACTTCTTATTTAGCTGCTCCCAAATTGAAATGAGCAGGAATGGCATTTCCTTGCTGAAGTATAAAATGGAAATCTTGTCTTCACTGAGGAAGCACCAGACAACCACCAGCTCTGGCTGCATCCTCCACTTCCAGCAGTGACATGACCTGGGCACAGGCTGCAGGGGGGGTGTTTTTAGGGAGTGTGATTATCTTTTGTGTCTCACCAGAGGCACAAAAATCCTGCTGGGCTAAACAAGCTGAGCTGCTCTAGTGAGGGCAGTTCTTCATCTGCAGGTGATCCATCTGTTCATCTCTTTTACTGAGGGACATCTGAAGATGCCTCGTGGAACCCACAGTGCTACATGTGCATGGTCAGAGAGAGCTGCCAGACCAAAATCAGGTGGGAGTTACACAAACGAGATAAGGAGTGGGAGAAAAGAGCCCTTGGCTGTTTGCAGCCAAACAGCCCAGGAATGGAGCAATTAAACAGCTTGACAAAGGTCATGTAAAGAACATGTGGCAGAGCTGAGATGAAATCCAGACCCAAGCCTTTAACCACAAGGCTTCTCTCTTGTGTGTGCTGCTGCAGCACAGATCATAATTGATCCTGAGCTTTGTCCCATTCCCAAATAAATGTATAAAAGCTGAGGAACGACTTTCACACCCCAGAACTGGAGAGGACACGTGTGGCCCTGCAGCCTTCACGCTGATCTCCTCTTCCAGGGTGGCTTCTGGTGTCCTGATGTACAACCTGGAGGGCTGAGCTCCAGCAGGAAAGAGCCAGACACCTCTCCAGTGGGATCTGCTGGGGCAGATGGGAGCTGGAGGGGCATGGAGGGTCCCAGGGACATGGATCATCCCAGTGTTTACTGTGGCTGCAGCAGAGCCAGAGGTGCAGCCCGAGGTGCCAGGGAGGCCCTGAACCCTTCTCCGAGGACATGCTCCACCTTCACATCTCACCTACGTCAGAATTACCTCATGTTCATAACTCCAGGAATTTCCAGCTGGTGCAGCCAAGCCTTTAGCTGCTAAATTAAAGTTTCTACATCTTCCCCAGAGAGTTATTTTCCCTCCTTTCTTTTTTATTAATAAATTAATAATAAAGTATTGTGCTGGAGAGACACGGTGGATTCAGCTGCAGGCGTGGCAGAGCAAAACAAGTACAAACATCAGATTGTTTATGAGCACATCTGTCTGCAGGGTTTGGGTACCAGAAATCAAATCCTCCATTTAGCACTTGCCAGAGCAGCTGGAAGGTGTGATGGATGTTTTCACAGGAAAGAATCCTCCTTCTTTCTGCCCAAACCATGGCACAGCTTATCCAGCCCAGCAGCCAAGCTCTGCTCCATGGTCAGTCCATGGCACCCTTTCCCTGTGGGTGTTGGTGGGTGCTCCCCTCATCTCCTAAAACTGGAATTTCTTCAGTGTAGACACAGAAAACACTTAAATCCTGATGGACCCAGAGCAGCAAAGCTCTGGGCTTGCTCACCACTCACCAGTGAGGTTTGTTTAGTGACAAAGACCTGCTTTGTCCCTCTGCTCTGCCCAATGTCAAGTTTCCAGAAGTAAAACCAGTCCATCCCAAAGCTGGTAAGAAGCAAAGCAAGGCTGGAAGTCAGCTATTTTCCTATGCTGCAAACCAAGATTTCATCCCTTTTCTCTATGAGAAGAGACACAGACTTACTTCTCATGCTTTTATTTTTTTAAGTCACCAATAATCAAATTCAAGGACTGTTCCTGCAAGGTTGCTTCAGGTTTTGACTTAAACAATTGTATTTGCTGCTGAATCAAAATATTTTTTTCTCTTATCTAATTTCTAGCCCTGGAGGGAGCAGCAGGCAGCTGAAACATGATGGTGGAGGCAGGAAATTTTAGATGCAGCCACTGACCAGCGGGGCTGGGCTTTGATTAGGCACCGATGGCAGCCCCTGACGAGTACAAATGGGTTGGTTGGAGATTAGGAGAATTCCTGAACATATGGAGGAGCCTGGGCTCAAACTGGAGCCAGCCCAGAACTGGGATTTCTGCAGCTGGTTCCCATGCCTGTTTTCCCTGCTCCCACACACCGTCGGTGCTGCAGGAGGGTCCTGCTTCCCACGTGGAAGGATGGGGAGCCCCTGCCCCAAACAAACCCAGTGCTGAGGGGTGTTCAGGTACAGGATTGTATCTCAGGGAGGGAGAGGGCAAAATAAGGGAGAGCAGATGGGCTCTGTGCCAAGGCTCATCTTTTCCATACTGTCATGGCACTCTGTAACAGGGTGTTGCTGCTGGTTTCCTGATACGAACCTGGAGAAACCAGCTGGGATTCAAGGCAAGGAAAAACCTTCTGTCTCCCATGAATAATCCCAGCCTCAAAGGGCGGCTCTGTGCCAAGGGTGCACCTGCAGTAGGGCAAGGTGGGCTTGGGAGGGTTAATAAATCCCTGTGTTCACTGTGTTGGTGAGTTAAAACCACAACACACAGTAAACAGGGGTGGCCCCAAACACAGCAGATCCATGTAGATGTTATCACCCAACACGTGGGCAGATGTCCATGAGGGCAGGGCATATAGAAAGCTATCTCTGGTTCCTGCTGTGATCCCAGCCCTGATGCCAAGGCACATCTCACAGTTGTAAACACAAGCAGAAAACTGCCCAGTCTGCAAACTGCTGGTTCATTACAGCCTATATATGATTTTATCCATTAACCTGGGACCTGGTTTTGTAATCTCTGCACAAATCTCCAGCTGAACATTGATTTAGGGTGGTGCCTTTCCCCCCCCAGCCTTTTGAGGCTTTGTAAGAACCACGAGTTGACCACACAGAGGGAATTTTTTTGGCACTGGGATGTGCAGCCATCTTTGGGCTGCAGCGTGGAAGGGCTTTAATGATGTACAGTGAAATGGCTGAGCCCTGGAACGTGGAGATGGGAAGGGAAGAGAAGAGGAACAGGTGCTTCTTGAACCTGTAAAGCTGTGACATGGCAGCAGTTGATGTTCCCTGAAATGTCACTCTGTGATGAATTATACATGTGATGTTAGGGAGGAAAAGTTGCCATATAACACACAACCCTGTGTTCATTCCCAGTGCAGTGGGAATTCGTGTCTGCAGAAGGCTCATCCCTGACGTGGAAGTTGGCCAGGAAAGTGGTGGCTGACACCTCCACTCTCCCTCACAGCACAGCAGGGCCTTGCTGGGAGCAGACCTTTTGATCTCCCAGCAAGAGAACTGCAGCAGAGCATCTGCTTGCCTGCTCCAGGACAATCAGGGCAAATCCCATGGTACGTTATCCTGACCTGCTGGCAGAGGTCACGGGGCTGCTCTGGCAGCACAGCCAGAGGAGCTTCTACCTCTGCCAGGGGAGAAGGGTAGCAGGACAGGAGGGAAAGATTTACAGGGAGCACCCTGGAATGGCCAAGCTTAGGAAAAAAATAAAGCAGCAGCAGGTGGATGAAGTTAATAATGATTTGAGCTCAGCTGAGGCCCCAGCTGAGCCCAGTTCTGTGAGATTGGGGAGGTGGGAAGGGGCTTTATTAGGAGCTGGAGGATGGACATATGGACACACCAGGTAACAGCTTCCTCTGGGTGCTGCTGAAGGACAGCAGATGTTTTTCATGCACCTTTGAGATGCTGGTCCTCAGCAAGAGCTAAATACTCTCAGGGAACTCCTCTGGAAAGTGTTTTCCTGTCTGATGGTGTTTGGGGAACATTGGAACCAGCTCCATCCAGAGGATGGAGCAGCTGGGGAGTGCTCTCCACCTGGGAGTGAAGGCAAAAGGAGTATTTTTTTGTTTCTTTTAGTGTTTTCATTCTTTGTGCATTGGTCTATAAAAAGCCTGTATGCTTTTGATGTGGACCAGGTTGAATACTGTGGGTAATGATGGGATAAAATTCCTCAGTGGTCCTGTGGAAACAGCTGGTTGAACATTAGAGGTTTAATCAGAGCAAGTTTGCTACGGGCTGATCCAGAAATTATGGATATATCCCTGCACATGGCTATAGAGAGAGGGGTGTTAATAGGGGGAAGGAATATTTATATGTGCATTCTTAGTACAAAAAAAAGACTTTAATTCCAGTACCCTTATGTGGAAGCAATGTATTGATATTACAGCAGCACCCCAGCAATAGACTGGGATGTTATTTTGCACAAATGGAAAATATAAAGCAAAAAGTGTTTCCTTGTCCTATGATCTTGTAATCCAAAGAGGCTGAGGAACTGCCCAGGACACAGGGACTTTTGGAGAGTCAAATCCCCAGGCTGGGAAGAGAAGTGTTTTTCCCTACCTGGGAACAGGGAAGGAAGGTGAAAGGACGGGCTGCTTTTGATCCCAAATCCTATTCAGGATACAGTCTTACCCTCTGAGAGTCTGTCTTTCTCTTCTTCCAATCCCCTGTAAAATGGGAATGGCAGATTTTTGCTTTTCTCACTGGAATAACGTCTGGGTTGTTTTGTTTTTCAAAACTTTGGGATTAGATCTTGACTTGTGAAGTGTATTTGCAGTCACACCAGGCAGTTTGTCAGGCAAAGTTCCCCTTACCCTTACCCAGACTCATCCACTGTGATATTCCCTTTTCCCTGTGCTTTGTACATTGTCTGTATCCTCGTGGCTCCTGAGCTCACACTTTGCTACTGAGAAGCTTCCCAGTCAATCTTCATTAACCACCACCAACCTTGCAGAGCTCCTTACCCTGATTTCATGCTGAAATGATTCTTTAATCTTTTCTAGCATTATATAAGCTCTCTATAAGTTGTTTGCCATCTCCATATTACAATTTAAGAAAGGGGGGGGAGGGATATACACACAGAAAAAGATTGTTTAGGAGCTAGACTTTAATCTCCACGCAGCCAGCTCTCTCCTAAATGTACACTTGCTGCACAGGAGAGCACACTGGTGGATTCGTTTCAGAGCCACCACGGGGATGGTGCTGCATGTTATTCATTGTGCTGCTGAATTCAGTGGTGCAGAGAGGTTTAAAGCTCCCCCAAATAATTTCCTGCCTGGGACAAACCCTGTGCCATCACCCTACTGCAAAGCAGAAGGCACATGTGCCTCCTAATTTAAAAAATAAAGGAAAAAGGCATAAGCAGGGGTTTGAGAAACCGCTTATAATTCCCATCCCAGCTTGCAGAAGTGTCACCTTATCATGTCCAGCCAAGAGAGACAACCATGTCCTGGAGCTGTTTTCCCCAGTGTCAGCTCTTTCCACCATGTGTGAGGGGTTTTTGGGATGTGTGTCCTCCCTCCCCAGCCAGAGATACAAGTGGAAGCAGCAACAAGAGTCACCCTTCAGCCCCTGCCAGCTAAATGGAAGAACTAATCCATCTGTCTTGCTCTGCTTGTTTAATGTTCCTCTTCTGCAGAGAAGTGAGACACTTACTTACACTTTCCAATATGTTGGGACAGTCTTTTGGCCTCAAAATGCTCCAGAATAATGAAAAGGTCTATTTACAGTAGCAAAAGCTCAGTCTGTTACCTCCTGGGATTAATTTACTACACTGGGATTTCTGGGAAGACTGTTTTCTGTCTCAAAATAAGTGTCTTGGCAGCTCCTTACTAATGCCAGGTATTAAGTTTTTGCAAACTTACCATGTGATTTATTTCTTAAAGATCTGTGGGACTGTTTTGTTTTTTTTTTGAGGGGGAAGGGAACAACCTCTGTTCTGTGGACATGGCAAGAGTGGCAGAGCTGCTCCTGGGCTGAGTTTGCATCTGGAGAGGCTGGAAGTCCTGCAGCCAGGGCTGGAAGTGTTTGCAGAAGGGTCAGGCTGTGGCAGAGCTGCCCAATCCCTCCTTGTCCAAGGGCCACTGGTATTCCCAGCCTAAAGGTGAAGGTTTTGACCCAATTGCTTGCAGGAGGCAACTGCAGCCCCAGCCCTGGGCTGGAGCCAGTGTAGCCACAGCAATCCCCTCACTTTGCTTGGCTTGATGACTGGCCAAAATTTCTGGGAGCTCCTGGGCCACTCTCCTTGGTTTGAGTCACTATTTCAGTTTACAGCTTTGGAAGCTGGTTTTCAGGCTGTCCCTTGGAGCTGGGAACGTGGTATTTTGTAGGGCTGGTTGCTCCTTCAACATATTCTGGTGCTTAAAGGGGCTCCAAGAGAGCTGGAGAGGGACTTTTGACAAGGGCCTGGAGTGACAGGACCAGGGGGAATGGATTCTCACTGACAGAGGGCAGGGTTAGATGGGTCAATAGGAAAACAGTTCCTTGCTGTGAGGGTGGTGAGGCCCTGGCACAGGTTGCCCAGAGAAGCTGTGGCTGCCCCATCCCTGAAGTGTTCCAGGCCAGGTTGGATGGGGCTTGAAGCAACCTGGGCTAGTGGAAGGTGTCCCTGCCCATGACAGGGGGTGGATGAGATGAGCTTTAAGTTCCCTTCCAACCCCAATGAGTCTGTGATTGTGTTAGGGATGTGTTTTGCATTGTTGTCCCATGTTTTGGTGGATAAGTGAAGAGGACAGCACCGTGAGCACCAGGCACATCCTGTTATCCAGGACTGGCTACATCTGTTCCTTTTGGAAGCTGCTGTGTTTATTACAGTTATTGTTTGCTTTGCTGTTATTTTGCTTTGGAGGAGAACTCCAGGAGGTTCTGGCTCTCAGTGCATGTAAATGCTCATGTAGCACTGAACCCTGATCTCTGCTGCCCTGATCTGTGGGATCTATTTATTTATTCTGCAAACTGGTGCCTGGAGCTGTGCCCTAAGGGAGGGCTTTTCTCTGGCACTGGTGAAGGAATGCTACCCCTGCTCATCCCAAGCTGTGCTCCAGCCCAAACACAGCAGCTTTTCCCACTGTAAGTGCAATTCTCCTCACGGGTTTCCACTCTCTGAGTTGCAGTTGCACTTGGAGCTCCTGCTGCAGCTTTGATTCACAAAACTCCAAGCTCATGTTGCTGCAGGCAGTTAAGAAAACAAAAGCACGGAAGAAATGGAAAAGCCAGCTGTGTGGTGTGGTAGGAACACTGGGAGTTTGCTATTGCAGGTCACAACTGGGAATCTCACTTCTGTCTCTTGGTGCCAGCTGTGGTACATCAGTCCCTGGGCTGCCCAAAGGGGTTACAGGTTTCTTCCTTGCAGCCTATAGATCCTAGAGGAAGACAGCTGATTTTCCATTACTGAGAAAGCCTCTGGATCCCAGAGGGTCTCAGAACTTAATGATTCCTAAGGCTGACCAGCTCATAAATTTCACATTCCATTAAATTGATTGCTCTTGTTTAAAAACAACATCCCAGCTGTTGCCTGTGTCCATCTCAGGTCTAACAAGGGGAAAAAGCAAAGTTTGTCCAACAGCCTTGAGGGCTGGAGTTTTTTCCATAGGATAACTGGAGGGGCTGGTAGACTCATTATGGTGTCTTGGAGCTGCAGGATGTGTTTGGCAAGAAGAAATCCCTTTTTCTCTTGCGTCAAAAGCAGGCCGTGGTATGTGTGAGAAATGCAAAGAGTTGGGTAATTTTGGAAGTGAGGGAAGATGATGGCCTGGATCCCACAGAGTGGGATTGAGCCCTGGCCCTGGTTCTTCACACTGTGTGTATATTGTCAGCTGTAGCTGCTCTGTTGTCAAACCTCTGGACAGAATAAGTGATGAAGATGGTAAAGCCAGAAGTAATTCAGCTTTAGGGGGAGGCTGATGTACTGTGATATTTTTTATTTTCTTGCAAGAGATTTAATTAAACCTTACTAAATATCCTGAAAATGTTCATGTTTCACTCTTCCATGGATGTAAAAAAGAAATACTCACGCTGCTCTTCCACACGTGCCCATCCGTGCTGCCTGTTCGCCCGAAGCAACAATGTAACTTGAATATCCAAATTTTAACTTTAAAGGGCTCCAGAAAAAAAAAAAAATTGTGGCACTTTCCTCATCTTTCCACCTTTCCCTGAAGTGTGGCAGAAGTCGTGTTTCTCACTGAATATGAAGACTTTTCCACACTGATTCCAAGTGAAGCAGGTGAACGCGCTGAGCTGGAAAGAGGCGACGGCAGCGCCACGAGGCAAAACCACGACAGGGTGACAAGCTTCATTTATTTCAAGCTCTGTGGCAGCAGTAGCTGGCATGTTTGTACCACTGGCACAGATGTGTTTATGAACTGGTGGCTCCTCCAAGGCACATGCTGGCAATAATTCCCTCTGAGGCCTCAAGGAGCTGTTGCAGTCGCTGTGACAGCTGGACTCGGGAAAGCAGGGGGGACACTGGAGCAGTGCCTCTTGTTTTTGGGAAGAAACAAATGGTGAGTGCCCCAGAAGGGACAGCGTGTCTAGAAAGGGCCATTTGACAGCCTCTGAGCAGTGTTTTGGCAGGGATGCTCCCAGAATTATCAAAAGCCATAGTAAGCTGGAGTTTGCAGCCTCTCCTTTTTCCTAACAAAGGCCACAGATTATCTTCTCTTCATATTACGGAGCATTAAAAGGGGTGGGAGTGATGCTACAGAGAGAACAGCTCTTCTCCTCATCCCCAGGGCTATTGATGCCAACACAGCATTCGGGGGAACAACAGAGCTCCTGTTTAATCTAATAATATTAACTCCATGTTGTAGCAGAGCCTGCGAGGGGATGAATAACCCTGCTCAGTTAATTGCCATTTGGCTTGAGCTCGAGGATGAAAACATGTTGCCTATATTGTGTGACCTTTCCTGTGCAGGAGAAATGATCCTGATGGTGGGTCCTGGGGCAGTGTGGGGATGGTTGGAGCCTGGGAAGGGAAGGGCAGAGCTCCTTGCTGGGAGGAGAGCTCCAGGACAGGGTTATGATGGCCAGGAGGGCTCAAGAACTCCTGTTTGCACACTCTGCTTCTAACTGGGCTGTCTGTGATGTGGTAAATCAGTGAGTGAAAAGCAGAGGCTTTTCTGGGTTGCTTATGTGCTCCACACATGCAGGTCTTCCAAATCCATGTAGTGTTCCTGGAAGAAATGTTTTCAGGGTGCTGGATTCACCCCCCAGTGAGCTGCCCTCTTCAGCACTTTCTCTTAGTGCCAGTGCTCTCACTGCACATCACTTTCTCAGAGCTGCTGTAACAAATCCTGCAAATAATCTGCCCCTGGGGCTTTGTGCAAATGGCCCAAACTTGCTCTTGATTCTTGTGCTTGATCCTTGATGCATCTTGATCCTTGCTGCTGTTGTGGAAAATGCTGATTCTGCACAATTCTTGGCAGAGCTTTTTTGTGCATGGGAGGGTCTGCAGGTGAACTGACTTCAGTTGCACTGAACTGACATTTGTAACAGCAAATGTTGATCTCAATCCACGAGTTAAATACTTGTGCTGAACATCTGCAGTGATCTGAGATGCTCAGTGACTCTGAAGGCCACACTGATAATATTCCCTCTGTATTTGTGGGACCTCAGTGAATGGAAATGATAAGGAAGACATGGATATGGCTTATCAGACTTCATGTATCAGATGCTGCAGCACTAAGAAGTTGCAGCTGGCAGCAGATAAAACAGCCACCAGGCACATTTTTGCCATGTCCCATGGGGATGATGTGTGTGGTAGAATGAATCACAGGAAGGAACGAGCCAAGTGAGTCACTGTTGGGGTTGGGGGTTTGATCTGGGATTCCAGAGGGTCCCTTTCAGTGGCTGTCTGAGAGAATTTGGACTATAACAATGAGAGTGCAAAGCAGCAACTGGGCTTGTCTGGCTTTATTTACACCAAGGGGATTTGTGTGGGATAATGATTTTTCACTGGACTGTGGACTGATATTTTCGTAAATGTGTTTCCAACCTGTGTGAGGAATTTGTTCAATCAATACTTAAACTACAGACTGGAGAAATGGAGATATTCAGAGTTATTTAGTTATTCATTTGGGGATGTAAAAATGCAGGTGCTGAAGAGGTCAGCATATAGCTTTATTGGAAAAGGACTGAAAGAGCACATCTGTGATTTCCCAGCACTAAGATGCAGTTCAGCTACTTATAGAATACACCAAACCCCCTAAACTTCACACGGTGTGACTGTGCAGTTTTCAGTACAACTTTGCACAGGCACCCATCACCAACACTCCAGATTTAACACTGAATTAAACCACAGCTCTTCATACCTGGAAAAAAAAAACCTCACTTCTTAGTTTTTCCCCCTTATCCTGCCTTGGAGCAGATCAAGTGAAAAGTCACAGGTGAGAGATCAACAGGATATTTTTCAGAGCTGCCTGAGATTGATTTTGACATGTTTTGCTTCCTTTGGGGTTGGTAAGCTCTGCTTCTCTGGGACTAAATCTGTGGAAACTTATCATTTTTCTTCCCTAGCTGGGAAGAAGGAGGCCAGTTGTAAATCTGTGCTCTGAATCAGGTACACAGCAGTGCATCTCAAAATATCCAAAATCCCAGTGTTTTTTCCCAAAACCATCACAGGGACTGCTGTTTAACTTCTGACCGATTCACCAAGAGTCAGTAGAGGAGCTGGGAAATGTTTTAGGTTTCTTCCCCATGCCAGTGACTCAGTGAAAAGGCTCTTTGCTTTGGCTTTTATGGCCAGCTCCCAATCCAGGCGGGAGCTTCGCTCATCTTGCTGCTGGAAGTTCTCAGCCTGGTCCCTGCTGCTGTCTCTTGGTATCTCACAGGCTAGACTGCTTCCTGCAGTGCTAAGACAAATTAACAGAGGATGTGGGAGAGGACTGGTTGGTTGGAGTGCCTGTCTTTGCTCCAGAGGCTTTTCATTAGGAGCGTGGAAGTGGCTCTAGTGGGGCAGGTGCCGTTCCCGCAGGCTCCGGCTTCCTCTCCGTGTCCCCTGCAAACCCGATTTCCTCCACTCACACATCTGCTTCCCACATTTGCTGCCTCCTGCTCCAGCAAGGGGCTGTCAGAGCTGCTGGGTGAGATCCCAGCTCCCCTTCATCCTTGAGGGCCCACCCAGCTGAGATCCTCCCGCGCTGGGAATGGGGAATGCGTTGCCTGCTGCTGAACGTGCAGGGAGGGATGGGGATGCCAGCACAGAGGGATGGGGATGCCAGCACACAGGAATGCAGTTCTGGCTGTCCATGGATGACTGTCCCTATTCAGATCCCAGTCCCAGAACCTGGTGGGTTTTTTTTTTTTTTTTCCAAGAAAAAAAACCTCAGTGAAGTCAAGGAAATTCATAGACAACAGGAGTGCTGGGGTGGAAAGGAGTTCTATGGACACACTTGGGTGTAAGACAGCAGAGGTCAGACAGGGGATCTTCAAGAGGAGACTTGATTTTTTTTTAAGTTATTTTTTGAGAGCTTGTGTTGGTCTGACTCTGCTTTGTAATCATATTTTTTCATAATATGTCCCTGGTGTATCAGGTTTAGATGGTCCTGGAGAGCTCAGAGGGAGAGAAGCAGCTTGCAAATTCCCTGTGAGGTTATTCTGTGGACATTGCAATTTCCAGCGGGGTGTAACAAAAATCAGCTTAGAAAAGCAGTGTTTGGGGGCTTAACCAAGCAGCAAACCTCCTGCAAACCACTTACTGCTCATCAGAGGCAGGAGAAACTGTCCTGATGAAAAGTGAAGTTATTTGGAAGTTGAGGGACCTTTGCAGTTGAATGTAATTTTGAAAATGGTTTTTAAATCATTTTTCTTCAGGAATTGAGCATCTTTTCCAAGTACAAAGAGCCTGTTTACGTGTAACAGTGTGAGGCATTTGGGGTAAAAGCTATTTTACTTCAGGGATGCAGAATGGGCGTGACAAATCCAAGGATGGGCATGGCCCTGAGGCTTTCCCTTGGTTATTAGTGTTGGAAGCACTGACAGGTAAAAAGGAGAGTGGTGTCTGAGGCTCTGCATCCTGAGAATCTCAGCTTGCACTACCTCCTTGTTAAAAGCTGGTATCACCTGCAGTCACCCTGTGTGAGGCCATTTATCCCAAGCAACTGGACTTTTGCAAGGCTGTCCCAAAATCAGTGGAATACAGGATGATCTTAAAGACAGGTTAGCTTTTGTATTTGTGGGATTTTCAACGCTGTAGAGTGTAAACTTCTAGTAGTTTCCTCCCAAAAATCTTTAAATGTCAAAGGAAATAATCTTCTGCTGAGTCTCTGCTCCCTTTTCAGAGAAAACACAATCCCAGAGGTGTAAGAAATGCAAGGAAAATCAAAAGGAACAAATGCTTTCATGACATAATGCCTGTGATGTGACTTGCCAGTGCAAACTTGGCTGGCATGTTGATGTTGTATCCACAGGGTAAGCAAATGGTGTCACCCTCTTCCCAGATCCCCAACAAGCTCCTCAATGTGTAGGCAGCAGCTGCTGATCCTCATGGAACAAACATGTCCCCTTCCAACAGGAGAGACAACACAAGGTCCTTTGATTCCTCCTAATTGCATTTCAGTGTCTGTGGCTGAATTGTAGAGTTTCTGCAGAAGTTCAGCAATTTTGGTTGCTGGCTTCCTCTCCTCGCTGACCTACAAATACCAGTTTTCAGGGCAAGATTTATGAGCAGCATGAAATTACCATCTTGTAAAAGCACAAATCACAGCTATAAATAGGGGTCTGGAATATGCACAGGAACCCCACGGGAGTAGGGACTTGCTTTGTCTGTGCAGGACAGCCCTGCTAAACCAACCCAGGTTGAGGAGGAATCCGGTGCTTTTGACTTTTCTAACTGGCAGAATGCCAGGTAACCTTCCCCTAATCCACATCCTCGCAAGGATGGGAATAACATCTGGCCAGACTGACAGTAGTCAGGCTTGAGAGTAACTGAGAGCCCTGAAAACTGAACCTTCTCAAGCCTTGTGTGCATTTATCTTCCTTTCCAGAACATTAGCAGGCAGAGTTTGTTTTCAGTGAGTTATTTAGCAGAAAGAGGGATTAGACCTTGGGCTAGCATTGATTAACCCCTGCATGTTGAGTTGTTTAACAGCATAATGGATTAGTCATGTTTGCTGGTGACCTTTGTCAATTGAATCCTTCATCTGAAGCCTCGTCTGTCTTTTTAAATACACAGATCCTTAAAAGTGGAATATATGCTGCAATATCCCTCAAGGGAATGGCTGAGCACAGAACTGGGGCAAACAGTCCCTGGAATTTCTGATTTTGGGTTTGACATTGCACGGGTTGAGTCATGGGAGCCCCACTTAAGGAGCTGCCCACAGAGCTGATCAGTGAGTGCTCGAGTCCTGCATGGGCTGGGAATGAATTGTTCTTCTGAATGGAAAAGTATTTCTTGAAAGGGATTGAATTTTTTGTGGGTCTTGGGGAAGGTTGCAGAATGAGGGTCCAGTTAGCCACAGGATTTAATGTTGTCCTGGAAATTAAATCAGTCATGTTTGGTGATTAAGTAGCTGACTCTTTCATTTAAAGGCAGGGATGGGAGCAGAGGTGCCATGAGCAGAGTTGTGTGAAGCCTCATTGCCCTTGATGGAGCCATGAACATTTAAATCAGTTGAGCATCTTAGCTGGGTAAAATGTAACAAAATATACATATAATATACATGTTATATTATAACATGTCCCTGCTAAATCAGGGACCAAAGAGGAGAAAAACTACTCGGTGAGACTGAACACGACACCAAGGAAAGCATCTTAAACTGCAGGAAGGCACCAATGACAATTTAAGGGCTGCCAGAATTGTATAAAAGGCCTCACATAGGTCAGATTTGGACCCAGCAGAACGTGTCTGAGCTGAGGGCGTCTCCTCAGACCTTCCATTCTCTCAGCAGTGCCACGAGGAAGCTGTTTTACTTGACTCCTCAAGCAAAATACCTTCCTGCTGCAGCCAGGAGTTCTTTCTGGGCTCCTTTTGCTGCAGTACAAGTCAGGTCAAGAAGTTTGTTTGGTTTACTAAAAAAGATACTCTAGTTCAAACAAAACTTAATTCATTGAAGCCCCGTGGCCTCTGTGAAACATGAACCCCTCTGGCCTCATGATTTATGAATACAAAGCCATGGGGAAGTCTTGGCAGAGGAAAACAAGCTGTATGACAGGTAAATAAAAGGCACTGAGGCAGGAAAAGGGGTAAAGGCACCCATAAATGTGCAGTCAGGCAGCTGGGAGGTGCAATGAGCTGTCAAGGGCTCTGCTGGCCCAGAGGGACTTTCATTCTGTGGGAGGGGAGATGCTGAGGGTATTCTGGAGTTGGTGGCTTTTAGCAGAGGGTTTGGGACAGGTCTGCTGCAGCCCTTGGCTTTTGGTTTGTCTGTGCAAACCTGGATGGACTTGAAAGGAGAATAAATCTACAGCAGCATTTTAAGGCTTTGTTTTGTGATGTTTAGAGGGGGAAGGTACTGAACCAGGTGAGAGCTGCTCAGGACTCAGCAAAAGGTTATTTCCTTTGACATGTAAAGATTTTGGGGAGAAACTTCCCATCAGAATAGGTCCTGGGGAAGAGGCAGGACCCAGTTGAGTCTCCCAGCCTCTCTCCCAGCTCTCCTGTGGGAGATGTCCTGCCAAATTCCTATTGCTGTGATCACCAGCAGTAAAAAACCCACACATCTGGTCCTGATCAGGACAAAAGAATCCTTATGGCAACTTGTTAATTATGCAGATATCTATTTCTTAATGTTTAGGAGTTGTTTGCAGGCATTAGATGTCTGGGGGTTTCTCTCAATACATTTGCAAACCTCCTAACAAGGTCAGGGCTAATTAAGCCACAAGGAGTGATGAAGCTGTGGCTATGCTTGGTCTGGGACATTGTTTGGTGATGCAGCAAATCCTTTTAACCCAAAAAAAACAGAGACACACAGGGTGAGTGGAAGTGTTCTTGGAGATCTCCTCACCCTCTGGGGAAGGAGCTGCAGCTAAAAAGAAAAAGCAAACCAATGGTATTTATATCTGCTCCCTGATAGTTACCTTCTAGTGCTTTGGGAAAGAACAATTAGAGTTGGGGTTTTTTTAACTGGATCAGATCCTCAAAGGGTTGTGAAATGCTGGTGGATATTTTGCACTGCTGATCTCGAAGGTATAATATGTGTCCAAGCTCCTTGGACTTGTCAGAGGTGTTTGAGAGACATAAAGAATGAATTATAAAAACCCCAAACCAAAATAAGTAAAGATGAGGCTTTAGGATGCTGATCTGGTCTGGAACTGAACTGGGAACAAAACTATTATTTAAAAAAGTAATTCAGCAAGAGGTGACCAACCCATCTGTGGTTTCAGATGGCTGTAGAACCTGGAACAACCCCAGCAGACTGTAAGACACCAGCACTGGGAGGTATCATCCCCAAACAGTGTTTGAGTATCTGTTGTAGAAATATGGTGAATGTGTGGGTGCTGCATCCTAAAATCCCAGCTGAAATAAGAGGCTGAGGGACTGGAGCCTGAGCCAGGATTAGCAGGCAGTTGAGTGACCTGGGGGGTGTTTTAGTGCTGAATCCAGATGGGTGAGCTTTGTGTCTCCAGGTAAAAACATCACTGATCTGGTACCTTGTTCTGACCAAGGTCTGCACCTTTGGCCTGGCATTTTGGTCTTCCCAGAACTCCCCAAACTGGAAAATTCATCTGTGTGGAGAGAAGGGAGTAAGTTACTCTGGGGACTTGTGGAAAGGTGATGTGTTTGAAGGTGACTTACTGGAAACACTGAACTGAGAAGTAAAAATTAGTCATGTTAGAGCCCACTCGGTAGCTGGATTGGATTCCTCGAGTGATTCATCCACAAAAAAGACTGCTTTGCCTGACATTTTATTTCCCCTGCCCATTTAGACAGTAGTTTACACTTAGTAAGACTGTGTCCTGTTGTCTGGATTGCTTTTTGATAGCTGGGTGGTGCACACAGAATCCCTGGATTCTCATAATTTCTAAACCACTACTTCAGCAAGGAGAGGAAAAGACAACAAAATTAAGGGGTTTGTCACTGCAGAAGCCCTGGGTGGAATGAACCTGTAATCTTGGAGAATCAAAGGGGAATCTACAGAATGTGCCCTTTTTTGGGGGATGGCTAATGTCACAAAATCAGAAATGGAAAGAACTACCTGGAAATTGTGTTACGTGGTTCATTGATGGAAATATTTAGAGGAGGGTAAATGTGGATGAAAATTGCTTGGTAAAATGAAATCTTTAGGATTTAAGTGACTCTAGTCCCTTCTTAAAAAGAGACATAGAGCACGAAAGGACCATCAGATGATGCAAAATGTACTGAGGTACTTTAATCAGTTACTAGACCTGGGTAGAATAATCCATAGATGATGTTTATTTGGGGTGTGCTTGGACATGAACGTTTTCCTTAGTTTTTATTTTGGTACTGATGTATTTGGAGAAGCTGTTCTTGCTGTGTTTGACATCCTTGGCCAGATTTAAAACCAGATGGGCCTTGACCTTCCTTATCTCACTTCTACTTGCTCTGATAACATCTCTTAGCAATGAAAATGTACACCCCAGTGGTGCTGATGAAGATCCTCTGATCAGGCACCCAAGCTGAACCTCTGCAGCCAGAGGGGTGATTTGGGACCTGTACATAAACTCTGTGGTTTGGGCTCACCTTTAATCTTCAGACATGATTATGATGGACAAACTGGAGCTAGAAAATGAAGCCTGTGGTGTTCAGCCAAACCTTCCCCGAGGTCAAGGAGAGTTTAGGAACTTCTTCATTTTTTTGCCCCTGGTGGAGATCATAGGGTAAGTCACAGGTCCCTGTTACTGAGCAGCCTCTTGGTTTAACATAACACTTTGTGCAGCCCCAGGGATTATCTCCTCAAGTCTAGACAGATTATACAGGGTTTAGCCTGAGCCATTGACCGCAGATCATAGGGCAGGGGGAAATAAAACCCAGGGATGTGAAGAGGGAATGGCAGCTCCTGCCAGGCCTCCAGGCTGGCACTGGGCATGGAGAGCAATGGGATGAAAGGGGAAAAGGGTCAGCTGAGTTCATCCTTCTCATTAGGAACCTTGGAGCAATTTATCCTTCTGCCTTTAATAGATTGGGATGGTTCAAGCACATAGAAGGCTTGGACTCATTAACACAAAGCTGAAGAGAAGGCAACAACACTGGAAAAAGGGGAGGAGTGGAAAGTCTGTTCTCTTTATAATGCTATTTCCTCTATTAAACAGACCTCTCTGACTGTGAAACATTTAAAACATACAAAAAAACAAGCCCCACCTTGTGTTGGCTGCTCTTTCCACTGATGGGGCTTGTCCTGGTGCCACCTCATGGCAAAAATCAGATTTGAATTTCCACTGGGATCTGGGAGAATTGGCTGCCCAGTTCCCAGCACTGGAGCTGTTTTGTAAAGAAATTGGATTGCAAACCCAAAACAGGTGCTTATCCACAGGAGGGGAGGGAATTTTGCTTCTGTGATCCGTAATTTGTCTTTCTGGGGGAAAAAAATTTAACTCTAGAAAGAGTTTTACAACGTGTTTTTTCCTGTTTGGGAGGTACCTGTTGAATCTATTTGTCATATCACCAGCCAGCCTGGATTCTAATTAAAGGATAAAGTATCTCCTCTATGTGGTTATCACCTGATAGCTTGAAATATTCCACTGGAAGTGTTGATGTGTTACCCACCACCATCTGCAAATGCAGGTTTGTGATGGCCTCTGTTCAGAACAGTGTTTTCAGAAAGGTTTTTGGGCACTGGGGAAGTTGCTGCCCCTCTGCAGTGGGAATGGATATGAACAGTCCTGGATAGTGCAGTAAACACTTTGCTCAAATTAAAGACCACACAGAGCTCTGAGTTTGGGACAGTGTTCAGCTCTGGGATACCAGATGTGAAACTTCCTCTGTGGAGAAATGAATAGCTTTATTTTTTAAGCTTCTCGATCCAAAATGTCTCAGTGGCATTAAATTCTCAATTTTAATTTATTTTTTTTAAGCTGAATTTGGGAGCAATCATTTCCAGAGCAACAGGTGTGAGATCCTAAGTCAGTATTGTGATGTAGGATCTCACTTCAGCAGGGGACAATTGATAAAAATTGAGTTAAGGGTAGGGCTGCAACTGTGTTTATATGTTTGCAAAGAGTAAAGGCAAACACTGAGATTGTGTGGGGGAAAATTGTCTGGTTTATATGTGTGCTCTTCATAAATATTATTTGTAATCATCCCTGAGAGTATTATATATACATATATATATATTATTTATATAACAGCTCAGATAATTCTAACATCTCACTTTCAGTCTGTTCTCATCCCTTGGCCATTGAGTGTTATCAATAACAGGTCTTTTTGATTCTCCCAATACTTTCAAACTACAGAACAATGGCCTTTTGGGGTTTTTT
This sequence comes from Corapipo altera, assembly GCF_003945725.1. NCBI lineage: Eukaryota > Metazoa > Chordata > Aves > Passeriformes > Pipridae > Corapipo > Corapipo altera. The sequence goes on along the minus strand of NW_020884901.1, from coordinate 3,215,964 downwards.
GGCTGAATGCTGGTGATGATTTCATAGAACATAAATTATTTTAAAAAAAATTTACCTATATTTCTTAAGCTCTTTTTTTTTTTTTGGAAAGCTCACAAACGTGTCCTCCATCCCATAAACAACGGGCAGCTGGGCTCAAGATGCATTTAGCCATGAAAATACTTGTATAAACTGCTGTTCCTTAAAGATGTTTGGCCACCTGCCACTGCTGCAGTGTGTTCCTTTGGCTGGTCTGATGTTACCTCGGGTGGGATGGAGGGATTTGGAGTTGGAGTGAACCACCCCAGCCCTCATAAACCTCCTTGGAGCTCACACCACCAGATGATCTGGCCCCCTCCAACCCAGAGCTTGGCTCTTTAAACTTGGCACGTGGGTGCTGGAATTTTCCAGTTTGCTATTACAGGCTTATTTCTTTATTTCTCTGTTATTGTCGAGGAGGGGCAAACAGGTCTGTGCAAGCTTTGAAATCACCTGGAAAGCAACTGGAAACTCAGACTTGCTGCTCAGCAAAAGCTCCCTGGGCCAGGTTCTCACTTGGTTGAGTTGCTCTGCATCTGATGTGGGTCCAGGTTTGGGTATTCTGGCTTGATTCTGGAGTTGAGAGCCCTTGGAAAATGGGTGGTGTGTGAGTGCACTGCTCTGAGCTGCTTTTATTTCCTTGTCTGCAGTGCTTTTGGTGCTTTAGGTATTCCCCTCTCTGCAGCTATTCCCCTTCCTATAGCTGTATGCCTCTGGAAGGGCAAGGAATGTCAACACTTGCAGTGTTCAGGTGTCAGTGGGATTTTCACTTGCTGCTGGAGAAGACAAAGTGGGGTCTCATACCAAAACAATGGGCTGTTTGTATGGCCAGAAATGCCAGTCTGGGGTGAGCAGACCCAGGATCCTGGGACTAAAATGGTTCCCCACATCTGGCAGTGCCTCTTTAAGGGTGATTAGACATCCAGAGAAATACTGTTGATCAAGTGATTCCTTTGGTGTCATAAGAAGAGGTTACTGGGAATCCTAAAATCATAGAATGATTTGGGTTGGAAGGAACCATAAAGGTCATGTAGTTCTGACCCTGCTGCTGTGGGCAGGGGACAAGGGGAGGGTACTTGCAACCCATAGGGCCTGATGGTGTTTTCAGTTGTCCTGGTTCCATGTCCATATGTCTGGGATACTTCATGGTCTGTACGTGGAAGGGAGAGAAAGGATCTGTCACAGTGTGTTTGGGAGCTGAGGAACAATTTCTCTGCTCCACACCAGAGGCACTGGGGGCCTGTGGGAAGGACCAGATGTGAGCAGAGGGATATTTTAAAGCAGGAGGGAGGTGCAGCATTGATGGATGTTGTCACTGCGGGGCTGCACCCAGTGGGTGCTCAGTAGAGGTGGTTGCAGGGGGTGCACGGCTGTGGGACTGGGAGAGTTTGCCCCCAGGCTCCTCCTGCACATGGAACACCAGGTAATTGTCTCACCAGCCTCCAGTCATCTGGTTACTCATGAAAGGCAAGACCTGGAAGGGGTTTTCATCTGAGAGATGTGCCCAGGAGTGCCACTGGCACCGTACCCAGGCTACACGTGGCTGCAGGCAGCACATGCTGTGTTCCTCCTCCCATCTCAGGGGCTTGCAGCCAATCTGCCTCTCACCTCTGCCTGGTGAAAGGCTCTTTCAGCAGAGAATCTCTTCCTGTGTGTGGCTCATGCTCCAGCCTTTCCAGTTTCACAGGGAGGCTGGGAGGAGGGGGCAGGTATCTCAACAGGTTTGGAGGTAAAGGGAGGGATTTCCTGCAGCTCTTCTCCATTGAACCATTAGGAAACTTCATTACCAGGCTACAAACTGAGTGGGCTGGGAGGACCCCTTCCCTTGGCTTGATCTGGGGGCTTTGGCCTCCTCTGCTTGTAGGTTTTGATGTGTTTGATAACAATTATCCATCCAAGTAACTCTCAATCTATCAGGGCAAAGGTTTATGCCAAGTGAATGGCTGAAGCTCAATATAAACCCTTGTGGTGCCGAGTTCTTCCACCAGACAGCCCAAATCAGGGACAGGATGAGTGATCCCTAACTCCTTATTGCCCTCCTTGTGTGTCCCAGGATGCCTGGTGACTGCTCAGGCTCCTGCTGTGCTGAGTGACCAAACCCACAGACAAGGAAACCGGAGTCCAGGGTGGGCAGAGTTTGGGAATTCGAGTCATGACAACATTTTTTTCCCCTGTGGATGATGAAGACCTCAAGGATGATGCTGGGCAAGCAGTGGGGAGTGCTGGGATGCTTTGGTGTGGCTCAGGGTGAAATCACTGCTCCATGAAAAATCAGTACAGCTCAACCACCCAAGGAGCTGGGACTGCCACCTGGATATGTGCCAGGAATGATGGTCAGGACTTCAGTGGCACTGACAAGGGAAGTGTTGGTGCCAGCAAGTGCCTTTCAAGCATTTGGGTTAAGGGAGGGGGCTGGATTTGGTTGTTCTTCCTTCTCTGGTCTCCTGATAACCTGATTTTGATTTTGAGGGGTCTTCAGCACTGGGGGCCACCAGTGTGATATCCATCCTCCTCTCCTGGCACCTGAGGGAAGGGGCTGGTGTAGGGGAGTCGTGTCAGCTTTTGCTTTTTTCTGTAGAATAATGGACAGGCTTGAGTTGGAAGGGACCTTAAAGACCACCTGGTTCCAGCACTCAGTGCCATTCTAATATTGCTGCCATACAATACCAGGACAAGAGCAACCATTTGAAGTTGGGGTTCATCAGTGTGACGCACCAGTTATCACAGGGGAATTGGGGCTGAGTGACACAGGGACTGGAGCAGGGGCTGGACTCAGGACCAGCCAGGTGTGCAGAGGGGGCCCAGCTCTCCATTCCTTCCCAGCCCCCTGTCTTGCCTGCCAGGGGTGGGTTTTGCCACCCAGCACCCAAGGGATGCACCTTCCCTTCCCACTCCTTCCTGCTTGCGCTTTTGCATGCACGTTTTTTCCTGAATCCTTGCCTTTTCCATGCTTCCACAAGCCTCTAGGCCTCATCTCAGAACTGTTGAATTCTGAGTAGGAAGGGACCCACAAGGATCACTGAATCCAGCTCCTGGCCCTGCACAGGACACTCCAACAATCCCCCCTGTCCCTGAGAGCATTGTCCAAAGGTTCCTTGAGGAGGAGGTTTGGGGCTGTGACCACTGCCCTGGGGAGCTGTTCCAGGGCCCAACCACCCTCTGGATGGAGAAACTTTTCCTGATATCCAACTTAAACCTCCCCTGACACAGCTCCAGCCATTCCCCCGGGGTCTTATCGCTGCTCACAGCGAGGAGATCGCTGCCACCCCTCCGCTTCCCTGTCTCCTCTCCCCTCGGGATCGGGAAGAGCTGGGAGGGGGGTGTGGGGTGGGAAGAGAAGGAAAACTCCATCTGGTGCTGCCCCAGCGGGGGGAAAAGGGAGGCAAACCCTTTTTGGGGGGCCGGGACATCCCGTGGCCGGCTCGTTCGAAGTTGCCGCGGGGCCGGGGC
>NW_020884901.1:3006976-3212396 GCF_003945725.1 Corapipo altera | reverse complement strand
GGGGGGGTCTGAGCGCCTCTCCTTCGCTTGTGTATATATATATTTTTATTTTTTTTCGCCCTTTCCCCCGCCCCGGGTTGTCCCGAGCTGGTGCCCCGTTTTTTGTGGACCATGGATACGCACACGCGGTGGAAAAGGCGCAGTTGGATACGGAGCTGCTCGGTGCCCGCTGCCCTGGTGCTGCTGGCTGCCCTGTCCCTCGGCCGGGCAGGTAAGGGGGGTCCCCGAACCCCCCAACCCCGGGCGGAGGGTCCTGCGGGGTCGTGGAGGGGGAGTGGGGGTGTCCTGCGGGGTCGCGGAGTGGGCGAGGGGGCTTTTGTGCCTTGTCTTTCCTTCCCCAACGCGTTCCGGCAAAAAAGAAAGAAGAAAAAAGAAACCCCAACAAAACCCACCCAACCTCCTTTAGCTGCCCTAGTCTCTGAATGCCATTTGTCAGGGGGCCCGTAAAAGGGGGGAAAATCTTAAAACAATACTTTATTCGCTTTTCTTGGAGCAGAGCTCCCTGTTGCCGGGCTGCTTTTTCTGGAGGAAAAGTCAGGACGAGTTTCTGGAGGCTCTGGTTCTTTACATATCTACGTGGTTATATATGTGAATGTATATTTAGTCGACTGGAAAGCTCTGGGCTTGCGTAGTTCCTCCTCCTTGAGGAGAAGAAAGTTTTTGTCCCGCTGGAATCTGCTCTCCCTCCGCACATCAAAGCGCCAGAGCTCGGGACACAAAAGCTTTGGAGCCGCTCGGGACCCCAGAGCTCCGCTGCCCCCTCACCAGCCCCAATCCACAGGGTTTTTCCCTAAAAATGGGGCTGTTGAATGCGGCGGGGAGGAAGCTCTGAAGTTCCAGATGTGCAACAGCACAGAAAACCCCTGGAATGTCATTTCTTTTCCTCATCGTGCAGAAGGGGAGACTTTTAAACACTCCTGTTTCCCTTTGGGGTTGTGGAGCGTTTTTCCAGAGCTCTGCTTCCCAAATGTCTGCCTTGCCCCCGGGTGGGCTGGGAAATGCCGGAGCAGGGCAGCTGGGGGCTTTGTGGGGCTGCTGGAAAAGTTTTCCGTGTGTTTGCAGAGCGTTCCCTGAGTTTGTAGTGGACACTTGGAGGCATCGCCGCTCTGAGCTCTGTTTATGTTGGATTCCAAGGGAATGACTGAGGAGCGGTTTGTTGGCAAAGTTGATTTTTTTGAAATCCGAAAAGTTAAACTTGAGAAACTGAGAAATGCCCCGAAATGCTGAGCTGTCTGGGATTCAGCTTTTGATTCAGCTTTCCTGCCTGAGTTTTGCGTGCTCCGGGTATTTTTTCCCGGGAAGTCCTGGCAGGGGTGTTTGCAGGGTTGCTTGAGTTGTTACCAGGACAAACGCCCGTGGGATTCTGTTCCTAGCAGTGGGATTCTGTGTACAAAGCAGCGTGATTGCGAATTACTGTCATTTCTGGGTTCTTAAAATGACATTAAGGAAGAAAAGGTTGGGCGTAGGAGGAATGCTTTCATTAATGGTTTGCTTGTGAAGGCTGAGCAAGATGGAAAAGCAGTTGCTGGTCAATGAATAAAGTCTCTAGAACATCCCTGCAGGGAAAAGTTCAGGGCGGTGGGAGCTGCCACAGAATTTGTGCTGCTGTTAAAGCAGTTTTCAGACCAGCAGAGCGCTGGAGTGACACCAGCTCCTCTGGAGCTCCCTCTTGTCCAGCCAGCTCCTCGGGCCCCTCGGTTATTGTGTATTTATTTTGTATCGGTTGCAAATGGAATTATTTCCAGTTTCGTCTATTTCAAAGGGTAAAACCCCAAAGTTTTCCTTTCACTGTTGCCTGTGCTGATGCTGTGACGGTTTCAGAGCATCCTTAGGCGTTTCCTTGTCTGTGTGTATCCTCCAGACAGACTCTTTTCCAAAGTTACCAGGTAACTTTTTCAAACTTCTGGGTGCAGCTGGGGGAGCAGAGGAATGGCTGGAAGCTTTTGTGGGGCCACTGTGCAGAGTAATGACTCTCGTGGTGAAAGGCTTTGAGTTTTCCTAATGAGCCGCCTAATAGGACATCAAATAATTTGGATGAGGGTGGAGTCAGACCGGGACTGCTGATGGCATTGACTAATGCTCTTTATGGCTTTTTTTTTTTAAATTTTTTCAACTTCTCTTCGGTTTTATTTCAGCTCAGCTCGTTTCAATTTCATTATAGTTGCTCTCTCAACACTGAGAGGAGAATCTTCCCTGTAATCCATTGCGTGGTCCCAAAGAAAGGGGGAGGACACCTTGAATAGAGGATTTCCAGAAAAATAGAGAAATAGCAATGTCAAAGGCAACATGATCTGAGCTGCCTCCAAACACAGCCCTTCCAGCTCAGATTTTCCCATATTTTAACAGATGATGTCATGCAAAAATCTAACCCACAGACAAAGTTGGAATCTGTCTCTGCTTTTACAAATCCCTGTAAAATCGAATCAGGTTTCTGGGTGAAAATTTTTGGATGCAGCAGTTTCCTTTAGTGGCAAAGTGTAACAAGAATACATGGTGTGCCCTTTAAAATAAAAATGCTGGAAATTGTGAAGTATCCTGTTACCATCTGCTGCTTCTCTCCTTGGCTCTTCCCCAGTCACCTAAATGAGCTAAAAAAATAATCTTGATCCAGCCAGTTAAAAGTGTTTTTTTAAAATGCTTTGCCAATCAAAAGTGTTGATACTGTTTTACAAGAAGAAATATGACTTTATAAGTCTGGAATTGACGGCAGATCTGATTTCCACTGTAAAAACCTGGACTATGCTGTCAATGTATTGCCAGATTGGAATGGGAATTTGTAACTTAAAAGCACCCAGCTGTGGGACATGCCCTGGCCAGGGGCTGCAGCAGAGGCATTTGGCTGAGGTAATGTGTTGTTCTTCCATGGGAGCAGGGTCAGGAGGAAAACCCTTTGCTGACCATTCCCTTCAACGTGGTGTTTGGAGGCTGCTCCTGGAATCTCCTCCTGCAGGGCTGAGCTGTGCTGGATGTGGGAGCTGAATTTGCCAGCTCCCTCCAAAGCTACTGGGCAGTAATTTGGGGACTGGAGGAATCATCTCTTGTCTTCAGGGGTAGCTCTAAGGTAAAACCTGCTGAGTTGTTGTTGATTTTTGTGCACAAAGAGGGACAGCAGTGAGGACTCACCTGCTGGCACTGCTGGCTCTGGCCTCTTGTGCTGGACCCTCAGATATAAGACCTCTTTTTAATGGCAAGTTTAATAAACAATGCTGTCTTATTGTTACTCCTAATGCTTACATAGTCTGTAACAGGGAATAACATTTACCCTAGGACAAATCAGGAGAACCTGGAAAGGGGATGTGCATCCTTATTTTAAAGGAGTGCTGTCCCTGCCCATTCTGGTTTGGAGTTGGAGATGGACTTTTCAGGTTCATTCCTTTTTGAAATACAGAGTAAACCCAACTGGCAGGTTTCTGTCTCGTGGTGACCTGCAGTCAGGTGGTAGCACTGCAGGGGTTGTACTGATATCAGAACTGAGGGGGTGACTCAGCAACGTGGCTCCTGCTCTGATCTCCCCCCTCTCTGTGACACAGGGCTGGAGGTGAGAGCCTGATTTACCCTCCTGGGAGCGCCCAGGAAGTTCATTTGAGTTCCACTTCTCTGTGTTCAGCTGCAACAGCTGCACTGGATGGGCTGTTCAGCACAGAATGACAGAACCACTAAGGCTGGAAAAGACCTCCAAGTTCAACCTTTGACCAAACACCACCTTGTCAAGTAAACCACAGCAGATCACAGCTTGAATTCTGAAGCAGCTTTTTTTATCTTTTTTTTCTTTTTTTACTTTGCCACTGTCCCAGAGGCCCAGACCCTCAATGACACAGAGATGTCCCCATCACCCTGGGCAGTGTGTGCCTGCTTGCTTTTCTCCTAACACTGAAGATGTGATCTGGTGCTGATGCTGTCTGTCCCTCTGAGTCAACATCTGCCTGTCTGTCCTGCAGCCTGGCTCCAGGGGCAGAGGCTCAGAGTCTGTGTTCTCACACCTGCTTTGAGTTACAGAAATAATCTTTAGGATGAGACAAAGCGTGGCAGCAGATGCAGAGCAGCAGAAAGCACTGCTGTGGAATATGCCACTAATGCATATTAAGGCATCAGTGGGAAGGGCCATTTATAGATGTGTTTTAGGTAATCTGAGTTTTGTCTGTGCTTCAGAAATAAATCTGTGGGTGTGCTTTCCAGGAAACTTCAGTCTGAGGGATTTTTTTTTTTTTTTTTTACTGTAGAGATAAAGCAAATTTACCATTAATTTTTTTACAATTACTTACTGTCTTATGTCCAGATGCTTTGACCTGTTCTCTCTGTGCTCTCCCTCTAGATCTGGATGTTCAGGATACCCTTCCCAAAGTGGTGGTGGATGGGTGCCAATCACTGTGTAAACATGGAAGTCTACACTTGGGAAAACTGCAGGGAGCAAAAAGCTGGAAATGCTCTCACAGGATCAGGTTGAGAGTCAGGGTCTTTTTGGCCCTACAAGGGGGGATGAAGGGAAAAGGGACAGGTCAGGTGGACCCTGGGGGAGATAGTGATGTAAAAACTGCTCAAGTGAGGTATCACCATGGTGATTCCTGGTTTTACTATTTGTTTGTGTGGTTGCCTTGGATATGTCTGGGGAGTGGTGGGGCCTGGGAAGAGTGGGGAGCTGAGACACCTGAGTTGTTGGATGGCAGCAAATCCTGCAGGTGCAAAGATGGGTCTGGGACCCTCTTCAAACAAATGGAGTCACAGAATGGTTTGGGTTGGAAAGGACTTTAAAGATTCATCTCATTCCACCCCCTGCCATGGGCAGGGACACCTTCCTCTAGCCCAGGTTGCTCCAAGTCCTGTCCTGCCTGGCCTTGGGCACTTCCAGGGATGGGGTAGCCACAGTTTCTCTGGGCAACCTGTGCCAGGGCCTCACCACCCTCACAGGGAAGAACTTCTTCCAATCTAAACCTACTCCCTTTCCATTTAAAGACATTCCCCTTTGTCCCAAGTCCCTCACCAGTTTTCTTGCAGCCCTTTCAGACACTGGAAGGGGCTCTAAGGTCTTCCCAGACTCTTTGGGAAGAGCAATTCCATTTGGAGCTCATTCTCTGCTATCTTGGGAGTTGACTTTGAAGTGTAGCAGCCCCAAAGACAGGGGAAATCCCTGCTGAGTTACAAGCACAAATTTGGCACTTCCTCACCTCTGTACACCCTCACCCAAGGATGTTCTTGCCTGATTTGTTTAGCAGGAGTTTTATCCTCAGGATGCAGCCATTGCTGCATCCTGGCTAAAGTGGATGATTTTGCAGAGAAAGGCTTAAAATATTATTTGAGTTCTGTTGAAAACACGGTTATAACCTTGTAACACATAGATTTTGGTAGGTGGGAACTGCTGTTTAAAATGAGAGAAGAATTGTCTGGGAAATAAACCAGGAGTGAACCACAAAACACACCTCAAAACACTTCCTCCTTTTTCATGTGGAAGAAGAATTCTTCCAATCTGTTCTGAGCTTTTATTCAGCATAGACTTCTACCCATCACATGTTTAGGAAAGCCCTGACTCTGCTGTGGGTCTTTGATGCTGCTGCTGCTAAGCTCATTTTGGGAATGCTGAGGCCTTGAAGGGTCAGCTGCTGGAATTGGGTCCAATTTATGATCTGCAGAAAAGTCAGTGTCAGCCACAGGCACACACGAGATGCTGGAGCTCAGCTTGATCATCTCCACTGCCTCTGCAGGTCCTTGAGTTTAAACTTCTTTTTAGCATGGAATGTAACCCCCTCTCTTGGATTTATGGCAAGTCTGTTTGACAGAAGCAGCAGGACCTGGGACTGGCATCCTGTGGGAGATGCTGCCCCCAAAAAGGGGGGGATCACCTGGGGGGGGCCCAAGGGAGGGCTGATGCAATCAAAGGCATCTCCTGAGCTTCCTTCCAAGCTCTGGCTCTGCTGAAGTTTGGAGGCTCCTTGATGTTTTATGTTCTCCTGGATCAGGACTGCTCAGTGCCATTTTTTGACTCTCATTCCTTCTATTTGGATTTCTCTCTGGCTCTGACCCCTCTGGAGTGCAGCTCTTGTACAGAGATGTCAGTAATAGCAGTTAAAAGGTGCTGGTGAGTTTTTGTTCCCTGCTAAGGGCATGGTGGCTTTCTGGGGAGTTTTTAAGAGCTTTTTTGGAAGGAAAACCCTTTCAGGTGGCTTTACATATTCTCTTACCTATTCTGGAGCAGGCAGAGCTTCCCATCTGTCTCAGGTTGTTGGGGTTTGTCCCCTTTGAGCATCAGCAGAGCCCAATGGAGTCCTGAGTTTGCGGCTTCATAGTTTGGCTGTGGGTGCAAATATTTCTCCAAGGCAGTAAAATCCAATTTTCAGACCCTTAATATATTTTATTCTACATCCTGGTGTTGCCTTTACCTACTTATACCTTCAGTTGTTTTTCCAGACAGTGCATTCCCTTTCCTTTACCCTCTTGGCTTGCTTGGGAGAGCTTCCTGCAACTGGCCTTGCTGTATATATTTTAAATATTTTACTCTCCCCAGCTAGATCACAGCTGATGTGATGTGTACTGACTTTGCAAGCTGGAAGTTTTCCTTAAAAATATAAAAAAATCCTTTGTGTGAAGCAAAGAAAAACTCAGTATGGGAAGAATGAGCAAAAACCAGGAGGTAAAAAAAAAAAAAAAAGGTTGAGACATGAAAGAATGGAAACATTTTGTTGAAATCTAATGTTATATGGAAAAAACTTTGGTTGGCAACATGGTATAATTAGCCACTGGGTTACTGTTGGCAAGTTCCAGGGCTCTTGAAATGCAGCCTAGCACTGAGGGAAGCATCCAAATGATGTCGTGGTTTCTCTGTGGACGTGTCTGGAAAATGTGTAGAACTAAAATAAATAAATGAAGGAGCTACACAAAAGGTATTTTTGAGCTTGGTTGCTCCGAGTCTGAGCTCTTTTTCACTCCAGAAGCCAGAGAGAGAGTTCTCAGCATCACCTGGAAGCTTTCATGAGGACGAGATGTCACTCTTTGAAAGCAGGAAAATGGTATTAATGTATTTACAAGGTTGGAGTTTTTCTTCCAGTTGGTGTAACAAGCCTGAGAGAAAAAGGATAGTTTGGGGGTTGAATGAGTGGAACAACCTACATCAGAGTTCATTCCTAACCTCTACTGTGGATTTTCTCCCAGTCTTTAGGCAAATCCCTGTGTTTCCCATCCCCTGGGGCATGATCACATCTCCCTGTGTGGAACCTGACATTGAGGTGTTGCTCTAACACAATTTTACTGCTGATATGCCAACAAGACACGTGTTTGCAAGCACTGAAGTGTTTTAAGAGGCTCTTTTCCATCTCTGAGCCTCAGGTTATATTAGTGGCTGTGATCTTTCTATTTTAAAAATTCTCTTCCTCCCTGGGATGGGGTTTTCCCCTCCAGCAGCACTAGTGCCTCACACTGAAAATCCAGAGGGTTACTTGGATTTTTTTCTTTAGATTTGGGCAGATTTCTTGCAGGTTATATCATGGGCTGCAAGAACCACCAAGCTGTTGTATTGACTGCTCTCAGGATGCTTTGGAGAATTAGATCTATAACAGAAATCTGAAGCAGAGGATTTTTTGGGCAGCCACACATTTCAGTTTATTGGGGAAAAAAAAAACCCTCTGGAAGGTGGAGGGGTGCAAATGGAAAGGGGGTGCTGGATCCTGAGGAATCTGGGTTGTGGATGTGCTGTGGGCAGGAGCAGGAGGCCAGATAAGCTTCTGTCAGGCTGCCACTTACCTACCCTGGGGTGGTGACATTCAGCTGTTTTGCTGATGTGAGAAGGTAATTCCAGTGTTTTACTGAGGGCTCTGCCATGGTCTCAGTACATTCACCCCTCTGGGTTAGGTTGGATTTCCTGGGAAGTCTCCCATGCCTGATGCTCCAGCCCTGCAGCTCTGGAGTCACTGGAAAGAGGTTTGAAGGCCAAACCTCAGTCTTGTGCTCAGAGACAGCTTTCTATTGATCTGGATGTCCCCCAAAGGAGCAAGACACCCTATTTTCCTAATGAGGAGTGTGTTTGGGGGTGCTCTAGTTCTCCTTCAGCTTGATGAAAACCTGAATTATCCTAAATACAGCTAAATCTCACTGTTAGCATGGGATGACCCCATGTGCCATCCCTGCCTGGATCAACCTGTGCATCTGCAACCAGGGAGATGCTGATTTCTTCAGAGTAAATAAATTAATAAGTGTTTTCCTGTCTCAGCTTTCAAGCAAACTGCTTAAAGCCCTTGCCTTGCCTCCCTGCTCTAGGACAGGGGAGTTTGCAGCTCTGAGGGAAGTGCTGTGAGGAGTTGATGGAAGAAGCTCCCAGGGAGAGGAGAGGTCACTAAGGGGTCTGTGGAGCCCCTGCTCAGGGGGAATGTCAGGTTTAGTGACCAGATTTAGGGTTTCATTTCATGTCAGCTGGAGCTTCTCTTTTTGAGTGAGGACATACAGGAAGGAGCCAGCTCAGCTCTGCCTGAGCCCCTGTCTTACACAGCCTTACTGGCCTCTCCTCCTCTGCCTTTCCTCCCTCCACCCCCTTTTTTTGTTTCCAAGACAATACTTAAGTAAGAATTCACTGCAGCTGAATTCCTGGAGATGACACTGCCCGTTTCCCAGGGTCTCTTGTACTCCTGCTGCATTTTACTCAGTGATTTTTGCTGTGTCTCATTCCCTCCGACATGAATTAAGCAGCGAGTTTGTGTGATTTTTATTTTTTTTTTTTTTGCTTTTGAGGGGGTTCATCCTAGATGTGCTGGAATGAGATACCTACTCTGTGTGTGCTCTTGTCTGCTGCAGGATAGAGATTTGGTCCGAGGGCTGCAGTTCACCAGCTGAATAATGAACTCATTGTCTGTGTGCCCTTATTTCCAGCTTGCACCATTAAAAGTGAATAGAAAGGTCAAGGAGATGAGTCACTGTGAATACAAGTGTCATTCTGCTCAGGAGAAATGGAAAAAAAGGAGCTTCCAAGCGAGGTGTTTCGGCTGGTGCCAAACTGCTCTGTTCCACTGGAGTTACTGGGAGTTACAAGAGGAAATCTGGGCTGAGATTTGCTGGAGTGTTCAAGCACTAAAAAGCCCAGCAAGGGGCTGGAGCTGGGCTTTGGCTGTTGTAGCTGCAGCAGGCTCTGTTTGGAAAATCAGGGTGATGCTCTGGAAGCCTTGGGCTCCTTGCTGCTGTCTTGGAAAACAGACAGCTGGAGTGTGTCGGGTTGGTAGCTCTTGTTCTCAGCTCCATGACATACCCAGTGGTACCCAGAAGAAAAATCTTCCTCCAAATCCATGTGGAAACTCCTGATACGGAGCCAGAGCACCTTCCTCCAGACCCAGAGCAAGTGTTAGTAATGGAGTGAAGGTGCTGTCATGGGACAGTGCTGTTGGAGAGGGACTTTGGACCAGGGTATGGGGACAGGACAAGGGGGAATGGCTTCACCCTGACAGAGGGCAGGGTTAGATCAGATATTAGGAAGAAATTCTGACCTGTGAGGGTGGTGAGGCCCTGGCACAGGTTGCCCAGGGAGGTTGTGGATGTCCCATTGCTAGAAGTGTCCAAGGCCAGGTTGGAGCAACTTGGGCTAGTGGAAGGTGTCCCTGCCCTTGGCAGGGAGTGGAACTACGTGATCTCTCAGGTCCCTTCTAACCCAAATCATTTACAATTCTCTTGAAACTCTGGTGAGAGAACTGGGTGCACCAGAGTCCCACTCAGTCCCTGCAGCATCCCAGGAGAAGGAGCAGGGTGGTGACATCCACAGGTCTGCAGGGTGCCTGGAGCTGAGCCTGGGCCCGGCCCCTGCCCCGGCTCTGGTAAATGCCCATTTGTAAATTAAGCTTTTTTAATTTCCTGCCCAAAAGCTTGATTCAACAAGCCCCAGGCAGCTGGTTAACCACGCTGGAAATGGAAATAGAAACGTGGCTCGTGGGCTGCACGTGTGGAAGGGGGTGGTGAGCTGGGGGTGGGTGTGTGCCAAGTGGGTGGGATGGGATGGGGACCCGGCCAGAGCTTTTGCCTTTAATTGACAGTGTAATTCCAGTAAAACAGCAGCAGTGGGTGGAACACAGAAGCCAGTTCAGGAGTTGTTAATGCTTTTTTAATGGGGTGGAGTTGCTTTATGTCTTGGGCTCCTGTACCTGCGGATTTCCTTTTTCACGTGGCTCAAACACCCTCCTCTGGGTTCAGCATTTTGGGTTCAGCATTTTGGCGGATTGCTTTCCACTGCCCTGGAAGGGAAACAACCCCAGTGCATTTGAGATCAAGGTGTGCTCTGACAGACACCCCTGCACATTGCCCAGCACTGCTTTGGTATTTTGACAGAATTTCAATCCTGAACGAAAGCACATAGGAATATTTAAATTTTTGATTTCTAGCCACTGGATTTTTCTGCTCTGAAGTCACTCTTCTGGTGTAAAATAGCTATTCTTCTGAAAAACTGCTAAAGCTTTAGAAGCTTGATTTATCCTCCCTCATCAAAATACACCTTTGGCAGGAAACTAAGCCAACTATTTCTCTTGCCCACCTAATCCAAGATCTTTTCCATAAACAACTTGCAAATGAATTTGCCAGTGCAGCTTTGATCCAAGGTGGCCAAAACTTCAACACAAATTCCAGTTGGTATCAGATGACTGGGAGCTGGGACTCGTTTGCTGATGATGCAATAGAACCATGGAATGGTTTGGGTTGGAAAGGACGTGGAAGTGTGATAGTAGTGTGATGCTGGCAGGGCTGGGGTGAGGCAGGAGCTGATGCCTTGTAGCTCACGTGCATGGAAGGGGGGGGGCTGTGCCTGGTTTTGGGATGTTTAATCTTAGTGTTGATATTTGCTGGAGAGGTTTCTGCAGGTGGATGGGGTGGGTCACAGTGTGGGACCAGCAGAGCTGCTCTGGGTTGCCAGTGTGGGATTCCATGGGAGAATCCAGCTGTGGGGCAGGAGCCCCTCTGGAAATGCCCCTTGGAGGGTTTTCCCTGGGAGACACGAGGCTGTCCATCCCCTTGAGTGCAGCATCTGCTCCCTGCCCCTGGGCTGCTCAGCGTGTCCCCTTGGACAGCTGTCCATTCCTTGAAGGATAAGCTCTGTTTTCCCGGAGCCCTGGGCTGCGAATTCTTGCCTCGCTGTTGTTTTGCTGCAGGGAGGTTGTGGATGTCCCATTCCTGCTTTGTGTTACAGGGAGGGCAGATCCCTGAGAATCCCCTCATCGTGTCTGCGCTCCAAAAACGACGCGAGGGAGGGAGGAGGAAGCCGCTTTCATCCCGGCAGCTGCCTTTGGCGCTCGCTGGCTGGTTCCTATCGGAAAACTGCTCGGAATGTTCCCTCGCAGGGGTTTGCAGGGACCGGGAGAGGCACATTATCACGTCTTGAGCACTTCGGGAGAAAGTCCCTCACTCTCTGCCTCTCTCAAATGTTTAAATGAAAACAGTCTGTCTTTCTGCAACTCTTGGATGCTTTCCCTGCTGACCTCAGGAGCTGGGATGGGAGGAGGAGCAAACAGACCCGAACTGGCTCTGACTTTCCTTTTTTTCCCCCTTTTTTTTTTTTTAACTTCAGTCCTGATTCCCTGCAGGATGCAAAGCAGAAAAACAATAAGGGCCATATCTGCTCTGGAAACATCAATTTTCCCAGTGCTCTGTAATTAAGGAGCTATATCAGGAAGCAGTGGAGTCTTTCTGCACTGGAGGCTGTTGGCAGCTGCCAGAGCCCGTGCAGAGGGTTAAGTCCTCTGCTGTGTCTCACCAGCTCTTTCTTTTCCAACCACAGACATTCCCACAGCAGGGTCTGCTCCCTGTGAGCAGAGAGAAGTGCTGGGTTGAATCAGCCTGTTACTCCTAAAATGGGGGGATCAAAGATGAGACACTTCAGAGCTTTGTCAGACAGCCGTGCCCAAGGATGCTGGAGGTGACACTTTGTCCTGTGGTCCCTGTGCTGGGAATTCTTCTGCCCCAAGTGGTTGGACGTGATGATCCTTAAGGTCTTTTCCAACCTTAACGATGCTGTGATTCTGTGGGAGTCATCCCTGTGCCTGGGCCAGGGTTTTTGGGCTGACCCTTCAATGCTTACGCCGAGTTTCGTCTTGGCCCAGGGCCCCATGGCTGGGCAGGGATGGGATTTTTTCCCTTCTTGTATGTGAATCAGGCTCTTGCAGCACTGCCCTGTTGCAGGAGTCTGTCTACGTGGAGCTATGGGTGGATACAGGGCTGGGACTGGGCTCCTGTTGACTTTGGGAATTTAGGCAGTGAAGTAGCACAGCGTCATCAGGCCTGAATCACAAAACCACCCTTCATCTCTTTCTACCACTGCTGTTGACTTGCTGCCTTCCCTGCCCACAGGCCTGCATTTTTTTTTGGCAGTTTATGCAGCATTTTACAGTCCTGATTGGGATTCAGCACAGGAAAATGCAATGGGGTTTCTTGTGGCTGTGTGGAATAGGCATGGATTACACCAAGCTGATTCAGATTTTTCCTATGAAATATGAACCAGAACCAAAACTGGAGGTTAGGTTTTTTTTTTTTTTTTTTTTGGTGGGGTGTGGAAATACCCATAAAGCACTTTGGGTTCCTCATTTGAAGGTTCTTAAAAATTCACACCAGTAAAATTGGAGATGCTCTGAAACAGAGTCGGAACATGAGTTAAAGATGTTGTGCACATTCAGAGCCACTGAGCAGCCCAGTGTGTTTCCCTCCCTGCGGCTCCTTCTCCAGAGCCTTGGCCAGACAAGCCGGGGCCCTCCTTGCCCTGGGGACACTCATCCCAAATAACCAACAGCCCTGCTGCTAAAAGGAGCACAATTCCTGCAGCCTGGAAATAGCTGAGTCTCTGCTGCTGGAGCAGAGCTGCCCAGTTTGTGGCCTGGGACTAAGCTTTTTATGCACGAAGCTGAAACATCTGCTTTTGGGGGAGGGAAATTTGCAGCAACTTTGGTTTAGCTCAGGAGCCCTGGTGGGATCTGGAGCCCTGTGTACCTGCCCCTGTTGGGACTTGTGGGGTCAGGTTGGTTTATTTTTCTGAGGGTGGCAAAATGCCCAAACTCACAGGAAGCTTTAGTCCAGTGAGAAGGCTAAAAATAGATGTGGGAGATGAGAGGGAGCTTCTATGAAAGTGAAACGGGTGGTTGAGCATCAAAAGGTGCAGGAGTAGCCCCAGGAAATGTATTTGGGGGAACAGTTCTGCTTCAACACTTTGCATCCTGTTTTAGGGAGCCAGGAATGGCCGTGCAGGGTTAGTGCAGGCAGGTGGGTTGTGCCTGTGCAATGTCAGTCGACACAGGATTAAATAAGGCATGTGGAACATTCTAAGTAAAGCCTAGTGAGAAATAACCATTGGGGAACTCGGGAGGAGAAATAACCTGCTCTAGACAAGCCACAGTCCTCATCTGTGCCTCTGGAAGCCATGGATCCATCCAAGTGTGCTGGATCAGCAGTTGGAAGGCAGTGGCAGAGGTGAGGCTGTTCTGAGAGCATCCTGCAGTGCAGGGAGCAGTTTCTGTGCTCAGGGGTGTCCTGCCATCTGTAAAACCTCCCGGAGCAAGAGGAGGGAGAGAGGGATGCAGGGCAGGAGCTGCTTTGAATGGACACAGTGGTGAATTTGACCCATAATATCCAGGGGTTTATATTAAATTATTTTGTTATCTGTGCACAGTAGTGATGGACTTGCAGTTGGACCCTTTCTGCACACACTCTGATGGATTTGACAGGAATGGGCAGAAAGAGTCAGGATGGTGCTGGAAAAGGGCAGAGTTCTTTCTAAACTCAGGAGTTTGTCTTGCATGCAGCTGATGTATATTTTCTAGGATGTCTGTCCTAATGTCAAAGGGAATGTCTCCTCCCTTCTTGCTCTGGGATAGATATCTCAGCATACTGATGAAGAGGAACATACTGTGAGTGACTTCTTTGCACTTGAAGGACAAAATTGGTTTTCCTGTAGCCCTGAAAAGTCTGTCTTCCTGTTGAGCTAGAAATGAGGGAACACAAAATGTGCACAGATTACTTTTAAGCTCTTGGTATCCTCTAGCATGAAGTTCTTCATATATTGCTTATTTTAGTGATGGAGAGAGTATCAAGCATGCTCTATGTATAAATCAGCCTTCCTAAAATACACTGATAACTCAGCATTTGCCTTGTCTCCAGCCTCCCAAATATTTCCTTACCTCATTTAGCTCCTTTCACTCCTCGATGTGCCTTTTGCTCATCTTTGCTGAGTGGTGCTGGGCTGGGCTTGTCTGCAGGGATTGAAGCCTGGATGTGTCATTTACCTTCCCTCTCCCACATGTAAAAAGAATACCAAACATCACTTACACACGTTCACGAGTGGCTGCACAAATGATTGGAAGTGTCAGCAGGCGCTTTTCCAGATGGTGGAAGCGTGTTCCTTTCCTTCATTTCTTTCAAATGTCAAAGCCAATGAAGTTAATTACTGCCAGACTCGAAGTGACGGAGTGATTCTTGTCTCGGTTTCACCAGTGAAGCTGCACAATCCAGAGCAGGAGCCTCCAGGAGTTGAAATGCAACCACTAAACTGTGACCCCGAGTGGAGGAAAGACCTGGATTTGCAGCAGGATGACCAGTTTTGGGGGGTTTTTTTATTGGTTTTATGGGGGAGAAAATGGGTTTGGGCCGGGTAGGGAGGAATGTCACAGTGGGTGAAAGATGAATTTTGTCTTGCATTTCTTCTCTGCTCTGCCTGGCAGGAATGCAGCAGCTTCCCTGGGAAGTGCCTTGCTGTTGTCCTGCTTATTCCTGCAGCTTTGGTGTCCTCATGGCACTCCAGTGAGCTCTGCATCCACCCTTAATCTCTTGCCCTTCTTTATCTGTAAGAAAATGATGTGGTGTCTTCTTTTTTTCAAATTTATACAAATGTCTTGTTAAATTCTCAGGCTCTTTGGTGATAGAAATCATCCAAAAAAAGTTTGAACCAGATGATCCTTGAAGGGTCCCTTTTAACCCGGTGTTCTGTAACTCTGTGCTAATAATTGTAGAAATCAGGCAGTTGAAGGGAAGCTGCTCTGGTCAGATCCTGGCAAAGCTCCAGGGAATAAACATTGGATGTGGGTGCCCAAGGTGAGGCAGGGAAGGACTGAATTTCAGCTTAAACAGCTCTGAATGAAAGCTCTGAGTTCTCTGCATGCTTGGAATTCAGAGTGGAGGAGTCTCAAGACAGTCCTGTTGCAATGGAAGCAGGAACAGAAGAATTCTTGCTTGCTGCTGTTCCACTCCCTGGCTCTGTTTGCATCGTGGCTGTCCTGCTTCTGGGAACTCTGCAGAGCTCCAGGGAGTTGCTTGGAATTTTGTGCAGCCCCTGGGTCAGAGACAGGGAGCTGAGAGGCTTCCCAGGGACAATAACTCTGCCTGTATTTTAATGTGCTTATTTTTCACCCTGCATTTTGTTTCGTACAAAACGAGCATGTTCTTGTAAGGGCTTTTCTAGATAATTCTTTGTATTAATCCTTTGCATTTCTGACATCCTTATTCCTCTTTTCCAAGGACACCTTGCAGCAACTATTTAAGCAGAGTTTGCCATTTACTTCAGGGAAATAGTTATCAGAGAATCTCTAACTGTGCCCAATTCAGGATTCCCCATTTTTAACCCCACATTCCCAACACCCCTCAGAAGGTTCTCTGGGCTGATACTTTCCCTTCCTCAGTGGCCATTTTTTTCCAGTGTCTCTCCCAAGACTTATCTGAGCCTTCCATAGCCAGAAAAATAAACAGCCCCATCTCCTTTTGCCCTCTATTGTTCCTCTCTTTTGTGCTAAGTACAGTAATGCCTCTGAGCTACCCCAGGGCTCCCTGGTTCCCATGCTTCCCCATCCCTCTCACAAAGGACCTCTTTTCTCCCTCCCTTCTGGGTGTTTGGGGCTCTGCAAATACGTGCCAGCGACCCTTTGCTCTGTATGAAAATAGCCCCTGCCTTTTTGTAGCTGTCACTTATTCTTGCTCCTTTAATTAGACTTGATCCTGCTTGTATTTTTTTTTCCCTTTGACCCTTCTTTTTTTTTACTGCAGGGAGTAAGGTTTTTTTGGGAAGTTTTTTCAGCTCCCTTTCTACCTGTGCTGGCTCACACGAGTCTTCCCTCTTTGGATTAAGTTGGAAGGAACTTTAATTGCAGGACTCCAGACTTTCCCAAATATTTCCTGCTTGTGTGCTGTAAGGCCCCCCTGGGATGGGATTGCACACTTGTATTTCAGTTTATCTTTCCATCTGCTTTTGCCTAAAGCTGGCAGCTATTTGAGTGACTCCTTCAAATTCTTGCCTCTGTGGATATTTTAATACTTCCATCATCATTGAATGTGAAATATTCGTATTCATTGGCATCTTCATTCATCCTGGCTGGCTGCTTTTCAAGGATCACAGCCAGACAAAGGACCTGACAGCTCCTCATGCACTGACTGTCATGTGCTGAGACTTTTCCCTGTGTGATGGATCTTTCCCTGCAATGAAGTTCCCCTTCTGCTGGGATTTCGAGGGAGTGATGCTGATTTACACCACGTGAGGATCTGCTTTGTGGTACCTGGCTCTGCCCAGCCGAGCTCTTTTCCCATCTCATCAATATCTCATCACTCAAAAATCCCTCTCCTGCTGCTGATCAAAGCCCAGGCATGGATTTAGTCGGGAAAGCATTCCCAGCTCTGTTTTCAGTGACCACCCTGGAGTGCAGGCTGGAGCAGCATCCTCAGCCACCTGACTAATTTAGGACCTGCAGCCATACAATGCTCATCCTGTCATCCAGCTCCTTTGGAACATCTCTGTAGATCCAGCTTCACCCCCTGCCAAAATTGATGCCTCCTCCTCCTCCCTCTGCCTTCCCCTCCTCAGCTGCCTCTGCTGCTGCCTTGGGTTGGCACCTGTGGCTCCT
Organism: Corapipo altera; assembly: GCF_003945725.1. Taxonomy (NCBI): domain Eukaryota; kingdom Metazoa; phylum Chordata; class Aves; order Passeriformes; family Pipridae; genus Corapipo; species Corapipo altera. Next base: position 3,195,579 of record NW_020884901.1, on the reverse strand, counting down.
GCCACACAAAATGGGTGTGATGTGCACTGGCTGCTCTTCCAAATTCATCTTGGAGTCAGCTGTCATAGGATCATTTTAGGCTGGAAAAGACCCCTAAGATCACCGAGGTCAACCCAGCCAAGCCCACCACTAAACCATGTCCCCAAGTGCCATGTCCTTCCAGAGCACCCCTGGACATCCCTTTGCCTTGGGGAGGGTTTTTTCATCCTGGATTTGCCTGGATGATGCTTTGTTTGAGTGGAAGGTTGTGCTTGGCAGAGAACAGTGTTTGTGTCCTGTTTAACCACGGTGGTTTCTGAAGTAAAAAAAACACTTGGAAATGCTGCAGGGCTTCTCCAGGAGCAAACCTGAAGAGTTTTCCACAGGCTGTGCAGGGATGGAAGTGGCCAACAGCTGCTTTGTGTGGACAGTGTGGGAGCAGATTCCTGCCCAGGAACAGCTTGGGGTCATGTTAAAAGCTGTTAAAGGGCAACAGGGTGAGTTAGTGCTCATCCTCAGGGATGACTGACACGACTTTATGGGGCTCTGCTGAAGGGTCTGGAAGCTGAGGCAGGTTCTGTGTGCTCAGAGGGAAGGTTATGATGCCTTTGGGACTGAACAGCAGTGGCTGAAAAACTTCCAGTTTAAGGCTTATAAAGCACATGCTAAATTAACACTTAATGTCTAACACAGGTGATTAAGGGGAAGTCTATTGGCTGGGCAAGTCAGTATGGCCTGATGTTCAAAGCTGTAGATGAACACTCTCCTCCTCTCTCTCTGACTCCTGTACCCCTGCTCAGGGTATTATCACCCTTCTGATAACGAAAAAAAAAAATTAACAAGAAATGCTGTGAGCCTTTAAAACAAATAAAGGGATAATGTCAAGGGAAATGTCTTGTGTCACGGAGAGAACAGTTTAGGAAGTGGTTAATATGTCAGGGTATTGATTTCTTTGCTGCTTTTTACTCATCTGCTTTTTACCTGCTGCATTTTTGCACCCTTTGGAGGGGTGGGAATGGTGTGGGCTCTGCTTGTGCTGGAGCTGAGACAGGTGTAGAATACACATCAATACCAATCTCTGCTCAGTCCAGAGATGTGGGATTGATCCTTTGAAGGCAAAAAGCTCTTGGGGGGCTGCAGAGCTCAGTGCAGGAGCAAAGTGTCTCATCCTTGGACTCTGAGCCCCTGCTTTGCTCATGAGTTGCTGTGTTACATCTTGTTTGAGTGTCTGTGCTGTAATTTCGTTGCTCAACATCACATAAATGAAGGCTTGTTGTGCTGTGTCCTTATATAAAGGCATTTTTTTATCACCCATCTCCTAGGGGCGCATGCTTCAGCCTTATCACCTTATTAAGGAAACTGCCACTGAACTTACTGGGGTTGTTTGAAAGCAAAGGAATGAATTATTCCTCAATGGGAATAAGGCCTGGAAGAGTTATGTGGGGAGCAGATGGCTGTGCTGGGATCTGCACAAAACCTCCCCCTTGCTAAGCAGTTTTCTTTACAAAGCTGGAGTTTAGTTGTTTCCCTTTAGAGAATTGCCTGATGGAAAACCAGTTCTTTAGCAAAAGTCAAAAAAAAAATCAAAAATACCCATTTTTTTTAGTGGCCAGTATATCAAGGTGTTTCTCTTGTGCACTTCACCGGCTTTGAATGAATTATCTGTGATTTGTGCCCTGGAAACTCAGGATGGTTTGAGAACTTTTTGTCCCTCAAATAAAATTCTTAACTCGTTTTTTGAATTTAGCACCATTTTAGGTGCCAAGAACCTCATTCTTCTGCTCCTTTTTCAACATCATCCAAGTTACCTTCTTGCAGTTAAGGAGCCAGAAGTAGAATTTGCTGAAAGCACTTGGAGTATATATGTATTAGGGTATAAAAAGTATCATTATAACCCTATATATGCTAAAAACTGCTGTATATGTAGTCTGCAGATATTACAGGCCTGACTGATCAAAGTCCTGATCGAGCTCTTTACACCTTTAAGTATGGTTATAAGAGGTCATGCCATGAACCAGTTTCAGGCAAGGGAAAATAAGATTGAGGCTGGAATCAATGTTTCCCAAATGCAAGGGTTTTTTTAGCTTACAGTCAAGAAAAGGTGTCCTGGAAATAGAAATGCTGTAATATAAATTCCTTTTCTCATCTGCAGAAAGAAATGGGACACTGGTCAACACCTGAGCTGAATATTGCAGGAGAAAACATTCAGTTAATTCCATGCATTATCTGGAAAGGAATGAACAGCAGAAAATATATTTTAATATTTTTTTTATTGGAGCTTCGGGACTGGTTTGTGAGAAGGTTACCTGATATCTGTTATCTGCCTCTTTACTAGGAGGGAGCACTAACTGCTTCCTTGCTTGGGTTAAATGGGTTTGCAGTGATCAAATTCTCCCTGGGAATGCAAACAGGGGGTCACCTTCCATCAGCATCCCAGGAACAACTTGCACAGGGACTTGTTGGACCAAGGAAGCAGCGATGAGGTGCCAGGTCTTGGCACTGCCTCCTGACTGGGAAGGTAACAGCTTCCAACACAGCATTTGCTGTTGTCTTTCTTTCTCCAAGTCTGTCCTGGGGGTGGGAAGATCAACAGGAGGGGTGAGGAATTTGTCTTGCTGATCTAGTTCAGTTCTGTGACCCTGACATGCTCTGATGGGCTGTGTTGCATCCAGTAACTTGAATCCCACTCAAAAGGCCTCAGGAGCACAATAAAAACGTGAGAAAAGAGAAGGGAAAAGATATTTAGCAAGTGATTATGTATTTCAGTCATCCACTGCTGGATACAGCTCGTGGGGGAGTGGGATGGACAATCCTTGGAGCCACATCTGCAAAATGAGGAGCAAATATGGTCACTGGTCCCTCCCCGCCCACTGAGCAAGGCAGGGGTGGGAATGTCGTGTTGTATCTCTCTTTCTTGGCAAATTCGGCAAAACTGGAAGGGATTTAGGAACCAGCAGCTGAAGCAGTGATGGGGTTTGGTGGCTGGACTTGCAGGGACTCTGAAACAAGTCAGCAGGAGAAGGTCCTCTCCTGAGGATCAGGAGCACGAAGGGATTTAGTTGTTGAACTGTTTGCTCAGATTGGTGAATTTGAGAGCCAAGTGTCTGAGCCAGTCACAGGGAAAGGGACCCTGCAGGGAGGTCCTGAAGGACCTGTCTGAGAGGGACATTTACAGCTGCTGAACTAAGCACAGTGGGAAAAATGCCCAGAAGGAAAAGTGTCCTGGCAGGAGATGGGCTGCAGAGCAGCAGATCTCTGGCTCCTGCAGCTCGTCCTCTGCTGTCACTGCCTCTGCTGAGCTCCCTGTTGAAGTGTGATCCCCGGGGAGAAGCTGGAGATGGTGTCACCAGTTTGGTCCCTTTCCAGCAGGGGAAAGAGGCAATTTTAATAATTGGATTGATGAGAGGAGCCTGCATGTGCAGGGAGCCCCAGGGATCTCCATCACTGTGACTGGAGGCTGCACAGAGGTGGCTCTGAACAAACCTCTGAATGGTTTCTTGCTGCAAGCCAGGAGTGGGTTTCCTGATCTTCCACTTCCCCAGTGGGCTTGAAACCTCACCCTCAGTCTAGGTTGTGCACATTTTTTTTCTCGGTAAAGAACCACCTCAAGGACCTTGTCTTGCATTTATCTTGCTCTTTCTGTGCTCAGCTGATTACTTTTAGCCACATTGTGTTTAGATGCTACAGCAGGACTTGAGAATCGAGATCCAGGTTGGGTTGTCTGCATGGATTCAGGGAAAGGCTCATCCCAAGAGCTGATGTGTAAAGCAGAGAGGCACAAAAATTACTATTTCAGGGTCATAGCACAAGAACCAGCCACGAGTGGGCATTTCTGCCAGGAGACCTCTTACCCTTTCCCGATCAATTTTCCATTTCCCAGCGCGTGGTCAGCCAGAGGCAGGAGCCAGCCCTCCTCCATCACCTCATCGAGTCTGACAGTCCCCTCCCGATTTTCCCAGAGGAGCAGGAGGGCTGGGACAGCCCCGGTGCTGCCCATCACTCAAGCACCACTTCTCCCTCCCTCTCTCTCCACTGACAAGGAGAACTCAGTGATTTTTATAACTGTCATTGGCCTCTAATTAGATGCTTGATGCCAAAGTAATGATAATAAAAGGCTCTTTATTTAAAACAAACCCATGTGAATAATTATGTAAATATTTGTCTGGGCCAGTGTTGGTTTGAGTCCTGGGAAAGCTTTTTGGATGACTATCTTGGATACTTCTTGTTAGCTTTTATAGTAGCATATTTCAATTTAGATGCTATCTTTGGGTTTGAAATCTCCTTCGTGTATAATGGAAGACCTGAAATGACATCTGGGCTCTGAAGTGCAGCAGATATTTCCAAGAACAGTCAATGCACAAGTCACCTTGTAACCAGTTTGATAGGAAATATCTGAAAGGGGGGGAAAAACGATTATGCAGCTGTGACCCAGATTATCTAAAATCAGCCCTTGTCCCTGTGTGACTCCTGAAACACCATTGTGACAGTTCTGGCTTTCAACGAGGTGAAGCCAGGATTTTATAGGAATATTGGTACATGATGAGTAAAAATCCATCAGCTCCTGAACTGTAGTGAGAGATGGATTCTGGCAGTGGCTTTGCTGCCTCCAAGGGGGTTTGTATCCATCACAGGTAGGATGGTGCAGGGAGGAGGGGCTGGCGATGGGTAATTAGCTCTGATTTGGCTCCTGATAGCTGTTTGTAATGGAGATGCTGCTCTGAGGGGGTTAATGGGTTGGCTTTCTCCCCTAATGACCGAGGATCAGAGATCACAAAGGTCTGTCAAGGCCGAACAGGAGTTTCTTGACGTTCCCCTAATGCCTCTTGATGTGCTCAGTTAATGGTAACAAACCCCTTCCACCGTTTGGTGCTGCCTGAACCAAGGGATGAGTGGGGAAGGAATCCTGTGCTTTTAAAGCAAAAACCATTAAACCACCAAAATGTGCCATTTCTTAATTTGGGCAGAAGGGAAATACACCCTGTACTCATGTTTTATTTATAATGGGACTGGAAATCGGAAAGGAATGGGAGCTGGAGTGTTGTGTTTGGATGAGCCTCTTCCGCATGTTTGAACATCACCAGATTATATATTATTCTAGCTGGTCCATAAAAAAACCTCAATTGGCCTAAAGTAAAATAACACTCGTTCCCTGGTGACGTTAACAAAGAAATCCATTTAAACACCTAATCGGGAACAAGATCTGCTGAATAAGTGGTGGATTAGAACTGAGAGAATCAGTAGGAACCGATAATTCAAAGGGTGAATCTCTCCCTGCTCGCAGATGCCCCTTGAGGGCGTCACAGCTCCTTGTGGGGTTGTGGTGCTTGCTGAGAACGGATGGAACTCATGGCAGGGGTGTTGATTCAGGGCTCTGTCTTCCTCCTGCTCTTCTTCCCTTGAAAGCAGCACCCTCGTCACGAAACTCAAGGATTAATGCTCCTGAGAAAACTTGGGAAACACGCTTCAGAAACGCTTTTCCTGAAGTCAAGCAGATATTAATTTGAAATTTGCCTTCTGGCTGTGTTTTTGAGGAAAATCAGAGAGGAAATAAATGCTAAGAGTCGGTGGCTTTAAATATCTGAGAGAAAGAATCGGGTTTATACTTCTTTCCCTCTGTCAAAATATTGAAATACACAGTGGTGCTGGAAAGAATTGTGCAGGGCTTTTTAAAAGTCACCCAATAAAATATTTAAAAATAAAAATTACTTATGTTTGGTTCCATTAACTTTATAGAGATCTAAAAACCCCACGGTGCATAAAAATGAGCCTTTAACTTCTGAATTCCTGTGTTCTGGGAGCATCCCAGCTGGGCTACCTGGGTAGTGAGGGGTAGTGCCCTGCAGGGAAGCCCTGGGTGGATTTGTTCCCTTTGAAGTGGGGATGGGATGTTCCAGCCATAGGAAGCTGCTCCTCAGCCTGACTGGAGCTGATTTACCCTGCTGGAAATGATTGTAATCGTGCAGGTGCTTGGGCTGATGTGTTTAATTAAGCTCATGGTTGGGCAATGCACTTGCAGCACCACAACAGGAATTAAAGGGCTGGCCGTGGCTCTGGGGAGGCTGGACAGAGGGTGCTATTCCAGAATGGATCCTGTTCCCCAAAATTTGTACATTTTAGCTGCTTTTTTTCCAGATTTATTGGTATAGCTGGTAAAAGATGCTGCTTGTCTTCTGTGTCCTCACACACAGCAGCTCCAGGCAGGGGTTTGGACACTCTGCTCCAAAGGTACCTCTTCAGCATCTCCCACTTTCCCTGAGTGCTGCTGGAAGATGCCAAGAGGGAATACAATCCTTTGCACTGCAGGGGTGAAGATAGTCCTGCTTTCCTTGGCACATTTAAAAAAGTGGCATCGTGAGCTTTTTTAATAACCCTGAAGTGTCAAGAAGAGATGTGGTGTTGGCCATCCTGTGGGGGTGTGGGCTACTCACGTGTGTCCTGCTGTGCTTCCACTGCAGAGGAGGAGGAGGAGGAGGAGGAAAAGCCCTGCCCATGGCTCACTGTGCTCCTAAACTGCCCTGACATGCACAAGGGCTGCTGGATGCTTGTCAGCATCCCAGCTGGAAGGCATGGGATTTCCTGGATGCATGGCTGCATCAGCCTTGCCTGATGCAATTCCCATTCCATGTCTGTGGGTGCTCAACGACATCTTTGGGATGAAGAGGGATGCACATAAAGCAACCCAGAGCGTTGCTTTTGCAGGAAAATCACAGTTTAGCTGTTGGAATTTGGTTTCTTTCTGGAAGTTTTCTCTTAGGCAGGTTTTGGGTGATGCCATGAGGATGAGGTGGTTGCCTCAATCCATGAATCCTTGGTTTCATCCAGAGGTGATGCCCTTGTTCTTGATTCAGTGCCAGGGAGCTTTGGGCACCAAAAGGAGGAAGGAAGGTGCCCTCTGATGTGCTGGAGCAGCAGGTTGGAGCAGATGGCAGCCCTGGCAGAGGAGGATGCTCACACTTGCTCTGACAAGGAGGCTGTTAGGTCAGGTCTCTGTGTGTTGTTTCCCCTTCCCTGGGGGATGTTTAGGCCAGTTTGATGTTTCCTTGCAGGAATAACTGTTCTGCACCCCATTAATACTGGTTGCAAACCTTCTGTTGACTTTAATGCGCTGCAAGCTCAGACCCTAATTAATTCTTGTAGAGCTTTGAGTGGTTGATTATTACAAATTACTTTGAAAATGTAACTGCTGTCCAGATGCCAGATGATCTGGAAACACGTGGTGCTCTTTGCAGCAAAGACAAAAGGTTGGACTTTGCTTTTCCACCCTCAAATGCACCTGGGTGAGAGGTGCAGGAGTCCACGTGCTGCTGACTTAGGTGTGAGTCCCATGGCAGCGAGGGAAAACTGGGAAAGGCCTTCCCAAGCTCACAGGGAAGAATTTCTTCCTAATATCCCATCCAAACTTGCCCTCTTTCAGTTTAAAGCCATTCCCCCCTGTCCTATCACTACATGCCCTTGTCAAAAGTCCCTCTCCTGGAAAACCTCAACGCTACCCCTGCAGAGCTGCTTTCCAAAAGGGTGTGCCAAGGTTCTGCTTGGGAAGGGAGACTCTTTGGATGTGATTTCCATCTCTTGCTGCTACATCTCCATGTGTTCCCTCGGGGCTGAGGCAATTCAGGGGCCTCAAAAAGATTTTTAAAGTGGGTTTTTTTGAGTAAAGGAACCAGAGCCTGGGGGTGGGAGGGAGGGGAGAGGAGAGTGTCGGTTCCTTTGCATATAACTTGCATCCCTTTATGGCTGGTTTTCTGAAACTGCTCCTAAAACTGAGCTCTCTTTAAGACCTCTCAGTTAGTCATTCCAAAGATGGAGTCATGCTCCGTCACTGTTTCCTTTTGTGGATCTGCTGAGTGTGTGAGTTTGGAGCTTTAATAGCTCTGAAAGTTTCAGCCTCCATTCACCCTTGGTCGTTTAAAGGGCAAGGCTCCCGCCAGTAATGAAACTTTTGCTGGAATGCTTCCCAAAATGTCACAGTGACCCAGAAATGCTTGCTCCAACTGGGAGGTGTGTGTGGGGGTATTGGAAAGTTCTCCTGGATCCCAGCGTGGGGGTGGCTGGGGTGGGGTGAGAGCAGTGCAGGGCTGTGGGCAGGGTGGTATGTGAGGCATCTGTGTGAGCAGAGGCAAGGACAGGGACTGTGGAGCTGGTGATTCACCTCATTCCTCTGATCCAGCTGTCAGGATGGGCCCATGGAGCCTCCTTGGACACTGAACAGTGACACAGAACACCGACAGGAGTGGGGCATCCATAGGGCTCGGGTTGGGCTCCATCTTAAAAATCTTTGTGCTTTTTGCTCAGTGGATGGGGTGTTTCCTTCAGGGAGGAGTGGGTGGAAGGAAGGATGTGTGTCACGCTCCCTGTGTTGGGGACAACTGGTGAAACCCAGTGGGAATGCCACTGATCCCAGCTGGGGTGTGGGAGGCTGCCCACGAGCAGGCAAAGGGATGTTGGGCGTTGGCTTTGCACCCTCAGACCTGCCCTTTTAGGGACCCCACCACCCCACCACCCTGCCCTGGGTTTTGTTCATCCTTTTTTTCCCAGGATTTGTGGCAATGAGGGTCAGCAGCTCCTTGAAAGGGGCAGAACCTCCCTGTGGGTGCTCTCCTCTGTGTGTCACAGAACAACAGGTTGTCCCCAGCTGCCCGGTGACAGATGTGTCACTGGGATGTTCCCTGGCCACAGAGGGTTGTTCCCAGGCTCCCACACTGGCTGGGGCAGGGATTGCTTTGGCTAGATCTGCTCTGCCTCAAGGAGAAAGCCCATCCTCTTCCCAACCCTTTGGCACCCTCTGTGAGCCATCCCCTGGTCGCAGCCGCAGATTCTTCTTTCCCCTCTCAGAGGAGAGTACAAAATCCCCATTTCTTTAAAACACTCTTGAGCAGGGTTGGGATTTCCTCCCAGATCCTGAACATTTGCCTGTTTTCTGGGCATTATATCTTTAAGTTCTGCATGGCATTTGCAGCAGATTGTTACTGCGTGGTTTAATTGTATTCCATGGAGGAGAGACTTGCTCTTTGCTCGCTGTTCTCTGCTCGCACCACGGCTTTGTCAGAAACCCAAATGATTGATTATTTTAGAAAAAAAAAGAAAGGATTTATCCTCAAAGGAACAAAGATTATCTGATTTTTTTTTTTTTAATTTGATGGAGTCTCACAGAGCTGCTCCAGTATCAGTTCTGGGGTTTTTTTTCTTTCCCTTTTGGGATTACAGGGACGATCTTTCAGATCTCACTCCGCATAATGGTTTCCTTTGTTCTCAGTCGGGACTATTTGGGCTTTACACAAAAAAAAAAAAAAAGAAAATCATAAGGGGATGACATGAGTCACTGGTGAAATATTCAGCTCTCTGGAGCAGTGTGAACTGACACAGCTCTGTGGCAGCTATTGGAAGGAGCAGATGAGTTCTGACCCCTTCCATAGCTGGCCTGTTTTTTCCTGTATTATACCCTTTCCTAGGGAACAAACTCTTCATATTTTCAACCCTGCAGTTCATATTCCTCGATTCTCCTCCTTAAAATGCCTTTTCTCTTTGTCCAAATGAATTACCCTGTTTTATTGGGCTGCTGGGATGCTGAAGAATTTAAGAGGCTGTGTTAAGTCCATCCAAATGATGCTGGAGCAGTGGCAACTGGAGCTTTATATTCTTATTTTTCCTCTGTATTTCATTTTGGCCTCTGCCATCTTGTTTTAATCAGTTATCCAAGAGCTGCAGCCAGGTCAACTGTGGTCAAAACTGTTTGGAGAAAGAGTAGAAATGGTTGAAATCCCACAAGCATGATATGGAGACTCCATTAAAATGCATCACCCAGCAAAGCAGCTTCCAGTTCTCATCTGCCTTTATCTCTCATGGATCTTGACACAGGAACATCTACCCCATGGTATTTAGTTCCTACTGTAAGTCCAGATGTTCATGTCAACCTCTGGGCAGCTGCCTGGGGAGTGAGAAACCCAGAGCCCAGGGAAAGAGCATCCTTCCCCCTGCACACTCTGCCCTGCCTGGAGCCGGGTCCTCCAAAGGCAATAATTGAGTGTTTATTTAGGGCTAAGAATAAACTATCTTGGAAAAGTACTGAAAGAAGGAAAAACTGGTAAAGATGGGAGGGAAGGGGCTTCTTTGAGCAGTGTGTTCTTTTTCCTTGCTGGAGCAACCAATCCCTGGCCCTGCCAGGAGCTCTGTCATGTGGATTCTCAGCTCCCTCCTGGAGGGACCCCGACCTTGAAGGGGTTTCCCAGGTTGGGATTAAAGCTTTGGCTGGATCTGCCTATGCTTGGAGTTGTGTTCTGCTCTTGGAGGTGGTGATGTAAACCCAGGAAACTCAGACTGATGAATTTACCTCGGTGTAGTTGAGCCCAGGATGCAACTTTTTTAAAAATTTATTGTATTTAATCTTTCATTTTTTTGATCTACTGCCTTTACATGAGAAAGATAAATTTCCTGTTCTTCATTTATTGAAGTATTTTCCTCTATTCACTATTTTGCATCACTTCAGTCATTTCCCTTTGCCTTTGAAATACATGAAATTCTCCTGCTTAAGGTCTTGAGTGAGATTGGTAGTTAAGGAGTCAAACTGATCCAGGAAAGCTCTGGCAAGTATCTGGGCACAGGTTTTCCATGCCCAGCCATGGGGCTGGGGTGTAGGGCTGGGATACATGGATCTCTTTGGCTGTCAGGAGTCAGGATAATGGGATGGGCACAACAGAGCCACTCCAGGCAGCCTGGATGCCACCAGAGACCTGTGTGCAGGAGAAACAGGGCAATTTAAGTCACTTGGTTGATTGTGGGCAGATTAACTGCTTTGCTTGTTCCTTGAAAATCACTCTTTTCATCTTTCTATGGGACTTGATATCCCTTTCAAGGAGACACTGCTCTTGAAATAATCCTTTTTTGCTTTATTTACTGTCATTGCTTGCTGTGAGATAAGATGACAATGTGGTTTTATGTTCCTTGTTCATACAGGAAGGCTTCACTTCCCAGCAAAGCTGCTGATGTGATTCTTGGATACAAACCCCCAGACTGCTGGGATGTGTGTTAAATGATGAGAAAGTTGCAGAGGGCACCTGGAATGAGCTGGGAACATAAATGCTTATTCATTCCTCACCTTAGGACCTCAGATCTCTGGCAATAATTGCACATAAACCATAGCATGACTAAGTGCTGCATCATTAAGTCCTGAAGGTCTTTGGATGTCCTTCAGCTGTTCTGAAACCGAATATGGAAGAATGGTTTTCCCTTCACAGGGTGGTGACCCCTTCTCCAGGCACCCAAATGTCTTGGTTATTGTGTTAATGCAGCACCAGCTCAGCTGGGTGCAATAAATTCGGGTCTCAGGATGCTGAGAAAGGATTTTTTTTTTCCCCACTTTGAAGGATACTGTGAGGCAAAAAGTTGATGAATGGGGGATTTCCTTGAGTCTAAGCTCTAGGAATGTGTTCAGTGATCATCACACAATGGTTTGGGTTGAAGGGACCTTAAAGCTCCTCTCATTCTGATCCCCTTCCACTAGACCAAGTTCCTCAGAGCTCAGCTTTATAATTCACTGTAATCCAGACCAAACCCTTTTTGTAGATCTGGCTCTACCTTTTGACCAGTCCACGTTGGTGCTGCCCAGTTCACCCTGATGGGCTGTGTGGGGTGACTGGGAAGAGCAGGGAGGACACAGGGAATGTCTCTCCCCAGCACTGCAGGGCTTGAGTAGCTCCAGCTTTCAGCTCAGTGGCAAGTTTAAATATTGTGGATTTCCTTGGGGATAAGGATTTAATTAAAGAGCTTGAAAAATGAGATTTGTTTTGAGGTTTGTTGCTTGTAATTTGGTAATTTTTCAGACACTGGAAACATGGATACTCACAAGTAACACACAAGCAACTTATGGATCCTGAAGTGCTTTGGGGCCCATTCATGAGCTGTGCTTCAGGTGTTAAAAATTATTATTACAGCCATAAATGTGGCTTAGATTAATGACTTCTGGCTAATGCTGTGTATGCTGGGATTTTTCAGTGTGGTCTACAGAGGCTGCAGTTCCATCTTGCACAGAATTTCAAGAGCAGAATTTCCATCAGATTCTTGGGTTGTTTTGGGGTTTTTTGGATTTTTTTGAGGGTGGAATGATGTCTTATTTTTCTGTTGATCCATCCTGCCTTTGAGAGCATCAAGCTGTGGAGCAGGGAACTGGAAGTGTGGGTCCTCTTTGGGCTGACCCCCATGAGCCCTCACAGGAGTGCAGTGAGGACAGGATACCTTTCCCTGGGGAATGCCTTGGCCAGGGAAGATAAAATTAGGAGGGGAAACCACAAATTAGGATGGGGAAATCAAACTGTTCCACCTTTGCACAGCAGTCATGTGGTAGATGGTGTGTGGAGAAAGTCTCTAACTGACCTTCACTGCAGCCAAACCAGGGCTGGGTGTCCCCTCTCTCCTGCTCTGTGACTGGCAAGGGAAATGGCATTTAAATAAAATCCTTGTTTATTATTGCATGTATTCTGAAGGATCAGCAGGGCTTAAGACTTCTTTTCCTCTTCAAATTTTTTTTAAGCAACAGCTAGGGGAAGGAAAGGTGAGGATGAACAGCCCAATCCTGTTGGGAATGGGGTTTGCCCCCAGGCAGGGGTGTCTGGTTTGCTCTGACATTCCATGTCAGGTGTTAATGATGCTCTGGTCTCCTTTTGAGTCCTGTGGGGGTATTTCTGCTCCTGCATCCCATGGCTGAGTCCAAGAGGGTGGTTTGGCTGTAGAGGGGGTGGCAGGGTATGGCCACACTGGAGCCCGTGGCCAGCCCAAAGCCAGGGAGTTTGTTCCAATGTATCCTGTTTGATTTGCTCTAATATTGATGTGTGAGAAAGAAAATGTGTCTGGCCATTGCTGGGTCAAGGCAGAGTTACAGACTTAATGCCAGCTGCCTCTGTTCCAGGTTTTAACAGGTATTTAAATAATTAGGAATCAGATGATCACAGAAAGATTGGATTTGGGTTTAATCGTGGTAATGGAAGAAGTGGGGATTTAATTCCTCCTTTTGCCACTCTTGTTTCATCAGCAAATCATTCACAGAATCACAGAATGGTTTGGGTTGGAAGGGAATCTTGGAGATTATCTCATTCCACCCCTTGCCATGGGCAGGGACACCTTCCACTAGCCCAGGTTGCTCCAAGCCTTGTCCAACCTGGCCTTGAACCCTCCCAGTTCCACATTTCCTTGGAACTGAACAAAAGCCAACCTTCTGACACTAATTCTTATCTTTCCATTCCTTCCTCCAACACTCTATTTCTCCTCTGAGCTTTATGGAGCATATTTAGGTCCTGACATCCCTGCCCTGTTAAAATGGGAAGCAATGCTCCCTTTTGGTCCGACTGAAGAGCTTAACAGGCTGCTGGGTGCAGGCTTTTGGGGCAGCCTCTGCTCTGATTTTTGGTCTATTTTAGTTGTTTGGGGTTTGCCTCTCTGTGTACTGGGTATATTGACACAGCAGGGACAGAGCTGCTCGTTTCTTTGGGGGACCTGTGCACCTTGAGCAAAGAATGTTCCTGTGTGTGATGCTGCACAGTGATGTTATTCATAAAACAGCAAGTGAAAAAAGAAAAGCTTTCATAAAGCAACAGCTAATTCAGTTCTCAGATGAAGGCCAAGCCCAGTGCAAACTTGTAAGAAATACTCTGCAGAGCCTGAATTTGGTCAGTCAGGTCTCTGTCCTGGGCATGAGGCTGTCACAGCTCCTACAGGAGATTGCTGAGTTTGGATGTGGCTGAAAAATCAAGAGGAAATAAATGAACTGATTTAGCTCTCAGGAATGAGAGCTGCTCCTGTGTGCAGCTCATCTTTCTAGGAAGAGCTGGGGATTTTCATGCTGCTGGAGTCCTACTCAAAGGATGCTCTTAGTGATGAAGTGCAGCATCAGTGGCCTGTGGGGCTGTAGCTGACTCCTCACCCCCTCCTTGATTTCCAGCAGCAAGCAGAGATGAGACACTCATGCACCTCTGTGAACAGAGGGTTGTCCTCTCCTGCTGGTCACCTGTGAGGTTTGCAGTTTGTTTGGGCAGCATTCAGATTGTTTTTCTACTTTAATATCTCATTTTTATCTAATTCATCACAGTTATGGAGGTACAGAGGATCTTCCTTGGCAGTGAAGATGGATTGCAGGTTGTGTTTGGAGGCTCCCAGCAGTGCAGGGAAGCAGCAAGGTGTGCTTGAATCATCCTTTACAAACGAGAAGAGCTGCACCAGGGCACTGGTGAAGGGTTGGGGATGCTCAGAAGGCTCCAGGTAGGAGCTGGAGCTCCAAACCTGCTGGTGGCTCCTGGAGGAGGCCCAGCTCCCCTGAGTGCCTGTAACCACTGCAGGAGCACTCCCTTGCCAAAGGAGAGGATGTTCCCATAGCTTTTGTCATAACAGCAGCTGAGCCTCCAGGCTGTGGGTTCATCTGCAGATGTTTCTCTTCCTGCAAACACCTCTGGGTGGCTGATGTGCAGCCTTGAGTGAGGCTCAAACCCCCTGCACCCGGCGTGGGGACCCGGTTGATGGTGGGACTCTGGAATTCCCATCCCCTCCCCCTTGCTTTCCCTCCCCTCTGCTCCCTAAATAAATGTTGGAGGCAGCTTAGGAGCTGGCTGTTCTGAATTTCTTGAAGCACAGGGATGTGACTGGAAGCAGAAGTGGAGTTTTATTGTAATTTTAGTTGCTGTGTGTGTGTGTGCAGACACTTCTGTGTGAAATAAAGCACGGTGGAAGGCAGGGGGAAGATCCAAGTGGCAAGGAGAGCTTAGACAAATGTGTCATCCATACACTGCCTAACAAGAATGAGAGATGAGGAAATATTACAGCTGTGTGCTGCTGAGGCCAGGCTCCCTCAGCTCCTTTATTATCTGCTGTGCTCACTTGGATTTGCCATATGTTTGTAATCTCTCATTGAGGGCCCAGTTTCTCAGGATTATGGAAACTTTTAAAGACTGCCTAACAATGTACATGAATTTTCCATGCAAATATTAGGCTGATCTTCTTGGTAACCAAAGCTTTTTGATATTGTAAAAGATGTGTTCATGCTGTTTCTTTCCATTGCTGGAGAGTTTGTTCGGTGCTGATGGACATGGTGCAGCCCTTCCCCCTGGATGCAGCCAGTGGGGATGGGGTAGAGAATCAGAAAGAGTGGAGGGGAAAAAATAATGGTGGGTTGAGATAAAAACAGTTCAGTAGGTAAAACAAGGAAAGCAAAACAAGGAATTCTTGCCCACTTCTCATGGGCAGACCGTGGAGAGCAGAGCTCCATCACACATGACGGTGTTTTGGGAAGACAAACACCATCACTTCAAGTGTTCCCTCTATCTCCTTCTTCCCCCAGCTTTATATGCTGGACATGATGCCTTATGGGGTGGAATATCCCTGGGGTCAGCTGTCCTGGTTGTGTCCCCCCCAGCTCCTTGTGCACCCCCAAGCCTGTTCATTGACTCCACCTAAGCCCTGCTCAGCAGCAGTGGAAACATTCCTGTGTTATCAACACTGTTTTCAGCACAAATCCCAGATGTAGCCTCATATCAGCTACTGTTGAAGACATTGAACTCTACCCCAGCCAAAAGCAGCACAGGCCAATTTGCTTTGGGCACTGCTGGGGTTTGAGTTGGGTGGGTCATGTTTCTGACAGCATTTTGCTCCAACCATCAAGTCAAAATTCAGAATCATTTCTTTTAAGGGTTTTAAGTCAGATCTGGTTATTCCACTTCTGGAGACTCCATCTCTCCTGACATGAGCAAGACCAGATTAGGAAGTTAATGAGACGTATCACTTGCATTACTTAATTGATATCCTGGAGACCTGAACATCTGGTGGTGAACCAGCCCTGACAGTGCTGGTGTGGGGAGCTCAGGGTGTCAAACAAGGTCTCTTCATTATCTAAGAGCCTCAGGGTATGAGCCTGATGGGATGTGCTTGAGGAAAGGAGCCTTTTGCTTCATGTCATTAGTGAAAATATAGATTTTTTTTCCACTTCTGTGAAGCAAATGTGGGGCTTTGACCATCCAGCTGCACTCTCGTGTGCCCTGGTGGTTGCACAGAAATCCCAGCGTCATGGGGGAGAATATCTGGGGAATATTTTGGTGGGAATTGGGTACCTGGCTGCCTGAGGTAGAGCTATGCTGCATCCCTGCCCTGTGTCACCTTGCTTCACCCCGGGCAGGGTTAGACCTGCATCAGCTTGATGGTGACTTGTTGATTTAAAGCCTTTCTCTCAGATCATGAATTTCCTGTCTAAATGCTTAATCTTCAGGATGCACTTGAATGATGGAGACTGGGTGAAGACATCCAGGAAAATACAACTACTGTAACTAATAAGACAGCCCATTCTCCCTCCTGTCCTGGTGCAGACAGCTGATGAGCTGCTCCTCTCTGCATTGAATTAGTGTCTTTGACCAGCAGCACAACGTGCTGGCTTTGAAGCTGTATTAACATCATATTTGCAGATGTATTGAAAGCCTATTTCATCTGTTTTTAAGGTTGTGTTGATGGATTTGTGTGTTGCAGGCTAAGACTGATTTGGATCTGAGCAAGTGCCAGTCCTGTTGCCTGCTAATTCTTGTTTTCTCCTTTTCTCTTCACAGCTGACCCTGCAGACCTCTTGAAGGTACTAGATTTTCATAATTTACCTGATGGTATAACAAAAACAACAGGGTTTTGCACAAGCAGAAGATCTTCAAAAGAAGCAGATGTTGCTTATAGAGTAACAAAAGATGCTCAGCTTAGTGCACCGACAAAGCAGCTGTATCCTGGTGAGTCCCCAGCTTTTTATTTATCCTTTGGAAGCATCTGACCCTTTCCTCAAATTCTGCAGGCACACACAAGGCACACTGTGTGATTCCTTAATTTTCCAAGTGTGTTTGCACGCTCCCCTTGGCGGGGAGTGGTTCTGCTGTTTCAGGGGGGCTGCAAACTTCCAGCCATCCAATAGAACTGCAGTAGTTGTTCTTTTATCACTGCATTTGCACGTGGTGGTGGGTTTCACTGCAGAAGATGTGGCCAATGCCTGCATCTGTCCCCTCCTAGGTTGGAAAGTTTCTGCTCTCTCATTATCACACGGTGACATCCAGCTGGGGAGAGAGGCTTGGAGGATGCAAAGGAACACAGGCTGTGTTTTGTTCTGTGTTTGTGGAGTGCCAAGAACAGTGGGGTCTTATTCTGTGGCTGTGGTGTCTCTCATAACACAAATAATCACCATATAAAAATAATAGACTGTCCCACAAGAACAGATGTCCCATGAAAAGTTGTTTGAAGGACTGGGAGGTTCATTAGAGGAAGCCACGAAGATGCAGGAGTTCACAAAGCCCTTGGAGAGCACATGGGCTACTGACCATTTTATTTCTGACTGAGGATGCACTGGAGTCTAATTTTTCAGGGAAACTCCCACAGAGTGAAATGTGTTTGTAAAAAGATTGGACCCATTATGGACCTGAATTCCTCACTGCCTGAGAGCCTCAGTCTGGAGCGTGTAGCCACCATCAGAAATCTTCCTTCCCAAGCCATACAGGAGCACTGGGATATCCCTGTTTCACGTGGTAGTGCTGGCAACAGGCATGGCAGGACTTTTTAAGTTTGGTGAGAAAAGTGCCTTTGCTGAGGAAGGTTTAGCAGTGAGGCAAAGGCACTGCCTGAAGCTCGTCTGTGAGACAGGAGGTGATTTAAGCAAAGCAGACACACACGTTCTCCTTCAGTGTTCGTGAGACAGTGAATGTATTGGCTAAATCAGAGCTAATGTTCTGTGCCACTATCAATGCTTTTTAATTAACAAGCTGTTTCTATCAGACCCAGCCTGTCAGTGGCCCAAATGAAGACCTTGAAGCTGGGCTGCTGATGTGCTTCCATCCTGTGCTCCTCTGTTTCCTTTGTTGCTTCATTGCATGTGTTATCACTGAGGTTATTTTCAGGCTTCATTATTGTCCTGCTGTGACAACAAGCAGGTGAATTATATTTAATCCGTGGTGAGCAGGAGCACAGCCAGTGTCTTGCACACAAATTGAGCCTGACATGAAGATAGATGAGAGCAGTGTTTGACAGGCTGGTAGCCTATCATCACATGGTCAGCCCTTAGCAAAGGACCTGCCTAAAGCCCTGTTTAAGTGTCTGCAGAAAGGCAAAACAGACCCTATATTTGTCTTTATTGCTGCCCAGGGCAGGACAGTCCTTTCTGACTACAGATAACACCACTGTGTGCCCAACTGCACCCCTCCTCTGCCAGGCTGTGCTTTCATGTTCCATCATGTCCCTCCACAACATGTATCTGAAATGACTCAAAGTTTTGGTCCAGCTGGTGTCTACAAGCTCATAAGGGTTTGAAGGAAATGGTTCCAGTTTGGAATATACAACTGCAGTGGATTTGAGAGCTTTCCAGTAGCTTCTGTAGCCACTGTGAAATTTTGCCTGATCATGTTTATGTAAGAGAAACCAGCAAACAGTGGTGACCCCAAGATATAAAACAAAGGATGGAATATTCTGCCTGATTAATGTAGCAAGGAAACTGGATCACACTGGTTCTGACAGAGGTTAACACAACAAGACAACAGGCAGGGACCAAATCATGGTCACAGGAGAGAACTTGGCACTGGAGGAGACTTTCTTGCTCTTGTCCCACCTCACTACTCATTATGTCCTCAATGAGTTCTTGGTTTGCATCTTCCTTGGGATAGAAGACCTGGATGGTGTTTCCTTGGTGTCATCAAGCAACTTTTGAATCATTTCATCATCTGGACAGCCATGGGGTCATTGAAGCAGCTCAGTCCCTCTCTGGAGACTCCCAAAGTTGTGGAGTATTCTCTGCTGCTCACTGAGGAAATAGGGAAGAGCAAAGCAAAGAACTCCTGGTGTTTTCCATCAGATCAACAGATGTTTTCTCTTTACATCTCCATAACTAGATGTGACTTCAGCTCACACCACCAAATGAGAGAGAGAGGGGATGAAGATAACAAAGTAATTGCGGTGCAGTGTACCAGGGGAAATGTGGGTTTAGTGATTTCCCGTTACCAGGCGGGTGGGTTGGAGCGTGACTTTCCCTCCCTGCTATGGAGCACCCTTGGCAAACGTGCTCTGTACAGAATATTTTGTGCTAATTAGAAGTCAGTGCTTTTCTAAGATGGTAATTTGATGGGCTTTGCATTCTGCTGCCACAGCCAGCAAAGCAAGATGTGTGTGTATATATATATATATATATATATATAAACTTGTTTTTTGCAAGCTCTGAAGAGTGAGAAAAATCTGCTGAGATGCTTTTTGTCCTTTCTCCCTAAATAAGTTCTGCTTCCCAGCAAAACCCATGCTCTTCCAGCAGAAGCAAGAAAGGCAAGGTTTTCAGTGGCAGCCAGCAAAATGTCCTTTGTGTTTTTCAATCAAATTTTCAATTGTCACTTGCATTCTTGAAAATCTCTGTTACAGCTTGAACAGTCACCTCTGAGGAAAATAAGTCATTTCACAATTGAGTCTTTTCAGATGAAGGAAAAGGCCAGAAGTTGGTAAAACCATTGGAGAGCTGTTTTCCTCTGAAAGCTGGAAAGGTTCTGGAAATGATATCACCTCACCTTGTGTTTGTGTCAGAAACTGGATCAGTTCCTTGATTTTGCTGATTATTTTTTGCTGATAAGCAGCTAAAGCTTTGCTGCCCTTACCAGATCAGGAGCAGGGCTCGCTCTTTATTTTAGGCTGTGTCTGGATACACCTGGATCAGGAAGAAGGTCCCAGCTGTCCCTGTTTTGAAGACCATGATATTGTACCCAAGCCTTTAATCCCTGGTCATGGTGCTCAAGAAAGAAGAAGAGACTCAGCCTGACCCTGCTGGTTTATCTGTTGGAGCATTCCACACATGCACTTGCTCCAGGGAAGCTGATGGCATTGGGCAGCTTTTTCCATGGCTCCACTGGTAGAACTGGGGCCTTCACCCCTTGTTGCTGCTTTGCAGGAGGTTCCATGTAGTGAGTTTGAGAGGATTTGGCCAGGGGGTGGAAGGAGGATGCCAAGCCAAACTCGTCACTGGTGCGGTGCCTTTAAGTGACGGATGTGCAACATCTCTCAGCATGAGCTCGTTTGAAGAGTGAATCCAATATGAGGACTCAATCCCAGACCCTTTGTTGGGGGGGGTGTCCCCATTGTTTTTAAGGGGATTTGGGTCAATTTCTGTGTGCTTCATATATTTATTACGTTGTATTTATTAGTATTGCTGTCTGTGTGGATGTGTTTTCATACATCAGTCACCAGCCTGGGTCATTTCTAGCTATGACAGTGAAGGCATTGTTATTTTGCCAGGACAGCAGAGCAGTAACAGAGTAATGTCAGCTATAATTCATCCATTATGATTATTTGGGTTGAGAAACTCGCATCACCATGGAGACATTTTAATAATAATGAAAAAAAAATTAAAAGCAGCTCTTTAATGAGTTGGCAGCTTGGCCAAGTTGAAAGGTACTGTATTGTGGATTCATAATGAAATTTTGGACATGAACTATTTTACATAAAAGGCCCAAATCTGTAGCCTGTAATTGGAACCAGGAAGGCGTATGGTCTTGATTCAGAGCTACAGGAGGATTTGTGTACAGCAGGAGGGAGATAAAGCTCAGTGCATCCTATGGGAGGCACAAAAATCGGATACTGCATTTGCCAAATATCTGGGTCTGTGTCCTGGGGGGAAATCAGGCTATAATCCTGGCATTTAATTACTGACTGCGAGCCTCTCTGCCGAATGCTGCTTTCTGCTGCTTTCCAAATATTATTTAACCAAGGTGAGGGATATTAACTGTGTTTGTCTCTGTAGGTATCCTCAGTTCTCCCCTTTGGTGTCCCCTCAGTGCTGATTTTGATGCAGCCCAGATTTCTCCTGCCTCCTCCCCTGCCCTGTGCTAGGCAGATAAATGCATTTAAGACACTGGTTGTCCATAAAAGTTAAAGCAACTCCCAGGCAGAAGAGGAGAGGTTGAGCTCGTTTGAACTCTCTAACTTTGCTGTGGTTGGAAGAATTCCCCACTGCCATGTCCCTCATCCCCTCCCTGGTTCAAAATCCCTTATGCAGCCCTTGGATAACATCTAAGAAAAGCCTAAAGGAGCAAAGGAAATATGTTTGAAGATTA
The DNA here is from genome assembly GCF_003945725.1 of Corapipo altera. NCBI lineage: Eukaryota > Metazoa > Chordata > Aves > Passeriformes > Pipridae > Corapipo > Corapipo altera. The sequence continues at coordinate 3,174,529 of NW_020884901.1, read as the reverse complement.
CAGGCACCGAGCTGGATGTTTTCTGTGGTTCATATGGCTACACATGTGCAGTTTAAAAGTGACCCATTGTGTTCCTTTCCCTGTGTGCCACCGGCTGCCACAGGGGGCTGGTCCCACTGGTGGGGCTGCCCCATTTTACTCTGCCCTGCTGTGGTTTAAGATTTCTCAAGGGGATAATATCCAGGGGTACAACGTAATCCTTGTTTTGGAAAGGTGGACCTTGAAGGAAAGATTCCCTGCAAGCCCCACACTGCTGAAATGCAGCATCTGAGGAGTTTATGGTGCCCTGGGGGTGCCACCTTTGTTATTTGATCAAGAAATCTCCTTTATTAATGCTTCTGGTGTTGATGTCCTATTTGGGATGTGCATCCAGGCTCATTTTTTTCAGTTTGAATGGCAGAGAAACCCTAACAGAGGAGTTTGGGTTTCTACAACAGGGTGATGCCCAGATGGACTTGAAACTTTAAATGTGTGTGTCTGGCCTTGCATGGATTGACCCTTCCCCTGTGCAGAGCATTACCTCTGTATTGACAGGACTTTAATGGTTTTAATCCTCCAAACCTGGCAAAAACAAAGACAGAAATCACCTGTGTGATCAGGCAGGGTTGCTTTCCTGAGTGGAAAAACAAAAAGCTAAGAAATCAGATAATACACAGACAAGTTCAAATTAGCACCTCCTACTGATTGCCACATTTATTTCTGGTTTTAGAATGATTTTTTTTTTTTTTTTTTTTTTGGTGTGTCTGCACCAACCCTGAAAGCCAAAGCCACAGACTCCTCTGTTCTCATCTGGAATGGACAAACCCTGATGTAATTCCCTCCTCCCTCGAATAAACCCCTTCAATATTGTGTGTGCCTACCTGGCACAGGATGCTTAATTCCCTCTGTCCTTCTGACATCTAAAGCTCTTTTTTGGGACCTTAAGATATATGAAACAAAGTTTTGCCTTGTCTCCTAAAAAGCTCTAGAGCACATTAAGGAAAGGTTAGGAGCACAGTAAGGAGGAGTTAGGTGTCCCTTGGGGACACTGCTCTACACTGGCTTTGCTGGTCCAATCTACTTTGGGATTCAGCCATTCCCAACCCTGTATCTCAATAAGCTTTGGGTGAAAGCCAGATTTCACCTGGCCCCATATAAATTTTTAAGGTTGCTGGCGTGCACACATGTGGAGAGAGAAACCAGAGGTCTCCCCATGGGTTATTAGACAGCAGGACTCTTTCTGTAGGGATTAATTTTCAAGGAAACCTGACTAACCTCTTTGCTTTTCCACTCCAGCTTCCCCATTCCCCGAGGACTTCTCCATTCTAACCACTGTAAAAGCGAAGAAAGGAGGTCAGTCCTTCTTGATCTCAATTTACAATGAGCAAGGGATCCAGCAAATTGGTGTGGAGTTGGGTAGATCTCCTGTATTCCTGTATGAAGACCATACAGGAAAGCCAGGCCCAGAAGACTATCCTCTCTTTAGAGGCATTAACCTTGCAGATGGCAAGTAAGTGAAATTTTGTGCACAAAGGAAAAACAGTTCATTGTTTATATCAATACCAGCATGTTGAACGTTGTGTAAAATAGGAGTCATGCCTATATAAATGTATATACACTCCTCTGACTGCTGCCAAGTGTCCCAGTCTGTAATTTTGACCTTCAGTGAATAAATATTATATATATAAGAAGTGTGAATGACTAGTTAGTGCAAAATTGTCTGACACTGATGGGGACACGAATATGGACTTCAGCTGCAAAGGGCCTTAAGAAATCAGTTTGTCTTGCAAAATCCCCACTGAGACTTTTGCAGGACATAAGGAGGGTGGAAAAGGGGATAACCAGGGAGTCACTGTGTGGTTTTTTATCTCTGCCTCTTGTTGAAGCCAGAACTGGCATTCTCTTACCTGTCTTGGAGGGATGAAAAGTGAATGGCATCTCCTCAGTCAGCCTTTGTGTTTCACATGAAATCTTTAGCTGCCCAAGGAGAATTTCCAGGAAGGTTTGCAGGACATCAGTTTGTGAAACGTCACTTGTTACACAATCATTAGTTTGCTCTGGGAAAAGCCCAAGGCTGTGTTTAACACATTTGTGGGCTGTGTTCTTGTAGGTGGCACAGAGTAGCACTCAGCGTGCAGAAGAAAAATGTCACCTTGATTTTGGACTGTAAAAAGAAGATAACCAAGTTCCTGGACAGAAGTGACCATCCCATCATTGACGTCAACGGCATCATCGTGTTTGGAACGAGGATATTGGATGAGGAAGTCTTTGAGGTAAGTCGTGGCAAGGAGCAGCTCTGGGGTTGTTCCACAGAGAGGATGAGCTGGCTTCTGGATGTTGAGATATTTACAGCTCAGTTTTGCCACTTGTATTGGGTTTTTACACAGCAGAACGGTGTTGTGTGTAATTTTTGGTTTAAGTTTTTATTTTGACTAAGTAAATGTTTCTTGTAGTAACGATTAAATCGTGAGCCAGATGACCTGCTGGAGTGAGCTCCTCTGGTTTCATGCCTTTGCTGGAATTCTGGATCATCTCTGCCCTGGGATTCTGTAGCTCTTGGCACATATAACATGGGAAGGGCTCACAAGGTTTTCATTCGTCCCTGTTAAGATTTAGATAAAGCTGCAGGGGCAGAAAACGAAGGCCGAGGAAAGCAGCTCCCTTGCAAGTCACAGTTCACTCTGAGGCTGTAGGAATTTGCTCTTTTTTCCATGCATTGGCCATGGATTCTTGGTTTCTTGCACCATGACAAAAGGGGACTCTCCTTGACAGCTTGTTTGGCAGCCCTGTCACCTCCCACACGGCGACTGCTTTCAAAAACAAAGCAAAATCCTGATGGGTGGAAAGTTCCCATGAGCTCCTCTGATTTAAGCAAAGAGATAGAGGATTATTTATAGACAAGGTACATATGGCAGAAGTTTTTCCCATAGTTCAGCAACTAGTTTAATGTATGCATTTCTCTGGCAGTCTCAACTTCTGCGCTCTGCTGCACTTCTGAGACTTCCATGTGGATGAGGATCTTGTTCCTGATCTTTCTTGCAAGCTAAAATTGTTCCCTGAAATCAAGCCCAGTGCAGTGGAGTGTAAACCAAGGCCTACTGATCTCTATCTCCTTACTTTTATTGAATTTATGTGGGGGAAGAGCTGTGTCTCCTGGGCCTCCCCCAGCCCAGCAAAGGGATGAGGAATATCTCCTATCCATGGATAATTAGAGCCACAGCAAAGCCAGCTCTTGTCTGCATTTTGCTGTCACTTGGAAGGAAAGTTCCAGCCTGTTTAATATTACCAACATCTGGGAGCTGAGCTGCTGTAAACAGAGCAGGAATGCATGGACTGAGCAGTGCTGCCAAAATCCCAGCTACAGAGTTAGACCTGAATCTCTAAATTGTATTAAATTAAGGGACGTTCCCTGGGAAGTTTAACAATGAAAATGGAAAGTAAAAGCTGGGTTTAAGGGGCACTGGGGCGCCTTTAGCAGGCTTTGGATGTTCTGTCAGATATTTCAGCAGCTGCACTGGGTGCTGTGCTTTGAGTGGAGTTGTTATATGAAGTGGTGAGCTCTTCTGGGGAGAGCTGATGGATCCAGGGATCTACTAGATCCACGTAAAGAACTTGGAATCACATCCAGAGCGAGCGAGAAACCTGCACTTTAGAATCCTTTGTTTTGCAAAGTGGTACCTTTTCCATAAATGCCTCTGAAGCTTGAGGTGCTTCCAGGGGGCTTTTAGGGCTCACCTGGATTTAAGACAGCTGATTCCTCTGCCAAGATGGGAACACGTGTTCATAGGTGGCAGTGGTCTCCCAGCTCCTCTCTTAAACCTTTCCATGGCCTTGGCCATGGCTCCCTTGCTGAAAAGGTCTCATTTCTGGGTATAAACTCAGAGGGGCTGTGAAACCTCCTCAGCCTTGGGATGTGGGATAGAATGGAGTGAGCTTTTTCTCCACTGGAGCTGTTCCCTGTCCTGGGTATGAGATGCAGCTACAAGATCTTGCAGGCATTTACTGAGAACTGCATAACCAGAAAATACTTTTCTCCTCTGCCTTATATGTACTGACATTATACAATTTGTACATAAAAACCGCTCTAGTTCTGGTATTTATCCTTTTTTTTTGTCACCCTTAAGATACCAGCAGCTTTAAACCCAGTGTAATAGGTTTTCTGAAGGCAGTGGACTATAACCTAATTTCCTTCATATCTCAGCAACTTCATTTCCTTTGGCCCCTCCTTTCTTCTTTCTGCAAGACTAAGCAGAAACTCTACAGGGAAAACTGTGGCTCACAACAATGGGAAATGGGTGTAAACTGGTAAATTTATGTAGTCCTGGAAAGCTGATAACTTTTGGACCTCATGCAGATGAAGCTGCTGCTGTCCTGCAGGCAACTGCTCTGCAAACCTCAGCTAACAAGATGTTCCCCAGTGTTTTCTGCATCCATGGCTCTTATGTGTTTGTCACTTATGCTGGAAAATAAAATAACCCAGTTAAATGGGAGTGGGGTGGGAGACAGCACTGGGGAGGGCTGGGATCGGCTGTGTCTCAGCACAAGAGCTTTAAGCAGTGGGAATTCATATCCTCCTGGTCAGGACTGAAATCAAATCAACCCCCAAACGCTTTTCGTTTTGAAAGTTGCAATTATTTAAGCTCCAGGTCCGTCTGGGGTTGTGAGGGGAGCAGCACAACCGAATGGTGGGATGGGAACTTCCTCACTCGTACTCTGCCGCAGAAAAAGCCTGGCAGGAAAGGTTAGAGGAGTTTCAAAATATTTCTCTAGCACAACATTCTTCCAGTGGAAAAACGACTTCCTCTCATTAAAATTCAATTAGCTGGGAGGCTGTGTGGGTCTCTGTCCGGCCAGGGGAGCGCTGGGGAGGTTTGAAAAGGGGCCAAGCCTGGAGCCCAGGTTGTACAAGTTAAGTTTTGTGCTGAGTCGTTGTTGAAAACAGGAGTTCACAAATGTCAGGACAGGCTCTCGCTCCGGGGTTGGCAAGTGGTGTCCAGCCTCAAGCTGGGAGTGAGGGGATGCTCCTGTGAGACAGCAAAGGGCTTTTTGAGGTGGGAGAGGGAAAGGGAAAAGAAATAGCCCGTGGGGTAGGGCAAACACTTTCTCCCTGCTTGTAGGCTGTAGTGAGAGGTGTTCCCGTGGCTACAGCAGCACTGGGAGGGAGTCAGAAGACATGTGAATGTATCTCAGCTTTAGAGGGATGAACTGCTGCTTTTGATGTGCTTTTTTAAAAACATAAATTACAGACCAAGTCCTAGCAGAGTCCTGGTGCTTTAGTGTAGGAATAGAAGGAGGATGAAGCTTGGGAAAGTCCCTTTCCCAGAAAGCAAAGCATCTTCTGCCTGACAGCCAGGGAGACTTTGCAAAACATCCTGATGTGATGGCCCCATTCCTGCCTCTCCTCAGGGGTGCAGGGCAGGATCTGCCTGCTCAGTGCCTGTGGTCTGTTGAAGGAGTCACCTTTCTGTGCAGGATCCCAGCAGTTCTTGTGTGGAGAACAAACTGGTCCCTTGATCCCTTCCTTGGCCAAGATGGTCTGGTGGCATTTCAGCTGGCTCTGGGCTAAGGCTGCTCTGGTTTAGCAGGTGTGGGTTGAAACAAAGTTCAGATCCCGGCTTAGGAGGGTCACTGGGGCTGTGATTCAGTCCTAGAAGTGGCTGTGTCACAGCAGGGACCAGAGAAACCCCATAATCCACAGCTGGAGGATCTTTATGCATAGGAATTGCTGCACAATAGCTGTGGCAGGTAAATTTTACCATTTCTGGCCTGGTTTAGGTGGACTTAACCCCTTTGTGATAATGTTTGGAAATATCTCATGTAAGAAGTTTGGTTTCTGCAGCAGTGAGTGGCCCAGCCTTGTTTTATTGCTCAGTGTTATTCCAGACCAGTGTTTCAGTGATGGGCTGATGAGCAAAATGAAGTTTGTTCAGACCTTCCTATGTCATATTTCTGCTGGATATCCCATTTTGCCTTCTGATCTGCCAGGAGAAGGCTACTGTGTGCTGATAAAAGCACTGTGCAGCTCTCCTTCCTATGTCATATTTCTGCTGGATATCCCATTTTGTCTTCTGATCTGCCAGGAGAAGGCTGCTGTGTGCTGATAAAAGCACTGTACAGCCCCTGGCTCCAGAGCTAGAGCTGGCATCACTAAATTGTGATGGGGACATTGGTAAAAACAATGATGATACCCTAGTAACAAGTGAGTACATTTGATGCAAACTATCTTTGGTTCACCTGTTTAAAATTTTGTAGGATTGTCCCACAAGGTAACTCTGGAAATAACTTTGGTTTGCAGCAGTGTCTGGAGTAGATGAAATGAGTTTCCCCATAAGTGGAAGAGCTCGGTGCATGTGTAGGTTGCTTTTTAAGGTTTATGTTCTTCTCTCTTGGCTCATCTAGAGAGACAAAGAGGAGCTTATTTTGTCCAGCTGAGCACCATAACTGTGTCTCATTGGTCTAGTTGGTGTTGTAACACTGAGTGCTTTCCTCTGACCCTGCCAAACAAGGTGCAAAGGGAGAGGGTCTGGGACACCTGTGGGCACTGTTCTGCCAAACCACGAGGGGCTGACAAAGTATTTGCTGTCCCTTGTGCCAGAGCCTGTCCTGGGATGAGCTGTGGCACACTGTGTGTGTGTGTGGGGGAGTGTTGGATGATGTTGAAAGGATTCTGCTTTTTATTTTGTTTCCTCCTTTGTGTTTTGGGTTTTTTTTTTTGATGACCACGAGTGAAATCAAGACATCAGAAATGGAGGGAAAGCAATTTGGGCCGGGGAGAGCCAGAAAGGCCGGGCAGGGAGCCAGAGGTGCTCTTAGGGCTGTTGAGTGTTTCAAGGCACAACAAGACAAAGCAGAATAGAAGCATCAATGCTCTCAGCAGAGACATTGGGGCTGTTCAGGTGCTCTGTTGCTCTTGGGTTGAAATGCCAACTCTCTTTTCATCTTCTGCCTTGTTTACACTTAAAAACCAATTATCACTGTGGTTGATAATCCCAGATTTCATTTCACTATCATCAGGGCTTTCTCCTTCCCTTCCCATGCTCTTGGCTGTAGCATTTTTGTGTCTGTAAAGTGCTCTTATTTTTTAAGTTTCTGTAGGTTATTTTTCTCAGACAGCTCTGAGATTGGATCAATAGCTTTTGTTTTACTGAAAGGTGTAGAAATGAAAACAGGTTCTTATACACACAGCTGCATTTTATGTTTTTTTCTGGTAAAGATGGAGAAGTTTAGGAGTCTCCTCTTTGAGGCAGTTATTTGTTTATTCACAGAAGAAGCAAGAAGGTTCCCAATTCAGGAAGAATTTCTTCAAGGAAAGGATGCTCAGGCACTGGAAGGGGCTGCCCAGGCAGGTGGTGGAGTCACTATCCTAGGAAGTACTTAGGAAAAAACTGGACGTGGCACTCAGGGCTCTGGTCTAGTTGACAAGGTGGGAATCGGTCAAAGGTTGGACTTGATGATCTTGGAGGTCTTTTCCAACCTAAATGATTTTGTGATCTTTAAACCAGAGGCACTGGAACAGCTCCACTGAGCTCAGTGAGGCTTTTCACGAGCTCAGCACTGGACCCATGGTGTTCTGCAAGATCTGGGCTTAGCCCAGAGGGTCAGGAAGGAACTGGGCAAAGCTCAGGTTTATTAAGTTTTTGTTAACCTTCAGAAGGCATTTCTAAAAATTGGGGTTTTTTTGCTAACCTGGATTCCTCTGTCGGGATGCAGCACAGATACACGTTCCCGTTTGTTTTCCCTACCTTGGCAGACTGCTGAAAGAAGCTAATTTACAGTGCTGGCTGCCTGCTTTCCTGGGTCTGCCAAATCTGATTTCACCTCCTTTGCTGTGGAGTCTTTCAGGGAGTGCAAAGAGTCGATGTTTTACACCACCAGCATATACCATGGTGTGAGATGATGGAAAATAAAACATCCTGAGCCAGCATTTAGGGTTCTTTATTGAAGATGTCTGTAGCTTTCCCCAGTCTCCTAATAATTCTCCATTTGCTTGCTGGTTTTCTCGTCATTTCTTCTGCTTTTGTGTTGTTTTTTTTTTTTTTTTCAAAGGATCCTCTTTAAGCAAAATGGTGCATTTGAGACATATGGATTAAATCACAGCACTCTGCTCTTCCAGGAGAGCAAAGCTGCCTAGAAAACGTCCACAATTATTGAAGGTTATGCCTCTGGATGGGTTTGCAATTAACGGTGGGGTTTTTGTGCCAGAGTCCAGGCCATGGAGTCAGTCTAATCAAAACCCAAACGTGATGTTTGGCCCCAGCTGGCAATGTCTCAGACACAGCATCGTCTTACACGGGTGCCCAGGGACGTCATCTGGTTTTATCAGCGTGTCTGCATCGAGGGAGGGGCAGGACCTGCTCCAGAATAAGAATTGCAAAACAGCTTGTAAAAGTTAGGCTGTGCTTCAGGTGGTTTCATTTCAACCCTAAACTGACACCGTTTTATCTGACCTGTAGCTGTCAGGTGCCAGCAAGGAAAGTGAGAGCTGGGGTGGAAACATCAACTGAACTGTTTGCATACACTTCGGTGAAACTCTTGCTTTTCATTTAGATTTGCTGGGTAATTGGGGTTTGGCCATCTGGCCTGCAGTCAAGCTTGGTGACTGGGTCAGGGTTGCCTGTAATGATGGAGCCTTATTAGTCATGATTACAAAATACACATATTTAATGTTTCTAACTTTTTTATTATTATTATTTTTGGTTGGTTGCTTGATTTGTTTGGGTTGTTTTTTTTTGTTAGTGCTAAATTCCATAAACTGTAAAAGAAACTGCCTTGGCCTGTGTGGATAATTAGTGCAGTTTGCTGGTATCAAATGCCTCCAGGCCTCTGATAGCTTACAAAGCACTTTATTGTTCAAAGAGATCATAAAAGTGCTTTTATCGATGTTTAGCAGTCATTCAGTCCATCATTCATCTTTTAATATTGCCAAGTTACACATCAGCTTAGGAAGCTGCAGGGTCTTAGAGCTTCTTAGAGTTTGCCCAGAACTAAAGCTCAGTCTTACAGGAGGACCCTGCTGGGGTGGAAGGTGTCTCTACCCATGGCATGGGGGTGGAATGAGATGAGCTTTAAGGTCCCTTCCAGCCCAAACCAGTTTGGGATTCTGTGATCCCACTCAGATTTTGCCTCAGGATGGTGCTGTTGAGAGCTACCTTTGAGGCAGTCTCTTATCCCCTCATGGTCCTTATTTCCTCCTGACCTCACCTGAGGTGGTGACTGAAAGCTGTGGTTATCCACAGCACTTCATATTCCCTGTGTCCAGCAGAGGAGACAAAAGGATTCTGCTTGGAAGGAGATGGGGAGACAGCAGAATCCCAGGAAGTCTGGCGGTGTGGAATAGCTGTGTGTGCTTGGCTGCCCACCCTGACCTCAGTGCTGGTGTGGATTGTCTGTCTAGGAAGGGAATTTAGTCCTTTTGATGTCATTGTAAGGGCTTTTCAATTGATGCTTCGCTCTGCTGGTGTCTGTGAATGGGAGAAAACCTCCAACCAAGAGCAGTTTCTTATAGAGATGTCTCTCCTCACAGTTCTGTGAGCAAAATATGGTGAATGCTGAGGATACGGAAATGAAAATCCAGAATTAATGTTCTCTGAGTTGCTGGTGGAGGATGTGGGACCTCACCCCTGTCTGAGGGACCACTGACTTCCCTGCCTGCTTCTGGACCATGGTCACAGCAGCTTTGATGGGCCATGACTCCAGCAGCCACCAAAGGGGAAAATCCACAATTATTTTTTTATTATTATGGTTCAAACACACAGTTTGAAGCCTGCTGGTTGCCTTACCAGGGACCCCTGCAGGCAAGTTGGTTTGGAGGAGTGTTTTCCATTTTGGAGGGCTTGGCAAGGACACTGGGGGGAACTGCCACGGGGAGGGATGCTGAGTTGTCCCCTGCTGGGCTCCCCACCCCTGCTGTCTTAAGCCATGGCATGGAGGGTCAGGCAGGTTTATTCCCAGTCTTCCCTGGCCTGGGGTATGTCCTGCAGAGTGGGGTAATCAGCTGAACCTGCTAAGGAGGAAAACTGAGTGATCTCTGGAAGGCAAAGCTCGTCCTGCAAAGCAGTTTCCATCCAGCACAGGGGCTGTGGGGTTTGGGGAGCAGGGTTGTGTCTGGCTGTTCCTGACGTTCACCTGGCAGAGCTCTGTGTTTAAATGCTGGCAGGCAGAGGGCCAGGCAGGCTCGTTAGAGGTGATGGATGCTCTCAGGTGTAGGGTCATTACTCTTCCAGCTGATGGCTTCGTTTGTGCTTCGCTTCCCCCCCCCCCTTGAACAGTGGGAGGAAGGAGGAGGGGGCTCAGTTTCTTCCATGGAAACTCTGAGGAGCAGGAGGCTGATTGCTGAGCCCAGACAGGGTGATGTAATGCTGGAAACCTGCTCCTCTCTGGTGACATCATGCCGAGGTTTGCAGTGCTGCTGTGGACAGGGGTGTCTGCAGGGAGAAGGACGAGGCTTCAGGAGCAGAAAAGGCACCACAAGGGGACTTGGTGTGTCTTGGAAAGGCACTGAAGGGAGAGCAAATGGAAGCGTTTGGGAAAGATGACTCTCCTCAGCTTGAGTATGGAGGAAAAGCCAAATCCTCGTGCTCTTGGGGAGAAGTTTCCAGCTGAACTTTATTGGCAGTGTGGCTGTGTAACATGGAAAAGAGCTTACTGAGAGCATAGCATGACAGCATGTCCCCAGCCCAAACCAGGGCATGTTTCCCCTTCTCTGCTAATTTGGGAACCTTGTTCTATGTGGGAGGTGACTCACCAATTAGTCTTATTTGCATAAAAGTGAATTTCTGGAACAGAAGCCTCTGAATAGGAAAAAAACCTCTTCTATACACAAACAGCTTGATTGATTTGCATTGTTGCAGTGAACTGATAGGAAGTAAAGACTCAGCTGAGCCAAACTCATGGGAGTGTGAGGAAGAGGATGGTGAGCACCAAGCTTTGTAAAGCTGGTCATGCAGGGAGGTGCGTTTGTGTCCTTGTTGACCTGGTGGTGCTCAAGCTGATGTTTCTCTGAAATTTAGGTCTTTATTGTTATTGTTCGAACAGTTTGCAGTCTGCACTTCTCTGAGCAAAGTTTTTATTCACATAACCTCTCCCTGCAGCAAGGGCAGGCTAAACCCAGCAGAGAAAAGACCATCCAAACCTAGAAACCTCTTAGCTGACTTTGTGTTCAACCCGTTCCCTCGTCACTTAGGTACGAACAAATGAAACACATGTTCCTCACACATGGTGAGGTCTTTCTATTTCTTTTTTTTTTCTTTTTTTTTTTTTCTTTGAGGCAGTCTGGGCTGGCTGCCAAAACCCAAAGGAAAATCCTAACCCGCTCCAGACATCCCCAGTGTGCAGGTGGACTGCTCGCTCCGACAGAGCCGAGCGGGATCGAATGTGTATGTTCACAATAAATACATCACCCTGGGGACAGGAGCTGGAAGAGGGTATTCCTAACGAGTTGTGCAGAAGGTTGGATGGGGCCAGTGTGTTTGTGTGGATGTGTGTTTTCTATTCCCTGCAAGAACACGGAAAAAAGCCTCTAACCGTGGGCTCATTGTTCTGCACACGTAGCCACACTCTGGCAGGGGTTCGGGAGGTCAAACCTGCTTGAACAAACAGTGCTCTGGCCACTGAAGTGAAATGTGTGGGGAGATGAGAGAATTGGTGCTGAATATTACTTTTGTGCACTGTTCTCAGCTCTGGAATGTCTGCAAACACAGCGAGGTTTTCCTGAGGCTTTGATGCCTTGCATAAGCAAATTTATCTGCAATTTGTGTTTACCCTCTTCCAGCCCTGCTGCTCAGAGTAGTGAAATCTCAGCTGTGATGCTCAGCTACCTCTGCCTGCATCCATTCTTGTTCCTTAATGGAAAACCATATTTCTGGGCTGAACTTCACATCTGCTCTTCAGGCTGTAGGGTGTTCAAACCCAGCTCTCTTTCTTGGGATGAAAAGTTTGGGTAGTTCCAAATTAGCTTTGTGACGGAACTACACAGATTTTGTGCTTGAAAAAAAAAATATCACAGGATATCCTGAGCTGGAAGGGGACCCATCAAGGACCATCAAAGTCCAACTCCAAGGCAAGATTCGTTTTGAATGCTTGCATTGGAGATGGCAGATGCTGCATGGAGATTCTTTTGCAGGAATAAATAAAACCCAATTAATTTTTCATGGACAATTAGCACTATTGAAACATAATTGAAAAAACTGGAGTATGAAAACATCATCAAAGGACACATTGTAGTTTCCCGGAGGAAGAGGGAGAAAGATGTATGGACAAGAGGTGTTGCACACTAGCTCAGCTTTCCATTTTCAGCTCTTTCCTGAGCAGCCAAATTTCCAGAAGTGGTGGCAATTAGCAATAGGAACCTGCACAAAAGCTCCTTCTTGGGTGGTCCCACCAGATGTGTCCTGCTTGGTGTTCCATGGTTTGGTGATTGTCACCAGCCAAATGCAGGAAAATACTTTTCCAACCAAAATTTAGTGTTAAGTTAAATTGTGAGTGTGTCAGCAGATACCCCCACACCTAAGCATGTAATCCCACTTATATCCTGAGATAACTTTGGCAGCCAGGTCTATTTTCCCCCCTGTTCCCTTTAATCCATGAAACCTGGATCCTGTATTCACCTCCTGGGGCAGAAAACATTCCAAGTCGTGATGAAAAGCCTCTGTGCACACAAACCCCTTGATCCTGAGCCACCTTGGTGTGGAGGAAACCTCAGGGTGGATCTTGGGGTTGTGGCAGTCGGGGGTGGAAATCCTGTCTGTGGGGCCAAGAAAGCGGCAGCTCCGCTTCCAGAATAATTTGGCTATGAAAAGAAAAATGGAATAAAAGCAAGTTTTCAGAAGAGCTCCAGCTGCTGTGGGATGGGAGCAGGAAGACCTGATGTGCTGCTAGAAGCAAAGAGCCACCCTTTGGCAATGGAAGTGAGCCCAGACCAGGGGAGGCTGAGGAGTTTCAACAGGAGCTGTGGGCTTTGGAGCTGTCTGAGGGCTCACCTGGGGTTTTGTCCTGGAGTTTGGGAAGGGGAAATGATGGGAAATCCAGAGTAGCAGTGTGAGGCTGCCCCTGGTTGCTCTTCCTGCCCTGTAGCAGTGGTGTGAGTTGTCTGATGGAGCTGTGAAATGCAGCTGCTGTTTGACCATCACAAATCGCTGTGGTAAGAAGTTTGATGGAGATCTGAGGTTCCCAGCACAGGAAGGGCATCAACCTGTTGGGATGAGTCCAAAGGAAGCCACAAAGATAATTAGAGGGTTGGAGCACCTCTCCTGTGAGGAAAGACTGAGAGAATTGGGGATGTTCTGCCTGGAGAAGAGAAGGTTTTGGGGTGACTTAACTAGAGCCTCTTAGTACCTCAAGGGAGCCAACAAGAAAGGAGGAGAGAGACTTGTGACATGCACCTGGAGTGACAGGACAAGAGGGAATGGTTTCAAACTGACAGAGAGCAGGTTTAGATCAGATATTAGGAAGAAATTCTTCCCTGTGAGATTGGTGAGGCCCTGGTACAGGTTGCCCAGAGAATCTGTGGCTGCCCCATCCCTGGAAGTGTCCAAGGCCAGGTTGGAGTAACCTGGACTAGTGGAAGGTGTCCCTGCCCATGGCAGGGGTTGGAAGAGGATGAGCTTTAAGGTCCTTTCCAATCCAAGCCATTCTATGACCTTAAATAGGATTTCTTTCCTGTCACCTCCTTTTCTGTGCAAAGACCAGCTGCCCCTCAAGTCTCCTGTTCACCACCTTCCCCAAACCCTCTCTTTCGCTTTGCATCCCCCGTCTCCCTTGGAGCCAGAGGTGGGAATGAAGCCCGGAGCTCTCTGGGTCAGTGGGACCAACACCTCCCAGACAGACACTGTGACCCTGTTTACACAGGGCTGGTTAAAAGCTGAGCAACTGCCTCCACTCGGGCTCAGCGCGGCTCCAGCTGCAACTCAAGCCAAGGGCTTTGCTTTACTACATATTTTCCACTGTGAGAGAGTCCCCCTTACAATCCACTGGCGTATCCATCTTCACGTGGGCGGCACAGCCGGCAGGAGCTGATCTGGTTCCTAATTTTCCACATAGGAAAGGGGAATAAATCAATATGAAACTGGAGCCAGGAAGCGGCAGCGTTCGGCGCGGAGCGGGGGGGACGCAAAGGAGCGACGGTGTGATGTGCTTGTGAGGAGGGAGAATCGGGTTTTAAACTATCCCTTCATGGTTCACACATATGTCATTGAAAAATAACCCCTGTAGGAAAAAGCCAGCCCTTTAGCTTGGTTGTTAGAGGATTATTTGATTTGGAGGGAGAGGGGAAACTTGGAAAGGCGTGATGGGCCCTCGGTGACACCGGGAGGTGAGGTTGGATGGGGAGAAATGCAGCACTCAGTGGAATGGCAAAGAAAATAGGGAATTTGAGTATGTGGTCAGGTCTGCATGACCACAAGAAGAAAAGTTGAAGGCTGGGCAGCCTTTGGCAGCCCTGCAGCCTCTAATTTGGGATTACGTGGAGACTGCATATTCCCCTCCGCTCTGCATCGCCTCTCCAAGGAAAACTGCAATTTCCTCCTTTCCTATGGAAAAGGTAGCCTGGATAACAGGGCACTGCCCAGAGCTGGTCCCTGGACTATGGCTGGGGACACCAGCTAGGCTGTGGGGCTGCTCAGGCCCTGCTGCAGTGGGGGATGACCTTCAGCAGGTGACAACTGGGACCCTGAGAGTGGTGGCAATGGTTGTGCTTGGGCTACCTGGTGCTCAGAGAGCAGTGGAGGACAAGGGGAAATGGGGCCTTGGGTTTCTTCCAGGGATTCCTAATGAATGCAACGAGGAAAATGGAGAAAATATGTTTTTTGAGCGTGTCCTATGGAGCGCAGGGGATTGAGTTTGTGCTGCAGAAAGGCAGCGTTATTCGGAATACACGGGACGCAAAATGAGGGGATTATTTCAAAATTGCTTATGGGTTCATCTTCTCACTCTCTCAGCACTATTAACTGCTAGTTAAAGGGCTGACAGAGCAGGACAGACAATGACATCCATTCATTTTGCCCCATTCATTTCTCAGAGGCCTGAGCTGGGCTTTTGTGGGATTTTTCTTTTCCTTTTTAATTTCCATGCTGGACACTGAAGGTCAGGCTGACCCTATCCCCCCTTTCTGTAAATGCCTCCCACAGTGTACATGCCATGAGTTAATGCAGCTTTCCAGAGGGTCTGAATGAGTTCTGTGGGATGCTGTCCATGGGTCTGAGCCTTGCTGGCACACAGGACACTCGGGGTGGTTCTCAGGGACAGCACCACCATGTCACACCGTCCCATTGCCTTGCCCTTGCATGAAAAATTTCTTTTCTTGACTATCTAACTTGCTAAATCCCATTTCCAGGTGCCTCCTGAGCCACCCTGCTTAAGCATATCCAGGGAAGCCAACTTTCTGAGCAAGCATAAAGAGATTTTTTTGTGAATAGTCTAATTTGCCGCTTGTGAGGTTTCAGAAGCATAATCTGACTTGATGCTTCAATTAGGGAACAAAACCACACCGTGTGAATGTACCTGAGCCAAATCAGCTCCTATTGGAAAACAATTGGGAAGAACTGCTGGAAAAACTGCTGCTGTGGGGTTATTCACACTGGTGGTTTTATGAATGCTTTGGAATAGAGAATTACCCAAAGAAAGGGCAAAAAGAAAAGCGTGTTTGAGTTCTGGAGAGATGTCTGAGAGATAGATTTTGGGGTTTTGAGTAATCTCGTGCTCTGAAGTCACTCTCAGCGGGTGGTATTAATGTTGTAAACAGATGGTGGGTGCCTCGACTGAAAAATACCTGTGAACTTGGTGGTACAAGGTTTGAGCAGGTTTTAAAGCATTCCTTTCAAAGTTATCCTATAGATTTCCACTAAGCATTTATGATCTGGAGGGGGGGAGAAAAAAACCCAGCTGTTTAAGTGACCACTCTATAAAGGTCTGGATGTAAAAGCAGTGACAGCACAGCACATGGTGATTGTGGGGCCTCTATTCTTAGGGCTCAAGGTTGTAATTTGTGTGGAGCATGACATAAATGCTGATTTTAAGCTAGCAAATGAGGAGTTTGAAGGCAGAAATCACAGAGGGACGGGCTGCTGTGTGGTCATAGAGGAAAAAATAGCTCCAAGGGTTTGATCCTGGTGTGTTTGAAGAGCCAGTAACAATTACAAGCGTGTTGTGCAGATGGATCAGCTGCTGTCCTTGGATAAAGGCTCCTCTGAGGTTGCCTGGGTGGCAGTGCCAGTCTGAGCATGGCCAGCATCTGATGGCAGGTATCAACAAACCCTTGGGCTCTGCTGTGTCCCATGAAATTCCTTTGGGAAGGGCAGCTGGTTGAGCTGAGACCTGGAGCTGCTCACTTTCCTTCTTCATTCTTCTCGTGTCTGGAAAATTGAGGAGAAGAGGGTGTTTTCCATGTATGGGAATGGATGCAAGAAAACCTGCTTATTTTGTGGTGTTTCAGCTTCATCTTTTCGCAGTCGCTGCAGGAATTGGGAATCTCAGGGATGCTTTGAGATTAGTCAGGTCTAGATTCCTTCTAATTTGTGCCTCGTGGTTGCTTCAACTTATGGCAGGAACATTAAAGAGATGAGTTCTGTGCATGCCTGTGTCTGCAGGGATGTGAACTCACAGCAGAGCCTCCCCAGACAATGCACTTGGATGATGGATTTTACTGAGCTGTCTGTTTCCATGACATTTATAGCACTTTAATTATCTCAAGCCTTTTTTCCTTCTGTCAAAAGTGATTGAAATCAGGTATCAGATCCAAGAGATATTGGGACAGACAGACACACCTGTGGCTGCACGAAGAGATCACACAGGGCTTGGGTTTGGGGGGAAACCAGCCAAAAAAGTGCATTGCTGTCCTAATGAATTCGTTAGAGGAGAATACTTCCTCATGTGTTAGCTTAAACCTTCAAATTAAATAACTCTCCATATGGTTGCTGGTATCTATGGGGTGAATATTTAGGTACTAGCAGTTGTAATCACAGAGTTGTGTTGTTCCTCTGGTGAAGGTGTTTCCCTCTGGCATATGCCCACAACAGCTCTTCTCCAAATATTTCCTCTCCCTGCAGGGAGAGATCCAGTTCCTTGTGCTGGCAAAAAATGCAAGAACTGGTTCTGACTGGAGGCCACAGTTAAGATCCCCCATCCACAGAGCAGGTCTGCTAAGGACCTACAGCAGGTCTGACCTGAACATCTCACACATTCCCTGGGAGCTGGTGGGAGTGTGCCAAGTCCTCCTGCCAAGCTGGCCCTGCCTGCAGAGTCTCAACCTGCTTTTCTCTCATTCCAGCTCTTCTCAGAATTGAGTTTCCTACTTTTCAGTCAAAACTGGAGAGGGGAAAAGAAAGTCAGACTATTTACCATGTTCATGGGAGTTTTGGAGCAGCCAAAAAAAAACTGAGTCACCTTGGAAGGGTTCTCTGCAGTCAGGTTTTTTACCTTTTTTTTTTTTTTTTTTTTAATTTTCCCCTGAAATAGAAGGGACACCTTTGCCCAGCCAGCAACTCAAAAAGAAGCCAGCAGAGGAGTTATTCCTTCCAGTCAAGCCTGGTTAGTAGCATGTTCTAGATAGATCCATTGCAAAGCTTCCACTCCGTGGGTGTGAGAACCTCTGGTGGCTCAGTCCCAGCGAGCCAAGGAGCTCCTGTCCCATTTCCTGCTCCTGGGGAAGGTGTCACTGCAGGAGACCTGTAAATGGTTTCTCAAGAGAAGAGTGTCAGCTAAGGATGGTCCCTGCTGTAGGTGATGCAATTCTTCATAGAATCATAGAATGGTTTGGGTTGGAAGGGACCTGGATGATAATCTGGTTCCAAATCCCTGCCATGGACAAGGACACCTTCCTCTAGACCAGGTTACTCCAAGCCCTGGCCAGCAATTCTTCATCCTCACAAGATGTCACACTGACATCTCTAATGTTTCTCAGCAAGCAGGGGACATGCAGGTATAGGCAGCTACATGTGTGTATGTGTACATACACAAAACATCTCTTATGGGTAACCTACCATGCAGCTGCTGCTTTAGAGAGAAAATATTTACTTCAGCGTGATGAAATTTGAACTAAAAGTCATGCAGTTTAATAAAAACCTGTGGTTCAGATTCCTTGTTCTTCACATATGTTTCTAATCTGCTGGGGGGGGTCAGACCATCTGCTCAGAGCACACAATTAAAAGCAAAAGTTTAAAAATACTCATTTTGCAAATATAAAGACTCGCCTTACAATAGGCAAGTGAAATTTGAGAGTAATGTTCTCTCTTTATTGGGGTGGAGAGAGGTGGGACTGTCAGGGGGTTCTTCTTTTCTTTCTTTCTTTTTTTTTCCCCCTTTAAAAACCTGAACTGTGCTATTATTTTTCCCCTCTTTGCAAAATAGCTGCAGAAACCTCTCGTATTATTTTTGCCTGTGTTACCACAGTGCTTGGCCAGGCTATAGAGAAGGAGTGAATATAAAGCAGCCTTTTGTCACACCAGTCTGTGCAGCCCCTCTCCCAGTCTGTCTGTCCTTCCAGGCTGGGGCTGCAGGGCAGGGCGAGCCATTCAGCCCCATCCTGCTTTTCATGTCCATAACTGATTGTTTTGCACCCAAAAATCCTCATAGATAGCTTGTGGTTTGTTTAACAGACATAAATATATAAAAATAGCCAGCAGAGTGTCTGAGCATGACGGTTGTTGATTTAAGGATATCTGTCTCTGGGTGTTTTCAGCAGGTCTTTGAATTTACTTTGTTTTTTTAAGGCACCTTGGCTGCCTTTTCCCTTTCCTGCAGTCCCAACTTTTTGGCTGGTTCTCCCTGGACATACCTTTCTGTCCCATAGAAGAGGTTGTGGTGTTTGTGCTCGCTCAAAAGAGGAGGAATGCAGACAAATCCATGGACAGCAGTGGTTCTAAGAGAGACCTGGGTGAGCAGGGAGCTTGAAGTGGAAGGGAAAATCAAAGCTTGCAAATATTTTGTTCCAAAGGACTCCAGTGTGTGGTGATGATGATGATGCCACCACGCTCAGGGTGGCTGATGTCAGGCTGCCTGCAGAAAGATGGGAGGATAAACAGAAGCTGAGCAGTCATTGCTCCTCTGGGTGGGTCCTGCTCCCTGGGGTAATGAGCTGCAGCAGATATTGGAAGTATTTGCTCTGCACTGGAGCACACAGCCTGTGTCTGGGGTTTTGCAGCTCCAGACATGAGTCAAGGGGAAGCTGGACACATCCTGGGATATGTGGGTGTGAGGAACACTGCCTGACCCGGGATGCTCCTCACTGTAAGGACAGGAGACTTAAACCACAATCCAGTTTCTCCTGGTTGGTTTTGGTTTTTTTCTTAGCTTAAATTTTCCCATTTTCTGGAGAAAATCCCCCTTGACACCAGCATCTGTGGCTCTGATGCAGCCTGGCACTGCCCCATCCATGCCAGGCTGGAGGGACTGTGTGGGGCAGAGCTGCTCTTCCCACAGTGACTTTTCCAGCTTGGAAGCAAAACCCCTGGAGAAATGCATTGCTAGGATGGCCTTGCAGTAAATACTTTGTAGGTCTGATGCTTTCTGTGTTTCTGCCAACACCACCTGCTTTCTGAGCTGCCTCTGTCTCCAGGATTGTTTGTCTCTCTGCCCTGTGTCCCCGAAGTTGCTGGATCCTAATTAAGTGGCAGGTTGCTAATTTGCCTTAGCTGTTTTTTTCCACTCATTTGGTAAGTTCTTGAACAAAAACTGTCCTCCAAGGTCTAGGCACTGGCATTTAGCTAGGAAAGATGGATTGTCCACTGGAAGCAATGCTCATTTATGGAGCACTGTGGGAGACACGGGGTGAATCTCTGAGATGTGCGTGTGATGCTTCATCTGAGCACTGCAGCCCCTCAGTCAGGCAGGGCCAAGGTTGACTAAGGTGAAATACAATTATCTCAAAGCAGCCCCAGAGCTTTTGGGGATCTTTAAACTGGTGATTAGATGTGTCTTCTGAAAGGATGGAGGCTTCAATTAGGCGAAGTGCCTGGGGATGAATCAGCGTTGGCAGTTGAAGGGATGGGGACCTGGGGCAGGGAGAACGTGTGGGGAATTTGGAACTTGGCTTGGGCTCTTGCCCCATCATTAAATATCCATTTGAGCTTGGTCAGGCTCTTGCATTCTGTCCCTTTTCTGTTTTCTCCATGGCATTGCTGGTCCCTGCACGAGAAGCTCTCAGGGCAGGATGTGACGTGAAGTGGAGCAGAGCAGGGTGGCAAAGGGCTGAGGGTGGCTTTAGAGCTCTTACAGGGACCACAGAGAGCAAAGGGTTTCTCAGGATTTGGTGAGGATTCCAGGGAAAGTGGCAGGAAGGAGTCAGCCATGATTAATGGGTTTGACAAACTCAGCCACTCGGAAAGGCAAGAAAACCTTTCACCCGCTGAGGATGGGAAGCTGGAGCAGTGGCTGGATCCTGTAAAGCACTGCCGTGTAAATAATCCAAACTGCTGGGGAATACTGTGTATGTTGTCTTTGGGAATTAGCTCTGTGTTCACAAACAAAGAAGGACTTGGGCATAAGCTCTGGTTTTGCTTTTGCTCCCGTGAGTGCAGAGGGTGCTCGGTGTCGTGCCGGTGTCTGTGGCTGCTGCTGGGGAATGTTTGCATTAGGGCAGGGGGTTATTTACAGTGGGGTTATCAGGGCTGGGTGGGAAGTAGACACCTGGAAATAAACCCTGTACTAGTGCCTTCTGCTCTGCTAATGACTCGAGTCCTTGACTGGTATTTGGGTACTGGCAGAGCGACAGCTTCTTCAGGAGAGCTTTCCAGAATTAGCAGAGCCATCTGGCTTTTGTTCTCCTCTCAGGGAATTGCCTGTCCTTCCCTTCCAATAAGGAGTCCTTGCTAAACTGCTCCACAATTGTGTTGTGATATCACACAGACAGACCTACAGCGTGCTGTGGTCTCTGCAAGCACGGAGGAAATGCAGCCCTTTGCTCCAAAAAGCCTCCTAATTTTAAGAAACAACCATGCAGGATGCATGATGCAGGGATCCAGCAGTTATGGATGGAGGAAGCATGATGTGGTGTTGTCCATCTGTTGGAGCAGGGCCGGGTGTTGGGGACAGCTTGGAGATTCCCAGGGTTCAGGGAAGAGGAGGGGACAGCACTTCCCTGCCTCACTCCTTCAAATCCAGCAGCTGGGACTAGCAGCGATTTAGTGGATTCTCATTTGATAGGAAATTGGGTTCCTCCCTGGGATTGTAAAATAAAAAGGTTGAAAAATTACTGAGGAGGTTAATTACCACTGAGCCGAAGGGCTTATTTTCTTCTTGTTGCTGTGGTCAGGGAAAGAGGCTTGTGTGTTGTCCAAATAATTACCGTGTGTTCTGCAAGTCTAATATCAGAAATGCTCATGGCTGATCCGGGGGTGGGGATGCAGGACTGGGCTGATGTGTTGTCAGAGGGGGTTTCTTGGGGTCCCCAGATGGAGATCCATGGGAAAGAGAAACTTTTATCAGCCCTTGCTTGAGAGGGTTTTTCTTTGAAGCCATATTTAGTTCTAGTGAAACTTCTATCCCCGTTCTGCTTAATTAAACCTGTTTTTGCTAAAGAAGGCTCGGAAGAGGCTCCTCTCTGAGTGCCAGAAGCCAGCAGGAGCTGTTCTTGTGGTAACTGGAGCCCAGGAGGGGAAATAGCAGAGGCCTCACAGCAAAGCTGCCCCGGCCGATCCCGCAGCCCCTCTGTGCAGAGGGGACACAAACATCCGGCTGGACTCCTCCAAACCACCGAGGACTCGGAGCTGACTCATGCCTGCATCTGAGTCAAGCCTGGTTTGTTTTTTTTTTTGTTATTTAGCCAACCTTTGAACAATTGCCTTCTCATTTTGGAGTGCAAAACTACCATTCCTGTTTGTGGCTGGACAGCAAGAGGGGCTCAGGCTGCAGGTACAGGGACTGGTGGGCACTGATGAGGCTTCATTTGACCCCAGTGCTGCAGTTGGGCTTCTTTTCCTGGAGCAGCTGTGCTTTAATGAGGGATTCTGGGATGAAACCAGTACAGCAAAGGATGCAGAGATGCTCTGAGCACTTAAAATACCTCTGACTGTTGGCATCTCACTATGACAGAACTGGGAGCACACTGAGTCCTGGGTCCCCCCTTGTTTTCCTTCTTCCCTGACATCTCCAACATCACTTTTACTCCAACCTGCTTGGAGCCCTGGAGCAGGGCAGCTGCTGTGTCCATAGCAGTGAGCATCCCTGGGCAAGTGCTGATGACTGGTTTTAGCAAGTGGAACATCTGAGGGCTGGCAGGCTGTCTCTGAGACAGGGATTAGGTTTTTTGGAAGCTCACTTTGGAAGCTCTCTAAGCTTTCACTTCATCATAGAGCTGCATTCAACTTCTACCACTCTTCAGCCTGGGTTTGGGTTTATGGAACCAGTGAGTTTGTTATAATAAAATTCAGCAATATCTCAGTTACTTCCAATAATTTTGTAGACTGTTTTGATACAATTGTAGATCCCAGGCCTGTGTTTATCCAATTTAAATGAGGAGTTTAGAAAAGCACATCAAACTACCTTTATTCTTAGGGATGCCATCTCTCAGACTTTTGGGTAATGCACTAAACCAACAGTGCAGTTAATTATCAGTGCATTGCAGTGAGAGCCCTGAAGAATCCCAGTATTTATGGAGCTGCTGCCAATGCCAGATGAAGTCACTCTGATTATCCAGGCCAGCTGTTTTTTTGGTTGCTTTTTTTGTTGTTTTTTTTTTTGTTGAACCACAACGATTTCTCCAAGTTACTGCAGTTGATGTCATTGGAATTGATGTGACATTTTTTGCACGCATATAGAATAAGTGTTAAAAAATGCTCCAGAAAGAGCTTTTCCAGTCTTGTCTGGGAGCTGGCTGGGGAGTTGAATTAAACTGGCTTGATGGAACTTAATCCATAAAGCAAATGAGTCATCAGGCATAAATGGCTTTACCATAAATGTCAGACAGATTCTTACTGGTCCTGACAGTCAGCACTTACATCTGTTTGGTGGAGCAAATAAAAGCCTCACAGTTCACAATCATTTTCATAAATGTGCTGTCCTGCCTCTTCCTCTTCACAAGAAGCTCTAGGAATAAAGGTCGAAACATGATTTATTCTCCTTTTTTAAAAGCTAGCTCTTCTGATGGATGAAATAGTGGTTATTTTCAGGCAAAAAAAAAAATAATTAAAAATTCAACCTTTTTATCCTCCACTTGAAATTTTCTGTTGAACCAGCAAAGCACAGCTGTGGTTTGTACACAGGTACAGGGACTGATGGGGATGATGAGCCTTTGTCTGACCCCATTGCTGCAGCTTGGCTTCTTTTCTGGAGCAGCTGAGTTTAAACAAGGGACTCTGGGATGATGCTCAGAGGTGCTCTGAGCACTTATCCTACCTGTGACTTTTGGGGTCTCACTGTGCTGGCAGAGGAAGGGGCTCAAGCCACAACTTTGCTTTGCCTCTGCACGCTACAAACTACCCCAGTTACTGGAGGACTTTCTTGAGCCCTGAGTGCCCAGATGTGCCCAAGAGAGAATTTGTGCCAAGAGAGAACTTTACCCACTTGTGCGGGTGGCTGAGGATGAAGGACACTGTGCTTCTCCTTCAAAGCAACATCAGAGCATTAGTCACCACAGAGTTAGATCCCTCTTTGCTTGAAAATAAGGCTTAAAATGATATGGCTGGTAAAGTCTTTAAAGCACTTTACTGATGCAGCTGTAAGTTCCCTCTCTTACAAAGGCTCCCTGGAAAACCCGCCGGCGCTGTGTGTGCGTGTGAATTAACGGGATCTTCCTCGTCTCCGCCGCAAAAAGCAGATGCTGACATGGGAAGGAGACAGGCTCTGGGTGGTTTGTGTAACCATAACAGGGGAACAAATAGACACTTGAACGAGGAAGGGGAGCAGGGGGCTGGCTGCCCCTTTGTCAGCCCGGGCCGGGGCAGCGAGCTCCTGGTGCAATTTATTAGCGGCAACACACTCGAGAGGACACAAAGGGCTCGCGACCCTCCCAGCACGGCTCGCTCCAGTGCAGGGCAGCTTCTTAAATCAAAGAAATGGGGCTCTTGACAGCACAGCTTTGTGCATCTTTTGTGAAGTTCAGATAGTGGGGCTTTTTATTGCGGGCTAAATTAGCCCATTTTATTGTTTTGCGCCGAGGGATGAGGTCAATTGACTGGGAATCTTGCTAACAAGGTTTTTACTCCTGTCTGCTTTTTACAAGTGTTAACACGGGGTATCCACCATTGCTGTGCACTTGCTGTTAATGAAACAAAGATGAATGGTCTGCTGACCCCCCGAGCTCTCCTCCTTCCCCCACCACTGAGCTGCTCAGCCCATGTCACCATGCTGGCGCTCAGATGCTCCCTGGGGTTCTCATTCCCCCAAAATCCGGCGCCTCGGTTTTTCCTTGATTTTCACGCTGCCACTGGAACAACGAAAAAAGGATGGACTTTGGGCAGGGTGATTGATTGGGTTTGAAAAGGAAATGGGAAAGTAGTGGCCGTGTGGAATGATGCTCGTGAAGCGTGGTGAGCTCTGAAGGAGCTGTCTGATGTGGCTCACACTTTTTCCTGGCACTCTCTGCATTCCAAATTTATTCAGTTACGCACTGATTCTCTCAGGTTCTTGACCCAAAACGAGCAGGAAGCTTCCCCTGTTCATCCTCCCCTGCTCACTCATCAGCAACTGCTGGACCAACACTGTCCTTTGGTGTGTTGAGTGAGTTTGGGTTTTCTACCATGGCCCCGAGACTGGAGCCTGTGGCTCCTGGGACTTGCAGGTGGTTTTTTGCCATGTACTTAAAGGCACTGCCAATGCCTCGGGCCATCAGAGCCAGAGGATGCTCAGCTCCTGCAGGGAATCAAGCCAGGATTTCTTCTCAGGAACTGCCATCAGCTGAGACTAAAAGTAAACTCAGCTTTAACAGATTCTCTTCTGCTTAACCTTTTGCACTGTGTTTAGCCAACATGCCTTTGCTTGCTTTATCTGCTCCTTGAGGAAACACAGCTACAGTCCTGGTCACTTATATGATGCAGACTATCAGCTCTCCTTGAGGTGTAAATCCAACCTTATCAGGAAGAAAAAGATTTTTCAGCCTTCCTTGCCTCTTGCAGACAATCACCAGCTCTGCTTTGTGGCTGCTTTATTTCAGCTTATCCCAACAGTGCCAGACACTCCCATCATCCCATGGAAAATGGGGAGCTTTAACCACCTGAGTGAAGGGCAGAAATGGCTTAACTCGGGTGTCAGTGAGGGCTGACTGAGGTTCCACATGCAGAAATAGCAGCTGGAAGGGTCTTCACATCATCCACTTGAAACAAAAATCCTTGGCCAGGTTGGGCATCCCCTGCTGGAGGGAACTCCAAAGGAACAGCCTGGTTTGTTGCACTGAACTGTCTTGGAAGACCAGGGATGGTGATATTTGATGTGAGGAGCCCCATGACACCCCCAGCTCCTTCCAGTCTCTGCTCAGGGCTGGGTGATGTCCTGTAGGTCACACCACGGCCGAGTTCCCCGTGTGGGTCCCATTGGCAGGTGGTGGCCAGAGCTGATTGGAAATGGGAAGTGTTTGACAAGGCTAAAACCTGGCATTTTCTGTTTTCCTAATACTCCCTTTCTATTTTTTGGTGGTTACACTGAAAAAGAAAAAGCCAGAACATTAATGACAGAACTCTGCTCTATGAATTTAAAAAAAAAAAAAAAAGAAAAAGGGGGGAAGGGAAGGAAAGATTGTTTCTCTTTCTTGAAATGGAAAATTGAAAACCACTTTGCAGACATTTCTGCTAATTTTCTAAAGGTTATTCACTGGAAAAACTGACTAATAAGCTCAAACCAACGCTCAATTTTAGGGTTACTTGTGTAGCATCTGAAAGGTGCCCAGATGTTACAGTGAATTTCTGCAGAGAGGGATGTGAGAACCTGGAATTTGGGGAAGGAAGCTCCATACAGCTGTAAGCTGCTCCTTTTCTTCAGAATCAGGCAGGTTGTAGCCAGGTCCACATGGTCCTTGCAACCTTCTTTCCTGGTGAATCTCATCCAAAAATGTGAACAGCACTTTTTTTTAGTGAAGTCAGTGGTCCACGTTCACGGGAGGCTGAGCTCCCCAGGACCCAGAGACACCCATGGCTGGACCATGCAGACCGAGGCAGATTCAGTCCATCATTTCAAAAGTAGCCTTTGGTTTTCCATGGGGATGTTTGCCAATCTGGCCAGGCTCCATTTGGAGCTTCTGGTTCCTATTACATCCCCAAATCATCCTCCCAGTTTTGCTGTAATGCTCCTGCTTTTTTCCCCTGATGTTTTAGCAGTGTTTTTCTATTATTAAACAAGAAACTTTTCCCCACTAATTAAATACCAGCTCTAACTATCCAAGTAGCAAAGTCTTATGTAATTGTCTAAACAAACTGGGCTGAATAAACTGGGTTTTGGTGTCATGGTGAAGCAGTGTGGTGGTTCTTCAGGAAACTACAGAGCAATTTCTGCTCTGACCTTGGGGCTGTGGCTGGAGCTTCGTTCTCTCTGCAGCAAGTGCCCCATTAATGAGCCTCGGTGCCTAATGAGCTCCCTCTGCACCTGGTTTTTAGTGAGCCGCTGCAACCCCCCTCCCTCTTGGCTCTTTTCTTGGATTAGCAGGTGCATCTCTAATCTCTTTCTGTGTCTGTTGCGGGTGGAAAATCGAGGTGAGGCAAGATGTAGGGAGGAGGAGTGATGCCTTTTGTGAGGCCAACTGATGGAGCGGGAGAAGCAGAGAAGTTTCGAGGCCGAAAAACAGCTTTTTGGACAGGACAGGGCAACTCTGGAGCCCTGTAGAGCTGCACAGGACCAGGTGGAAAGGAGTTTTGTTTTATTGCCCCCAGCTGATTCGGGGTGTGTAAAGGCCTTTTCTTTTATTTTTCCCTGCACGCACCATACCCGGGGTTGGTGGTGCTGTCGTGCTGTAGGCATGAGGGTGACCCCTCTGCAGATGTGCTTATCTTTTGGGGAGGTGCTTTTGGGACTGGGGACGAAGCACAGCAGCTTCACACCTCATGGAGCAGCCAGAGATAAGTGGCTTCTTAAACCAGAGATAAGTGGCTTCCTAACCCAGCCCTGGACACGGAGGGTTTTCGCCTGGCTCATCTCAGGGGCCGTGCCCGTGTCAGGGAGGTGACTCTGCCAAGTGTTTTGCTTTTGATTTCTTGGTGTTGTTCATGCCTTTGACTGCAGCATCGTGCTGGTGGCTCCATGGGCACCATCCATTCCCTGACCCTCTGTCCTCCCTTCCCTGCAGGGTGACATCCAGCAGCTCCTGATCGTGGCGGACCCCCGAGCAGCCCTGGATTACTGTGAACACTACAGCCCCGACTGTGACACCGCCATCCCCGACTCCCCCCAGTCCCAGGACCCCAACCAGGATGAATATGTAAGTGTCTCACAGGTTTGGGGATGTTTTTTGGGCAGCAGCATCTGGTTCCATGTCATGGTCACAAAGACATTCAGCTTCTTCCTCAAGCTCAGCTTCCCTGCGACTCTTCTCTTAACATCCAAGACAGAGCTTGTTTTTAGGATTTGTAGGTTCTGGTCTTGGGTCTTGCCTTTGGGAGTTTTCCTTCCTTCTGCACTCCTCTCATTTCCAGAGACTGTAATGAACATTCACTTGGAGTTCAAAAACCTGCAGGAGAGACAACGTGAGCAGAGTGTGAAACATTGACCTTCCCTGGCAGGTCGAGTCCTGTCCAGAACAGGCACCTGTTTCTAAATTTCAAATTTTACTGTTGAACTTGTAAAAGGATTAAACAGTTCTTTTTCAACATTCTTCGAAACAACAGGTGTTAAAAGGAGAGGGTAATATTTTTGCCCATGGATTTGTCATTTGAATTTCATTTTGGCAGAAATGCTCCTGATTCATCCCCATAAGCTGCTGCGCTCAATAGTTTTTCTACGAAGAATTAGCCTCAGGTCTTTTCCTAAAAAAAAAAAAAAAGAAAACAAAGAAAAAAAGGCTGATGCAGGATACACTTTAATTTTTGCTGCCCAATTAAAAATGTCTGGGTGTGACTAACTTCCACAAGAGCATCACCTGAATTTTGACCTTGTTTGGGAGGTCTCAGGCTCAGCTCCCAGCAGCTGGTGCCTGGCATCCTCAGCCACTTCTCAACAACTCTCTTGGTTGAGAGTTGGAACCTCTGGGTTCCTGCTGAATCCCCACAAAGCTGTAATGCCCTCAGCTCTCTCAGTTTATTTTTGGGATTGAATTAATCCTGCACCTAAGCAGGGCTTTGGGGAGCAGCACAATGCTCGTGGCGAGGCACAGCCACCCAGCCCCAGGCAAGTGCTGTAACCAGCGCTTCTGGAGAAACAATAAATAAGAGAAATAAAACACACTTTGGTACGGTCGAAATACGTGGTAGTAGGAAAATAAAACTCTTCTTTTGGAGCCAGCAGTTCAACAAGGGCTGGCTTGTCTCGGGGCCGTGTTGCTCCATGTAAGAATAACTCTTCCACGCGCCGCCGCCGGCTGCCAGCGAGAGCGTTGGGCTGGCGAGGAGATTCTCCATGCCCGGCTGTAACCAGCTGGTTTGTTTGGATTTCATTTTGAAGAATGACTGACGCCTTGTGGAACACGCTGAAAATCTCTGGTTTCCAGAGCCCTTCTGCCTGCGGGCTGTGGGTGGATGGGAAGCGACACGGATGCTGTCAGTGCAGTCGGATGAGTGGAAACAGCGGCTCCGGTGCTTCCTTCCCCTCCCTCAGGATGTCAGATGGGTGACCTGGGAGGTCTCAGCAATCTGAGGTTAAAAAAAAAAAAAAAAATCATAGAATTGCTGGTTTGGGTTGGAAGGACCTTAAAGTCCACCTAGTTCCAACCCCCTGCCATGGGCAGGGACACCTTCCACTGGACCAGGTTGCTCCAAGCCTCATAAAACAGGGTCTTGAACACTGTCAGGGATGCAGCCGGCACAGCTTCTCTGGGCAAACTGTGCCAGGGTCTCACCACCCTCCCAGGGAAGAATTTCTCCCTAATATCTCACCTAACCCTGCCCTCTGCCAGTTTGAAGCCATGATGCCTAAAGGAGCTGCTAGGAATATGCTGGGGTGCTCATTTTCTGCTTCTCATCTTCTCCCTGCAGTACACGGATGGGGAGGGAGAAGGTGACACCTACTACTATGAATACCCCTACTATGAAGATGTTGATGACTCTGTAAAACCAGAAGCCCCCACCACCAAACCTGGCCCTCCTGAAGTGGCTGCTGGAGAGAGACCTGAAATCAAGGAGGTACCGAGGCGGGGTCCTGGCAACGATGAGGTTGATAAACAGCATCTTTATAGAAGGGGAGGTGGAGGATGATGCAGAATCTTCTTCTTTTTTTTTTTTTTGTTTCTCTGATTCTGATGTTTTATTTCTGCCCCAGGATTATCCTGCTCCCACGGTGCCACCGGAGAGAGGGAACCCCGGGAAGCCACCGAAGGAGGACGGGACAGTGGATGATCCCCTTGTTGATGAGTACTACGAAACCATCAACGAGGAGTACTTCACACCCATGCCCTATGAAGACATCAACTACAACGAGGAAGTAGATCCCCAGGGTGGCCTCACTGAAAACGCCGTGGAAGCCGAGCTGCCCACGAGCACCGTCATCACCTACAACGAGACCGATGTAATTTCAATGTATTTTGTTTGTTATTTCTGGTGTTTCTTTCATTTTGTTTGTTATTTCTGGTGTTTCTTAGCCCCTGAAAGCAAAGGAGACGCGAGCACCCAAATGGTAAAACCCGTAAGTGCTTTAGGCAGCTGCTGGAAGAGGAAGTTCCTTGTAAAATATTTTCACTCCAGATATTTCAGGGTGGGGAACGCAGATACTTAGAGTTAAGGATTATTCCCCTGGAAAAATCTGTTCATGTTGACATCTGCATTTCCTTGCATGAAGTGGTTTTCTGACAAAAAGAGAAATGAGGGTTGATGTTAAAATCTAACTAAAAGCATTTTACTTCGAAGTTCTTAATATAAATCCTCAAAATGTTGATTCGATGGAGGACATCAATATTTTTCATTTTGGCAGCCCTACTGAATAGCATCTTTGTTTTTCAGTTTGTTACTTAAAAAACACCCAACATTTCAACACTGGGAAAGAAACCCAGTGATTTCAAACAACTGCATTCACCCAGAACGAGCCCCTCTGTTCTGTGCACAGATCAGCTCAGAGATGAGATCAGTCCAGATCCCACAGCTGACGTTTCTGTTGGAGCATTTACACTTTTCTCTACCCATATTTTAATATGCTTCAACTGAAATATGTTGCACTTGAGACTCTCTTATCCCTGAGACTTGCCCAGTTCTCGCCTTTTATACGGATGCTCAAATAAATGAACGTTGGTCTGAGCCTTAGATGAGATGGAGATAAATTGCTGGGGAGCTGCAGAGCTGTAGAATTCACTGTGCAAGGAAATAATGGCACTAGATGAGGCAAATTCTTCATTATCCAGGAGTATCAGCAAGGAGAATTCATAGTGGGATAACATGGAGGTGCTCAAGGCAAGGCTGGATGGGGCTC
Source organism: Corapipo altera (assembly GCF_003945725.1). NCBI lineage: Eukaryota > Metazoa > Chordata > Aves > Passeriformes > Pipridae > Corapipo > Corapipo altera. The sequence continues at coordinate 3,144,091 of NW_020884901.1, read as the reverse complement.
TGAGCAACCTGCTCTGGTGGAAGGTGTCCCTGCCCCCGGAGTTGGAACTGGATGATCTTTAAGGTCCCTTCCAACCCACACCATTCCACGGTTCTATGATTTTGCCAAGTCCCATCCTACCCCCCAGGAAGAGTTTGGTGGTGGTTTCTCAAGTGGAGAAGAATTACTTGCTTGACGGGGATGTCAAAATTCCAGGTTTTCCGGGAGGCGCTGGAAGGTGACAAAACAGACAGCGAGAGTTGGCCGAGACACTTGGAGTTGGAGCTGGAAGTTTGAATGAAAAGGTGTCGGGGAAAGTGTCCAAGCAAAGAGAGGAGCAGCTGGAGCGAGGCGGGCGTGGATCCAAGCGCCCCGAGGGCTGGGGCGTGGGGGGATCCACTCCAGCCAACTGGGGATGAAAAATGTGCTGGAGAAGGAGGTTGAGCAGCTAAAAAAGATACACAGAGGGAAACAGAAGAGGCTCCAGCGTATCGAGGGAGCGAGCGCCAACCTGAGGGAGCCCAGGGATGGGAAAGTTTTCTGTTTCCTGACAAAAAGCCAGAAATCTTTGGCCAAGATTGAACTTTCTAATAGAGAGGAATTAAAGATTGGATAGTGTGACCTTCAAAAAAAAAAAACAAAAAAAACTGGGAGAGGAAGTAAGAGGCTCAAGGGCCACTTTACTGGTTAGGAAAAGGAAATAGAAGAGGAGGAAAGTTCAGGTAGGGAAACACATGGTGTGGCTTTCCGATGGGAAAGCTCAGCCAGGTCTTGGCAAAGCATCTGGCTGCCTCTGGCAGCTCCAAAGGAGCTGGTGTTTGGATGGGAAGGGCTGTAGGAATGCTCCTGGGTGGGATATTGCTCCAGTGGATCTTTAGGCTGATGAGCAGAGGAAAGGACACAACTTGCCTGGCTGGAGGAGATTCCCGTGCACTGAGGCGAAGGCTAACATGGCATGACATAGGGAAGACTCCCAAAAAGTACCAGCCTGAGGGACAGATACCCAAGAGGATATGGATTCCAGGTTTACACCTTGGAGTAGGAGCTAAGGGTCCTGTCTGCAGCCACAATCTCCTGGGGAAACCAAATCCTTGAGTCCAGCAGAATGGAAGTGGGGATTAGGATTGTACATATAATTCCCTTCCCAGTAGCTGTTATTAGGAACAGAGTTCCAGCAGGAATACAGCCTGCTGCAGTGGATGGAGAAGTTTATGTGCTCTTCAAAATAATTACCTAAAAAACTCCTAAGTTTTTTGGCTAGTTTAGGGAACAAAATAGTGCTCATGGTCATGAGGAAGTGTGGCATAATTTCAAGTTGTCCCAGGTTTTTTCCAGCAGTTGGAGACCCTGGACTGCTGCACAGGGATGCAGAGGTGGGCTGGGACTCTGGGCAGTCCTCATGGTGCTGGTCCTGCACTGCTCAATTCTGGTCCTGGGATCAAACAGGATAATCTTGGTCTGGTGCAAAATGGTCATTTTGATCATTCCTTGGCAGACTTGCTGCAAGATCAGGATGTGTCTGTCACTATTGAAGTTCACCTGTATTTTGGGGAGACTCTGATTCCTACAACTGGAATTAAAAGGGGATTTAGTTCTACACAAATGAAACTCTGTGAGAGCTTTGGAGGCAGGAAGAGTCACTGGCTCTCCTGGGCTTGGGTTTCATTCTGGCTGGTAACACCCTGCTAAAGGCCAGGGAAGCAATTCCAGGATTTAGTAGGCAGCAATACTCCCCTGAGCAGGAGGAGCACAGGACACACAGATTTTGTTCATGGCCTGCTGTTCTTCAGGCAATTTGTTTTACTTGTCCAGATGTGATACCAGCATTTCCCATGGACATTGCTTCTCAAAGGGAGAATTAAAAGTGGTTTAACCGAAGCTGTTACCAGCCAAGGAGAATCACAGTACTCACACACCGATTTTGGGGCCTCCACTTTTCCTTCTTGACTGTTTTCTCATTCAGCTTGTAGAACAACATTGTTAAGGAGATTATTTTTAGGCTTTTGGTTTGGTTTTTCTCCAAAGCACCTGCAAGTCTTAGCATGGAGAACTTTCCTCCCTCTCTGCCCAGTTATTCATAATATCATCTTTCCATGCAAATAGACTCGTGGACCTTAATTAAAATATCAAACCAGACATTTTTGATATTCATTTCAAGACATGCAATTTGCTGTGTTGTCCCCAAACCTTTATAGCCAGATAAACAGGTTTTAAGGTTTCAAAGTGTAAAACCAGGTAAAATATTTCAAACAGGGTAAAAGACATGTGTGATAGCACTAGATCCAATAATGCTGATTTGGCCAAGTTTTCTAATTGAATAATTGCCAGACTGTAATTTCTGCCAAGGCCAGTTGGTATTTGCAGAGGTAAAAGAAGGCGGGGTGATGATTGCCTTAGCTCTAGGCTTATTCTTACTTTAAAACCTCTTGAATTTAGATCCAGATGCTCGTGTTTATGAGTTCTGAGCAGTTTTGGCACAGAAACAGGGTCTGGAAGTGGTGATGGCATTTAAGTGATTCTGAATTCATAGTAGTGAGGAGATAATTTCTCCGGGAAGCACTGGAAATAATTCAATTTATGGACTATTTTGGTCATTACCTGGATAGGGAAGAAAGAAAATAAATATCAGCAGCACATGTTGTTCTTTGCAGTGCTGCTCCAAGCAAAGGATGCCAAGGGACTGTGCCTGCCAGGCTGCTGGAAGCACAGGGATATGGAGAGGAGCAAGGAAATTCTGATGCTTGTCTAGATGTCCTTGCTTGTGGCCCATAGCATCTGTTGCTGTAAGGATTCAGGGATTAAGGCATCAGCTTTGTAAAGATTTCTGCTTCTGCTCTTTGGACAAGAACAGTTGCAAATTGGATCCCAGACTAAACAAACAGGAGGTTTTCAGAGAAGCGGACTTGGATTTTTCCACATTTCCTCCTGTAACTGGATCCTCACAGTGACACATTGTGGTTTTGATGTGCATTTTAAATATGGGAACGGATGTGTGACTTCTGGTGCTTGATAATCCAGGGTCTCAGATGCTGAGGACACGAGAGATGAGGACTTGGAGTTTGGAGCTTCCATTCCCTCTTTCTTTAAGCATTCAGAGTTTGCAGGATCCTCCTGACATGAGATGGGATTTGTTTTCTACACTCAAACTTTCATATTGACAGTGTTTTATCAGGGATCAACAAAGAAATCCCAGGGAAAGCCAGGGTGTGCCTTTGACATAAAGATTCTCCTTTCATTCTCACCTGCCACTGGAGAAGAACCTTGGAGGTCACTGGAGACGAACCTTGGAGGTCACTGGAGACCTTAAAACTCCAGAATTTACTTATACTCAGATTTTTTACATGTAACTACTATTGTAAAACATTCCTCATTTTGCACAAATCACATATAATACTAATATTATATTATATGTAATATAACATTATTAATATTATATTATTATGTTATTATTAATATATAATATAATATTAATAATATTATTGATATTCTGGCATGTGTAACCAAGAGAGATTTGCAGCCTGACACGTTGCTGCTCTTTCCCTTCCAGGCTGCTCAAGGAGGAGATGACCTGGACAAAGATTTCACCGAGGAAACAATAAAAGAATATGATGGGAATTATTATGAAAACTATTACGACCGGACGGCCTCTCCCGACATCGGGCCCGGGATGCCTGCGAACCAGGACACCATCTATGAGGGGGTAAGAGGGTTCATTCTCCATCAAGGAGGAGACTAGTTCATAATATTTGCCTTTCCATGATTTAGAGCATAATTAGCAACACAAAAACCAGTACTGGGAGCGTCATCTCGCTTGGATTCACCCACCTGCCCCGAGGCGAGGAAGAGCTGCCCCATGTCCCTCCAACAGGAATTTCAGCAGCTCCTTGGGTTTGCAGTTCTCCCAGGACCTCCAGCTGCAATTCCTGCTCAGACTGGAGATGCTGCTGCTGATGGATTGTCCTCTCTGACTTCTGTGTTTCCCTTGTGTGCTGCAGATTGGTGGCCCACGGGGCGAGAAGGGGCAGAAGGGGGAACCTGCCATTATTGAACCGGTAAGGACCATCTGACTTTTTGGGTTTTGCTGTTTTTCCTCAAGGAAAAAGGGCACAAAGGATTTGTTCAGTGTGTGTTGGTGGTACTTGGTGGTTCAGTAGTGTCTCAATGATACAGCTGGGAGGCTGGAAAACTTCCCACGAAAGAATTACTTGGTTCATTTGAAAACTTTTAACATAAAATACTGTAATTACATATTTAATTTTTTTTTTTTTAAACTTCAAGAAGCGACCTAAATCATGAAGGAAGTGCAAAATTTCCCATTAAAGAATTACTTGGTTCATTTGAAAACTTTTAACATAAAATACTGTAATTACATATTTAATTTTTTTTAAACTTCAAGAAGTGACCTAAATCATGAAGGAAGTGCAAAATTTCCCATGAAAGAATTACTTGGTTCATTTGAAAACTTTTAACATAAAATACTGTAACTACGTATTTAATTTTTTTTTTTTTTAAGCTTCAAGAAGTGACCTAAATTATGAAGGAAGTGCAAAATTTCCCATGAAATCTCTCATTTAGCAAAATAAAAACTGGAGCTTCAGGCAGGGGGCACATCTCACCCTTCCAGAGGGTTGGAAGTGCCCCTGGCTCCACAGCAAACCTGCTCCCCTGAGCACTGGCAGCCCGTGGCCAGGTCGAATCCTGACCTGAACCTGCAGCCTGGGGTTGACTTTAATTGTGCAACTAATGGGTTCATCCCTCTGGAAATAAAAGGGTTCTCCCTGCACACAGCTGTGGAAAGGAGAGGTTTGCTCCTGCACCAGCCCTGGGTTCCCACCAGACTCCACTTGCAGAGAAACCCTGTGTCGCCCCAGGAGTGGAACCCAGTACACTCTTTCTTTATAGGGCTGTTTCTGAGGTTGTTTTTCTTTCTAAATAATGGTTATAATCTGCCTGTGCCCTTTGCAGAAAATGTGGGTGCCCAGCTGAGCAGCCCTGAGGTGAGGGTGGAGCTGCTGCCCAGCTGCCCCACGGTGGGAATGGCTGGGGCTTGCTCAGAGGCTCCTGCTGAGCAGAGCAAGGGGCTGTTGGTTGGTGCCCATCTGTCTGTCCCTCTCAGTGTGCCAGGACGCCCAGGTACCCCCATTCCTGCTCCTCCCCAGGCTGGAGATGGAACTTCAGGCCCTTGCACCCACCTCCCCTGAGCAGGTCCCCGGAAAGGCTGAGCCCATGCTCGCTGCTCACCACCGGCTCAATTAACCTAATTTTCCTTGGCAGAGAGCCAGCGTTGCAGCAGCACTTCCCATCATCCCGAGGCCACTATTTTTCTTCTAATTCTTCCTTCCTTTCCTCCTCTGCCTGAAACTTCTGCAGGTAGTGGAGAAGGGAGCCAGGGAGAAGCTGGGCTGCAGCAGCGGGGCTTGAAAAGCCTGAGTTCCTAATAAAAGCATTCCCGACCTTTCCTTCCTTCTCTTCCTTTCTGGGTCTCGCTCCCACTCTGCAAACAAAAGGAAGAACGAGCGATTTCCTTATCGGAGGGGTGGGGAGAGGACGGGGGGTGGGCAGCCAAACCTCGCGAAGGCGATGGCAGGGACCCAGCCCGAAACGCTACAAAGCGAACAAAATAGTTAAGTTTAATCATCCAGAAAGAATTTGGCCGCCTTCACGATTTCCAAACACTGGAGCATGTACAGCTTTTGCCAGAAAGTAAACAAGACCAAATGCCGCCCGGTCCCTCTCCGTGCGGCTCCTCTTTAGCAGGAAAATTCGGATTTGCTGCGCTTTTTAGCTCCCCTTTTTTTTATTATTTAATTTTTTTTTTTTCCTTGGTGGGAGCTGCAGGAGAAGGGAAATAAAAACCAAACGCAAAGTTGGATTCTGCTGGATTTTCTCTCCTCCTCGTTCAAACCGCCTGTCCTTCAATCCTTGCTCTGTGCTGACACTTGCTGGAGGCAGCAGGGCAGGACAGGGGCAGGGGGAGAACGGATGGAGAGGAGGGATGCAGGGACCCCAGACATCCAAGATCTGGAGTCATCAGGGTGCTGCCGCCACCTCAGAGCCCTCTGTCCTTTTTGGGGGGACCCTGGTGCTCACATCTACTTTTGGGGAGGGTTTGCTCAACACCTCTGTGTGTTGGTGCCAGACTTTGGGCTATTTCTGTCATAGTGGCTTCACTTGTGTTGACTGAGTGGAGGCAACACCCTGTTTTCCCCTGGGACAGTCCCAAATCCCTGGTTTGCCTGCTCTCCCCGAGGTGATTGCCCTTGGTGGCACCCCCTCCATGGGTCCTGTCCCCAAACCCTTGCACGTTTCCATTGCTCTCATTGATGAGAAATCATGTAAACAGTGGAGGTTTCTTGCCAAGGAGAATCTCCAGATGTCCCTAAGGCTGGAGCTCAACATAAACCAACAGATAAGTATGGGAAGATGCCAAGGATGTTTGCATCCCAAATTAGCTAATTAGCCTTGACTCCTGCCCATGTGGAGAAGTGTCCCCAGAGTCCGAGGTGGCCATGGGAAGCAGAACCTCAGTGCTGTGTGTGCTCAGGCCAAGGTAATGCTGGCACTCAGCAGCCCAAAAATCTCCTGGAGAGTCCTCTGTGGGCTGTGATTCTCTGTCCTAGCCCAGACACTGATTAGTTTTTGCTTTAGAATCTGTCACACCAAAAGTGTGCCATCATTGGTCTCAACAGGGATGGATTTGGGGCTTTCCCTGCAATGTCCTTCATTGTGTGTCTGAAAAGGAACCAGTGCTTAGTGGGTGTTCTGGGGGAGACTTTCTCCATCAACAGAACTCACCTCTCCGTTGAAGTCTCCAACAGCAAGAGCTCATAGTCAGTGCAGGCTGGAGGAAGAGGGTATGGAGTTCACCCTTAATTCCCACCCAGAGGAAAGCAGTATCTCCATGGCTCACAGGAGAACCTGCTGTCAAAATATGGGCACAGGGTGAAACCTTGTGACCTAAATTCTTTCCTGGTGAAGAACGACTGCAGAGGCACTTCTGTGGTGGTGGCAGCAGCAGCAAATTTCCCCTCACACATCCAACTGAGGGAGAGGCCAGGTTTTAAATGAGATTTTAAACGAGGTGGTAACGAGTAGTGTGGACACTGGGAAAGGCAGAAAATAGTGTTGGCCACATATTAGTGGTGCAGGAACGTGTATCCCACTGATGGAAGCAGGGATGGTCCATGGCAGCATGTTTTATGCTATTTTTTGCTCCTCTGGGCTTAGAGACTGTGGCTTTTGGGGCAGGAATGCCTGGATTTTCCTCTAGACACTTCAGATTCGTTCAGCTCAGCCCTGTCTGCTGGAGTGGCTGCCCTGGGTCAGCCAAGGCTTTTGGCACCAGAGCCTGAAAACAGTTAAGGGTGTCCCAAGAGCAGTCCATGCACTTGCTTCCTCCAGGCTTCACTCACATGAGCCAACTGCTTATCTAGAGATTTTTAAAGATGGATTTCATCCCATAGGAGAAAGGGATTTCATCCCTTTTCCTACAGGTGAGCTGGGAAGTGGTGGAACTGCTCTGGCTTGACCTGGCTGTTGCTGGGCCCCAGAGACAAAAGGGGCAGTGCTCTCTGTGGAGCTCTTCCCAACACATCATCCTGGAAAACATTTGCCAGGTTTATCGGGAGGTTTCTTTCTTGCCTCTTACATACTCATAAAGAAAAAAAAAATCGCAATTCTACTGAGCACATGATAGATCTGATATAAAGTTATGACAAAATATTTAGATTAAAACGGATGGAGAAGCATTATTTTACCATTTTGCCCACACAGTGATTTCCTACTTACACAGAGTAAATCACAGCGTGCAGTCTGCTGGAAAAAATAATTTTAAAAAACATCTTGCTGTTTGATTGCTAACTACTTTTTAAGCTCTTTGGGTCTAGAAACAGCTTTTTTTCCTGAAGCTCCAGCACCATCAAGGCTGGCTGTGCTGCAGCTGTGGGCAAAGAGAGAAGGGCTGTGTTTAGGGAGGTGACCCTGTGCTGGGGTGAGGATGGGCCTGATGCTGGGAGTAAGGGCTGTTTGCCATGCCCTCAATGATTTAAATAGACATTATTTGGCTTTTCAATGGACCTTCTGTGCCTCTGGCAACAGGGACACAGGAGATGCCATCCAAGAGGGTGGAAACCCTTCATCTCTGGGGTGTCTCCATGTAGCATCAAGACCTGAAATATTTAAGTGCAGGGTTTAAATAAAGCCCTGGAATCAAAGTGACCTGAGGGATGTGCCTTGCTAATGACTTTTTTTTCCTTCCTCTTGCCCAGGGTATGCTGGTGGAAGGCCCACCTGGTCCTGAAGGCCCAGCAGTAAGTGGCACTTTTCCCTTACTCCAGGTTTGGGCTGTACATGGAGGGCTCAGCACATGGCTGTCCCTGGGCTCTATTGCTTCCATATGCCACACATGTGCACAGAGTGCTTTGGGGTGGATTTTCTGGTGCAAAAATAAACAGAAAGCTCTGAATCTTTTCCTGCTCATTGTATAAATCTGCTACAAATAATAACAACACATTTTAGTGGCTTTCCTTTTTTCCTGTCTTTTTTCCATGCTAGGGCCTTCCAGGACCTCCAGGACCAACTGGACCTGTGGGCTTAATGGGTGACCCAGGGGAGAGGGTGAGTATTTGTGTTTTTCTCCTCTTTGCTGAGGCTTTGGGTGCTTTTGTGTGTGCACAGTGGGACTGTGATGTGTCCCTGGAGCCCTAAAATCTTTCTCATCCTTTAATAGCACTTTCCTCTGAGTCAGCCCCCAAAGGAACTCATGGTGTGGTACAGTGCTGACCTTTGGGGCAAAGGGTTGGGGAACAGCCATGTTAGTCAAATATATTAAGCCATTTTCCAAGTTAAAACCAATAGTTTGGGCTGAAAACCCTCTGCTCTCTGTCTGTGCTCTTTGGCTGCTCCTTCCAGTGCAGGAGCTGGGCTGTGGCACTGGGAGAACAGGATGAGCAAACACCAAAATAGTCACTAACACACTAAAATGAAGTTCAACCACTCTTCTGAATCCTCATTGCAGCTGGTGCTGTGAGTCCTGGCAGAGGGTCTGGTTTTGGTTGGGACCAGAATGGTCCTGTGGTCACACCAGCACTGTTGCTGTGGGTCTTTCCTTATGTTCATTTTGTGTCCCAAACTGCTCCCAGTGGGAAAGGGGCCCTTGTGCAGCACTTTACCTTTGCTGGACGTGGATTATTGGTCTGTACCAGCAGCACTAGGGACTGATTTATGTGCTTTAACAATGCAATAACTTAGGTTTTGATGTTACTGTAAATCAGTTTTGTCCCTGGCAGCCCTTTTTAAACTGCTGCTGCAGAAGCCTCTGGCTTCGGGATGTCTCATCAAAGGCAGCTGCTCCCAAGTGCTTTTGTGGATTGTGACCCCAAATCCCATAATTTAACACCACACTTCAATCAGAGCTGTATATTTATTTGTTATTGCTGAGTCTCCACCTGGGATCAGGAGTGACCTGTGTTTTGGGAGCTGCTGAACTCAAGCCTCAGGTCAGAGTGGTGCATGAGCACCATTCCAGCAGCAATTCCAGTGCTTGGCAACGCCACAAATTAAAACCCACTGTCCTTGCTTCAAGAGCTGAGTCTCTGGAGTGACCCTGTTACCAATGCACTCCTCACTTGCTTTTGTTCACCCACAGTTCAAGCCTGTTCCTCTACCCTGGCAGAGGCAGCCAGGTGAGCACACCTGGGTAGATGTGCAGCAGGCTGCCCACTGCTCCCAGTCCTCCTCCCAACAGGAATTTTGTCCTGACATCTAGTGGAAAATTCACCATAGCACAGACAGGATCTGGCCTTACAGAGAGGCTGAGGTGGGATCAGCTCTGTTGTCTCAGCTCAGTTTGGTGCTGGGAGCAGAGGAGCACATTTCCTGCTGGATAAGGCAGCTCTGTGCCCATGGCAGGCTGGGGTGCACCACAGCATCCTCCATGGAGCCAAGAGCTCAGTTCCAGGTGGGGAACCACATCCTCTTTGCCTCCTGGGTGCCCAGGAAGGATGAGCTGGGGTGACCAGATGCAGACTCTCTGCCTTTGTAGGGCTTCCTACTTTCCTGGCTTGGACAGGATGGGGAAAGACAACGGGAAGGTCTGGCTGGATAAGGGAGTTGTGCTGTTCTGATGTGTGTCTCACACATTTAATTGCTGCAAATTCTTTAACTGTTCATGTCATGGCCTTGATTATATATATTTTTTCTTGAACATTCTTTTTCTTTGGTCTTAATTGAGCAACCTAAGACCCAGAAAAAACAGGAGAGAGAATTCCTTTAATTACAGAAGATCAGAACAAGATCTCTGTGCCCCCAAGGATCTCCCCTTAGCCTTGTTTTAACTGTTGCAGTGATGCCAGAGTCTGCCATGGTTTCCTCTGTGGTGGCCATCCCTGTGTTCCCTTTTCTTTCTGAAGCACCCACCTTGCAAAGTGCAACCACTGAGAGAATTAAAATCATTGCTGGCCTGCACTGGGAAGTGAATGCAGTGGTTTTAAGGTGCACTTGAGGAGATTCCTCAGCTGTTGGGGCATTCCTGTGGCAATATCCATAACCTGGGCCCAGGATTTTTTTTAGCAGAGGTTCTTTGTTGCCTTCTTGGTCCCTGGGGGATTGGTTGGAGTCTGCTGACTGCTGCATTCTCACTTTTCCTCCCGGAGCACTGCTGGAGAGACCCCCACCTCATTTACACTCCTGGTGTATTTATTGTGTTTTTCGATGGAACAGTAATAACGTTCCTGGTGGTTGTGACATGACTGAGAACGAGGGGCCCTGACTGTGCTCCATCGATCGGTGCCTGCGAGCTCAGAAAGTCAATACAGGCTGCAGGCTCAGCCCAGGGCTGTGAGCCAGGGCCACTGCTCCTGGAGAGCTGGGCTTAATTAACCCTTGTGGCACTACAGCCCTGGATCCTCCTGAAGGACTAAGGGCAGGCTCTGCATCCTTGGTGTTGGCTTCCCAGAGGGTGGGTGAGCTGGGCAAGGCCTCGGCTGTGTTTTGCATCTTGCAGTGGTCCAGGATTACTCAAAAGAGCTGTGTGGCTTCATCAGATTCTTGGTAGGTCTTCATCCTGCTTGGGTTCCTGCGTGATGCCCAGCTTCCTCTTCTCCTCCCTTGGATGTGCTGTATCTACTCCTGCATTCCTGGCAGGCTGGATGCTGCCCCTGGTGACAAGGGAGTGTGTTTCTGTCATTTGTCCAGGCAGATGCAGACATTTGCTGGCCAAGCTCCTCTTGAACAGCCCTGCAAAGCCAACCAGCAGCAGACACGCTGTCCATGACGATGCTGCTCCACACCCTAAAATGAAAGGAATAATTTGCATTCTAGCACAGGCAGCACATCCTGCTTTTCCAAGTGTCCAGAACAGAGTGTGATACAACATGCTGAGGAGTGATGAACTTGCAGAGCCAGGAACTGCAACTGTATTAAAATACTCCTTTTTAATTAGAGCAGCTCCACTTTTAATTTGTTTATTATTAACCCTGTGCATGGCTCATGAATTTACATGACTTCCCTGTGTAGGGGGAGGAACATTCCCTCTGCCTGCATCTGATAGAAAGACTTTTTATTTGCAATCAGGCAGGTGCACTGAATTAATGTACCGACAATATTCAGGTATGTTAATATTGGCCAACATTCATTTAGCTCTGGTTTATTCATCATGTCAGCTCGTTCATTTTTTCCCAGTTATTTTACAACATGCAGAGGAACTTGTGTCAATGGCAAAGCTGTGGAGCAGCCTGTTTGTGGGAGGTTTCAGGGGGCTCAGCTGAGGGGAGGGCGGTTGGGGATGACTTAGGCAGGTTTCTTTGAGCAGTGGGAAGAAGGAAATATGGCACTTAGGAGACTGAAGAGTTATTTCATGGGTACTCCAGGCTGGAATGAAGAAAGTGGGAAAATGTGTTGTTTTGAACAGGATGAGCTGCAGCATTAGAGGAAAATGCAGCTCCATCACTCTCCCCGTTGTGTGTTTGGAATTCTGGGGTGTCTGAGTGCTCTGGGGTGGTCAGCACACCTTGGGGGAAGGCTGGTCACAAAGCAATAGCTGTATCTTCCAAGACCATACAGCCACTGAGTCCCAAAAGACTTATTCCTCTGGGGACAGTTTTGCACCTCAGAAGTGCAATAGGATCCCTAAAATCCTTATTGAGCTTCCGCAAGGCTTGATATTTTCAGGGTGCTGTTTTTCCCGTCAGATGGCAAGTGCTGCCTTGCCTAGCAGACCCCAAAAACTGCAAGAAAGGTCTTCTATTACATAATTTTCTGACCAGGGCTGAAAATGGCACCAAAATCATCAGAAAGAGAGACATTCAATGAATGTTGAGTTCCAGTGCTGTGGGCTGTTTGGTACCTCTCTCACTGCCTGCGACTCGAGCAGCCCCAGCACCAACACGCTGAGGCTTCAGTTTAACCATTCCCTTGAAATATTGCACCAGTGTTTGCACTCAGCGTGGCATTTTAGAGCACTGCACCAAATGAGAGTTGAAGTCCCCATTCCTGGCTCCCATATATCAGCAAATCCCTATTTACATAACGAGGGCGACACAGATTTACGCCCCGAGCCTGGCAGGCTGCATTTCTTCCAGGCATTCGTGAATTTAAATTTACAAAGTGCTTTATGGGTTTGATTTTCCTCCGTCCCCCTTGCCCCCCGCTGATCCACCCCACAAGGAACAGACCTCCCACACCCAACCTGAAACAAAAAGAGGCATTTATGGGTATAAAAGCATTGCATCAACATTTGTCGGGCAGAGTACACACGCACGGAGAGATAAACAAAGCTCATTCCTGAGCCATCATATGCAGGACTGGAGTTAAAGGAGAAGAGGGAGAGAAAAGAAAGTTTATTATATAAAACAAGTCTGGCCTAAATTATTTATGGGGCTTCTGCTCCAAGAGATGGGACTGGCCTCTGCACCTCATCAGCAGGGTCAGGGGCTCCGGTGTTGGCCAGACTGAGCAAACAGCGCGAAAGCAACACCATGAGCTTGTCTTGAAAAATGGATGGGCTGGTGTGTTCTGCAGCCTCCCTTCGCTGCTGAGGGAGCTGCTGGGCTTTTTTTCCCTGTATTTTTTTGCTGATAAATCACTGGCTGCAGCTCTGGCTGCTGCAGCAGTGCCAGGAGCAGTGTTGTTATTCCGGGCTGGTCGCGGTGCAGAGCCGGGCTCCGGGTCTGCGGGGCAGCTCTGCCCTGTCATTGTGGTGCAGGTCCCACCACAGCCCTGTCCTGCCTGGGGCAGGGTGGAGTAGCCACAGCTCCTCACCCCTCTCCCTGGTGCTGGGCTCTAATTTAGAGCTTGGAACTCTGGCTTGGGTGTTTTTTGGGTTCCTCTGTAAGCGGGAGACATAAGGGAATTGTGAAGTTGAACACGGCATAGAGGGAATGGGAGAAGGAGGAGCACAGAGGTGGTGAAATGCAAAGAGACTGTTCTGGAAGACAGTGGGGCAAGGATAACACACCAGCTGTTTTGGTTTGGTGGTTTGGGATTTTTTAATACTCTGATTTTTAGGGACTTTGTTACCTATTTCTCTTTCCCTGATCCTTTTCCCACCTTTATCCACCTCCCTTTGCCTTGTGAGGTGAACATATGACTTTCTGTGACCCTGCAGCACGTCCATCTGTGTCTGAGATTTGTGTCAGGGTTTTATCTTACTATTATTTTTACTATTGAACACACTGGAAGGCTTCAGAGAAGTTGAAGAGAGTGAGAACACAGGTGTCTGTTGCTTGCCCTTCCAACAGCATTGGTTCTCTATAGGTGGATTTATTATTGGCATTTACTAAATAAAGGAGTATCCAGCTCCTCAGTCTTGAGCTGTTGGCCAGGCAGTCCTCTCTGTCTGGCCACAAAATGAGCACCAGGACTTATTTTGGCCTCACTGGGATGTGGTCAAGTGACTCCTACCATAAGCTGGTATGAAAATTGCAATTAGACACACATATTGAGTAGTTGGATATCATCCTCATTTGCATGCAGGATCACTGGATGGATGTGTAAAGTGGGGTTAACTTAAACTTTTTGTCAAGTCCACAGTTGGGAATACAGATAATCCATGGGCTGTCTTGGGAAAATTGGCCATATTTGATTATTTATAGCTTCATCAATAGATCTTTTACTGCACACTCGTTTCTTTAGTACGAGTTAAAGACACTCAAACTGATGTTAATCAGCACAGCTCCATTGAGATCCACAGAGTTTGGCTGATTTACAGCTGCTGACAGGATCACTCCATTGGAGATGGAAGTGGCCTCATAGGACTTTAAAAAAAAAAAAAAAAAAAAAAGGAAAAAAACCAGAAGAGAGAAAAATGGAATAACCCAGATGACTGAACACTACGGAAATGAATTTATCTTGCTCCGTTTCTATCTCACTGTCCCTGAGTTATGAAGTTTCATATTCTTTTTTTAATAGGCTTTAACAGATCCAGCTAAACATTGATTCCATTAACTTGCAGCATTGCAGAGATTTTTTTGTTGTTCACTCAAAAAGAGCTTGGAAATGTGGGGGCCAGGATGGAAGAAGAGGGAATTACTAGGAAAAGTCACGTGGGCTTACAAATGCGCTTCCACAAAATTTGTGGTGGCATTGGGATGTCTGCAAGCTCAATCCCTGTGTGTCAAGACAATATCATAACATATCCCTTTATAACCACAGCTGCTTATGTGTGGACATGATCAAAATGGTGCTATAAAAGTTTATTTTTATTTGTTCTTCTTGCAGGGACCACCTGGTCGCCCAGGTCTTCCAGGAGCAGATGGTTTACCAGGACCACCAGGGACAATGCTTATGTTGCCTGTAAGTACAAACATAACTAAAAAAAGCATTTAAATGATCAGGTCTCTTGGCTTTGTTGCTGTTCAGTGCCTGTTCCTGCAGAAGCCTCTCATCTCTTTCACACCAAGGACACATTTTCCTTGAGGTAAAAGATGGATCCTGGTGGTTTTCCTTGTAAATTTACTTTTTGCAAAGCACTATAATTTCTTCACTCGTCAAAAGCACTAGGTTAAAATTTCCAGAAGTTATGAGTAGTCACAGAATTCATAGGATATCCTGAGTTGGAAGGGACCCACAAGGATCCAACTTCTGGCTCTGTACAGGATACTCCAAAAATCCCACTGTGTGCCTGAGAGCGTCGTCCAAACACTTCCTAAACTCTGAAAAAGCTTAAGTGTTTCTGCCTGGGCACAATGTTGGAGACTAAAACACATGAAGAAGCAACTGGAGACATTTCCAAGGGCCAAATTTCCATGCAGAACCCTCCCTCCTACAGTGAAGAACCTCGAACAGTTCTTCAAAGCCAAAATTATGAGCACCTGAACAAACTGGTCTTCTTTGATGACCAGTGGTTAATTTGTGTTATTTTTTGTCTCCTACATGAAGGCAGTAAGTACCAAATCAGCCTTCTTGGTCCTGGGATGCTAAAGGAATGGTTATATTTTGTGTCTGCTTTGATGTGAGACAACCCTATAAAAACCAGCTGCTGAAAATAAGTAGTTGGGTCCCAAAGGGAAGGAGTTTTTGGTGACAAACCTCAGCACACTTGGACAGGTTCCAAAGGCCTGGGTGAGGCTTGGGTAGGTTCCTGGCAAGGTTCCTGAACAGACTGGGCCAAGAGCTCAGCTAGCCATTACAATGCATTTGTTGGCCCCTCCAGAACAAACCATGGGCCTATAAATTGCATCTCTTTGAACCTCCTTGCCAAGTCAGTGTGGTCACACACCTACACACCAACCAGGGGAAAGGCCAAGGTGAAATGGAGGTGATAGAACCATCCAAGTAGGTTCTGCAGCCAGGTCTATCCTTCTTGCAAGGCCCCAAGCCCACAGCTAAGGCAGGAGCAGGGTGTGTGCCCAGGAAAGTGGGGCTTTTTGGGGTGGAAGAGGCAGAAGGAAACATTAACCTCCTTCTCTTTCAAGTTTGGAAATAAAACATTAATGCTTGGGGTTTTTAAATCCTTTGAGTGCTGAGGGATCCTGGCTTGAACCATAGGCCAAACTCTGGTTTTTGGAGCAAACTGCCACGCTTGAGAAACCCGGCCTTTGTCGGGGCAAACGGGGAGCTACAGCCAAACGACCTGATCCAACCCCGTCTGCCCGGGGTCTCCTGGCCAACAGCATCCACACAGGGAGTAGCAGCCCTGTGAGAGCTGTGCACTGAGTTCTGAACGGTGGTGTGTGAGGTCCTCACGTGCAGAGCCCACAATCCCCCCCATTGTGTGTCCCTCCGGGCTGGCAGAGCTGGCGGGGCGGGCGCAGACGTGGGAAGCGCGGTTGGTTTTTGTGACTCTGAGCTGGGTGACCCGAGTGTGGGGGGTTAATGGGATGGGCTGGAAAGACAGTGATGGATTTGGGTCAGTCATGCTGAACCAAATTGTTTAGGAGTCAGGCTACTGTGAGGGTGGGAGGACAGCAACCCGGTGACCTACTTTCTCCGTCTTGTCCCCATCAGTTCCGCTTTAGCGGAGGAGGAGATGCTGGATCCAAAGGACCTCTTGTTTCAGCCCAGGAGGCCCAAGCCCAAGCCATCCTGCAGCAGGCCAGGGTAAGTGATGGGAGGTGGGATGTCTCCTGCAGCAGGTTCTCATGGAAGCAAAGGAAAACCAGAATAAGTGTGTCAGAGGAAATACCTTCATACTCACACCCTTCGTGGTCATGGCAACAACTTCCCATATGAGGTGGAATTGCTCGTGTGCCTTGAGATGATGGCACCTCAGTTTGGATTTTTATTAATGGCCAGTGAGGGTCCAGGTCCCAGAAAGCTGCTTTTACATTGCCTACAGCCTTTGGAGCAGACCTTTTGCTGGTTCCAGACCTGTTGGCTCCAGTGCTGTTTGTGCTGACAGTTTTGAGGGTCCATAGGAACAGCTGTGGATGTGCTCTAGGGATTCCTTTCTTTTGTGTGTGGGTTTTTTTTCCCAATAAATCACAGTAATTAACTGTAAGTCACTGATGGAAGCTGTTCCCAGCCCCACGAATCTCAGCAGGCAGATCTGTAATTTTCTTTAATGTATTTATTTGGAAATACATGATGGTTATCCCTGCAATGTTTCTTTCCATGGATGATATTATTGATGGATGATCAAATCACCCCTGGTTTACTGGTGACAAAAAGCTGGTCGTGCACATTCCCAGTACATCTCCTGTTCCCTGCCTGGATGAGTGACTTGGTGTATCAGGCTTTGTACTCATCTATTCAGAATAAAACTTAATTTTTAGCCAGTGCAGCTTAGAAATTTTTCTTCTGTGAGTAGTTGTGGTGGTCTTTTTGGTTTTGTTTATTTTTTTTGAGTTGAGTTGTTTAACATTATCATTGCCACGTTAAAAGCAGAGATGCAAGAGTCACAATTCCAGCAGAAGGGAACAGCCACAATGTTGTGTTTGCCCTGATCTTGCCCAAGAGGAACCGAATTCTGGCTGTTTAAGGAGTCATTTCCCAAAGGGACACGGCTTTGGGACATTGCATTTGGGGACTGAGCAATGCAATGAGAGCTGAGATGTGCTCCTCAGGTCCAAAGCCCACATCTGTCTGCAGCTGGAATGTGCTGTCTGTTATTCAGGGCTGTTTGCAGTCACTTCAGCACAGACTTTTTGGGGCTGGGCTGCTGAAAGGGGCTAAAAAAGCAATTTATTTCACCCTGGAATGAAATAAAACCCATTGGGATCTCCACCCAGCTGGGTGACACTTGCTCCTTTTGGGTTTATAATAAGGAATTTGGCTTAGCTGGGGCTATTCTGGATTCCATCCAACTCCCCTTTTACAAAGGAGTTTGATTTTATATTTATTCAGGTAGAGTATAGGGCCTTGATTCCACCAGTCACTGCATTTTCCTGTCCATTGACCTTGTTCTGAGAATAATATCAGTGGATTATGTTTCTGGTGTTGCCTTGTCAGTCTTAATTTCAAGCCTGCCTATGGTTTTTCCATCAGCATCTTATTTTGCTGGGAAATAGGGAGTTTGACCTGATAAAGGTTTCATAAGAAGCACCTGCTTTCTTAGACTCTCTGGTTTTGTTCTTTTTTTTTTTTTTTCCTGCCTGTTAAATTTTTTTTTTAGAAAAAAAAAAAAAAACTCCCTCCTCTCACTCCAAGTCCCTTTCTTTTTTAAATTTTTGGGTTTGGGGAAAAAAATTTAAAAACCAAATGAATCCTGGGTAACTTTGGAGCACCAGATGAAAAGTTGTGTACTTTTATAAAGGAAAAAATTAATTCCTTGGTTAACTTCAACATTTTTGGCTGAAAACTTGGATACCAAAGCAGAAAGGGAAATAAATGTAATCTTTTTTTTTTTTGTGGTGAAGCTACAGGATATGGCAGGAATGGAAAAGGAGTCCTGCAAGGGGGAGGATGCCTTCTTTCCTTTTTTGGGTTTGTTTTTCTTGTTATCACTGCTGTTAATTGCATTATTAGGTTGATTTATTCCCTTAAAATTTGGCTTCCATTAGGCACCAAACGTTATCCCAGCCAGCAGTGGTTCAGAGCGTCTCCCTTTTAATGGGGTGTTGTAAAAAGATGCCACATAATCCAGCATTTGTGCAATATTTATGCCATTCCAAGTGCAATCACGGGTAGATTTTAATTACTGGAGTACACAGATAATTACAACTCTTTGAAAGTGTTGAATTGTCACGAGGGAACAAATTGTCTGAGTGATGTTTTAAGTGTGGACCAGCTCCATTACCCACCACAGAAATTACTCACTTGATACATGGTTACATGACTCCTTAATTATTGAGCTAAAAGCCCCCTGTTGCAAATAGAACTGTAGTTCAGTTTGGGCCATAAAGAAAAAAATTCTCCTAAACTGAAGTGGGATCATAAATATTTATGTCCTCTCAGCAGGCTCGTGCACCAGCCAGGGGGTTTCAAAGAATCATGGAACGCTTTGGGTTGGAAGGGACCTTTAGGATCATCCAGGAAGGTGGGCAGGGACACCTTCCACCAGACCAGGTTGCTCCAAGTCCCATCCAGCCTGGCTTTGGACGCTGGCAGGGATGGGGCAGCCGCAGCTTCTCTGGGCACAGAGGAGTTGTTGGCCCGTTTGTGGGTGGCGAAAGGAGCCGGTGGGGCAGCACGCGGCGTTTCCTGGGGATAGAAAGGGTTGGTGGCCTTGGGGCACGGAGAGAGCGTGTGGCTGGTGGTGCAGTGGTGGCTTTGTCCCCCTGGAGCAACAAAGCAGAGACACAACTGAGCCCCTTTTCCCTTTGTGTTGCAGCTGGCGCTGAGGGGACCCGCGGGGCCGATGGGGCTGACGGGGCGGCCGGGCCCCATGGTGAGTGAGGGGGCAGGACAGGAGGGAGCTCTGGAGGGTGGGCTCTGGGATACCTCCAGGAATGGCTCTTTCTTTACGTGGTGTGATTCTGTGGTGGAAAAATGTAATTAATTGTGTTCTCTGCCCAAAGGGACCCCCGGGCAGTGGAGGACTAAAGGGAGAGGCTGGAGAAATGGGACCGCAGGTGAGTGTGGGCAAATGGGGCGACTGCGGGCAAGCAAAGGTGTGTGGAGCAGCCTGTCCTGCTTTAGAGGCTGTTGGGAAGGAGGGATTCAGTAATCCAATGCCAGTGGAAAGTAGGAAGGTGTGGGAACATCTATTTTGCATGTAAATGTCCCTCCAAGTGTCTGAATCTGGACAGGATTTTAAGCCAACAGCATAAAACCCTGCAGGTGGTATTCCCTTCCTGCCAAGACATCCATGGAGGGGTCCTGTAAATACAAGATAGGCTGGAGTACAGGGAGTTCAAGAATGCTCAGGAAATTGTTCTTCCAAGCTGTAAATCCTGTATTAAGGGGAAGCTCCCATTTTCTGCTGGTGGAGGATGTGATTTATCTACCCTCTGTGGAGCTGCTTGCAGGGCAAAAGCTTCCTCGTGGATAAATGCCCACAATTCCTGCTCAGAGATGCTCAGTCCTGAGCCTTCCCTGTGTGTTTGGAACTAAAGGCTCTGCTTGAGGGTTCACATCCCACTCTGTAGCCCTGGTGACCCTGACAGCCCCAGCAGTGCCTGCTCTGAGCCCTGAGCAGGGTCTGTTCTTCGTGCCCTGGGGTGATGCCATTTCATCCTCTCTCCTTGATGCCTTGCAGGGTCCACGAGGCATCCAGGGCCCTCCCGGTCCAGCAGGAAAACCAGGCCGCAGGGTGAGTGTCCTGGCAGCTGCTCTGACACTGCATTAGCTACGATTTCTGCTGGAAACTGTTTCTGCTGCCAAACAATCCCTGAGCACCGGGAGTGTTGCACAAGAGCCGGCCGGAGGCCAGGCAGGGGCTTGTCCGGGACCTCTCCGGACATCTGGACAGACAGGAATGAGGATGAGAGTTAAAAGCTGGGCAGTGTGGGGAGAACTGCAAGGCCACAAGTCTCACGCTTTTTATCCTGTTTTGTTTTTTGGGGTTTTTTTTGGCTCTGCAGCTTTGAGGTTGTCACTGCATAAATGCCGTGAACTGGTTGGACAGTCCCCAGGGCTGGTGGATTGTGAGAAGGATCCAGCCCCTGGGGGGGGTTCTGGTTTTGGTATAAATCCTGCTCAGTCGCTCTGTTGACATCCCCAATGCTGATTTTTATTTTACTCCATCCTCTGCCTCATCATTTTACACCATCCTTCCTGCCAGAGGAAGAAACGAGCAGGTCTTTTGTGTGACCCACTTCTGGCTTCCTTAAAAGAGAAATGATCCCATTTCAATTTGCAGCCATCATCATTAGCATATCCTAAAGTGTGCTGGAAGATAACTATTTCAAATAAAAATCAATGACCATGTCCCAGCATCCCATGTAGTGAAGTAGCTTTGCTGCTGTTTGTCTCTCACCTCTCATTAGCTCCAGGCTGAGCCTGGATGTTGCTTCAAACACAGGGAAGTGTTTTTTTTCCCTCCCCAACCTGTGAGATCCAACTTAAACAAACCCTCACTTTGCACAGGTGTCCCTGTGGCCCCAACCTACCCTTGGTGTGTGACTTTGGTTGTCTCTGTTGCAGGGCCGAGCTGGCAGCGACGGTGCCCGGGGAATGCCAGGCCAGACAGGACCAAAGGTAGCACCACATATTTATGTCTTTTGGGAATCTGCATCTCCTTTTTAGCAGGAATGAACTGAGGGACATGTGGAGAAGGAGCCCACCTTGCTTTGGAGGAGGTTGTTTTGGTGGTCCAGAGACTCCTGTGGAGTTATGGAAGTTGAGGGAGGGAGGTTAAACACACTCCCAGAAGGCACAATAGCAGTTTTCCTTTTCTCTGGTTTTTTTTTTTTTTATACTACTTTTTTAATTGCTGGATCCTCTTAAGGATGAAATATGCTCCCTTGCTTAAGAATGAAATATACCACAGTTGTAGAACAAATACTTCAGAATCCCAATTACAAAAACCAAACATGAATGAGTGGTTGGAAACATCCTAGAATATAACTACCAAAACCATACCTATTAACTGAGTGAGGAGATGCAGGAGGTGTGGTGAGGAATTCTAATTCCCTGTACTTTTTAGACAAAATCCCTTCATTCTGCTGGTATTATCAAGCAAGGAAGAAGCTGCTCCACTCAAATTGAATGCAGAGGAAGTTTGCTCAGGGAATCATGTCTTAGAAGGTTTAAGTACTTTATTATGTAGATACTTAAGGCTGGAATAGATGGGGGGGTTTTGATACAGAGACAGGAGACTGCAAATCATTTATCCAGTAAAGTGCTTTAATGAGCGTCTACTGCCCTCAGAGGAGGGGATGCCAGGGAAGAAAGGAAGCAGAATAACGAGCAGTGCTGGGAAGGAGAAGGAAATTTGCTGTGAGCACAGGCAGAGAGATGCTCCAGGACCTGCCAAAAGGAGGGAACTGGAGGTTACTCTGGGTGCATCCCAACCAGCCTTGGCCAGCCCAGTCTGCCCTCCCATCTGCCCAGGTGTAACGGAATTCCCTTCCCTTGCTTTCCTTTACTTTGTAGAAGGGAGGAGCTGGTACTATTTTAGCAATTCACATACCATGAGGATGTGAAAACACAGGTGGCTTCACCCCTTTACAGAGAAAAAGGGACTTTTCTGTCCATGGGGCCTTGCTCGCTGTCACCCACGATTTGCAAACACCCCTGTGCCATCTCTCTTCTCCAAAGATTTGAGGCATTTGGGAAATAACTCTCTCTGCATTCCTGCTCTAGTTTCATTAAGACAACTTCCAGAATTTATTTACATATATTTCTTTCCCTGGAGTGTCCAGGAGGGTTAAAAAGGATGTATGGGATAGACTGCAGTAAAGCTCAGGATGGTGTTTGGGAACCTGTTGGTAGGTGAGGGAACACCAGTGTCCAGTTTGCTCCCCAGTGGATTGCAGTTTGTAATTCCATGAAATTAAAACCAAATAAATATTTGGACTACAAAAACCTGCTTTAGATCATGGAGCAGTCACTCAGAGAAACTCTGAAATCCACATGGAAAAGCATTTAAACTGTAGGTGTTGGAAGGAGTTTAACTGCAAATGACTTTGAGGTGTTTTGGTTTTTTTTTTTCTTGTTTTAATCTATAACTTTGAAATCATCACTGGTCTGATGGAAGGTGAAGGCTGAATGTCTGAGGGAGAAAATCGATCCCTCCTTGACACGAGAAAAGAAACAAATTGGAAGGATATTCAACTGCAGGTGGAAATGTGCTCTAACCTGGGTTTTCTTTCAGGGTGACCGAGGGTTTGATGGCTTGGCTGGTTTGCCTGGTGAGAAGGGAAACAGAGTAAGTTTTCTTTCACTTGTCTTCAGGCCACTGGCTGGAATAAAACCTTGGCAGGAGGAGGTGGCTGGGAGAGACTGGGAGGAGGGCAGCTATTGCTGGGGATGAGCCACAGTGGTTTAATTAAGAGAGGATGAGTGTCCCTAAGAACATGTGGGATGTCACAGCTTCCCTCCCAGCATTCCCATCCCAGGAAGCTGCAAGATCCTTCTCGGACTGCTCGAAATTGGAATGGAGGGGGAAAAACACCTTAATAAAATGCAACCAAAAATTAAAGCAGGAGGCAAAAGCTGCTGTTGGACAGTGCAGCTGGGGATGGAAAGCGCCAGAAAATGACAATGGGTTAAATCTCTTTGCTTTATAATTAAACGATGGGGGGGGGGGGGGTGGAATGCCAGGAGGTGGTTATTTTGGCAGGCTGTGTTTCCCTCCCCTCCCTGGAGATGCAGACACTGCTTTATAAAGCAAGGGAATGTTTGAGCAGCAGAGATTGAATCGTGATTACGAGTTACACAAGGAAGGGGAGATGATGCCTGGGAGAGATGTTTAATCAGCCAGCACTGAAGTGGCATGGCCTGGGCACAGCAATAACTGTGTGCAGAGCATGAGTCCTGCTCCTCAGGGAGATCCTTGGTTCCCAGTCCCCTGACAAAGTGTCACCAGTAAATCCTATGAGCTGCAGCCCCTGGGGATGAATCTGTGGATGCTGGAGCCCATGAGGGGTAGAGAGGGGCTGCTGCTGCTTCAGAGAGCACAGAGACAGCAGCTATGAGGGTACAAGCACCTTCAGCAAGTGCAGGTAGAGAAGTCAAGTCCATCATTTGGTTTATTACCATTCCCTGATGTTTTCTGTTGCCAAAGTGCTTCTGCCTTCTCTGAAACATTCTCTGCCTTTCCTTTACAGGGTGAGCCAGGCCCCCACGGACCCCCAGGGGCACCTGGAGAGGATGGGGAGAGGGTAAGTCTGTCTGTGGATTCAGCAGCCCTTTGAATTCCTAACGAACCCCAGCAAACAAGAAGCAGATGCACCAACAGCCCAGAGACGTGGCAAGAGCAGCCGGCACACGAGACCTTGGTCCTTGTGCCCTGGGGATGCTGCTGGTGGCTGTGGAGGGAGGAAAGCACAGCAAGGAGCTGGGAGTAAAGTGAAGAGAAAAATCTGATTTTAAAGATCTAGTCAGAAAACTTTGGTTTTGTTAAAAGAAAAAAAGGTAACCCGAGAAAAATGGGAGCAAAGTATCGCTCCTGATTTCCTGAGACCCAGCGAACTGTAGCAAAACTTGGGGAAGAGAAATTCCGGGCAGATGCGGGAATCAAAGATTAAATTGTTCCCTTCTCTTTCCACTGTGTTCAGTCAATAATCAAAGGTCTCTAGCAAAGCTCAAACTAAGTGATTACAGCTCTAGAGAGCCTGGTTTAAAGGGAGAGATTGAAAATGCTGAAGCCGGGGGTGTGAGGAGCGTGTGGTTTAACCGGAGCGGCCGCTATGGATTTCCCAGGCTCTAATCCCCTTCCACGATATTTTCTTTCCACCTTTGGCTATTTGTTTCCCGTGTAAAGCTCAGATAATAACACCTTCCTCACCACAGGGTTGGCAGGATTAATTAGTTGCGGCTCTAAAGTGCTTTGAAGTCGAACAGAGCAAACCCGTGTCTTGCGGGGGAAGAACGAGTGTCTGGAGAACTTTAATCCTAAAAGAGAAAAAGAAACCATTTCAGGTGTGCAGGGAGAACAGAGGGCATAACTGAGAAGAAGAGCATGAATTTTATCAGCAGAGGAGGAGGGTTTGCAAGGCCTGGCTGCTGGGATTGATTTCCTAAGAGGGAGCCTCAGGTTTTGGGTTATTTGAAATGACTCAGGGGAAGCACCATCTAATAATTTTGGGGTTTTGTTGGGACATCAGCAAGATATGGGAGTAAGGGGATGAAGAATTACTCCTTTGTTCCTCTGGTTTATCTGAGGAGCCCTAATTTGGCTAAATCACATTCCCAGGGTGTTGCTCCCATACTACCTTGCCATTCAGTTAAATCTTGTGGTTATTGTCTCACATGCCCTGAATTGTTGCTACAACATCTTGTCTGGTAGAAAAATCCATCTTTATAAACATCAACATGAATTATGAAGAATCCTTAGAGCATTTCTAATCCCTAGTAAATTCTGCACACACAACATTAGTCTCCAGGCTTACAAGGTCTTCCTCATGCACAGATTCCCTTCCAGTCCTCCAGGGAAGCTGCTTCTCTGTGTGAATATTATTTAACAGGAACAAAACACCTGTGATGTGACTGAAATATAACTGGTTTATTCTGTCTCTCGCTGCTTCTCTCCTTTTCTCTGCTGCTCAACAGGGAGATGATGGAGAAGTTGGACCCAGAGGTCTTCCTGGAGAACCTGTGAGTATCTTCTTCATTGGCTTCATTGCTGCTTTGGGCAAGGTCTTGATCTGATAATGGTGTTTTTAGGGGTCCCATGGGGCAGCTCTCCTGGTACTAAGCAAGACCCTTGAGGGTCCTGCAGGGACTGAGCTTCTCTTGCTTGAAAACCCACATGAACAGTTTAGAGATTATCTGTGCTGTGACAACTCTGGTTTGCTTATTTTCACTAAGACACCCACAGCAAAGAGAGGATGCTCTGGGTTTTCTGTTTGTTTGGGGTTTTATTGTTTGGGGTTTTTTTTAGTTTTTTTATTAATGAGCAAAATTGTCATTGATTTTGTTTGCTCACTGGCTGGTCACTGAAAAAATTTTAACTGTAAATGTAAAAAGTTTAGCTTACATTAGTTTTATACTTTTCCCACCTCTGCTCTTCTCCCTGATTTAGGATTGAGGTAAGTAGGCTGGGGTCGAAATTAGACATGGCAAACATATGTGAAAAACAGGTTTTTTGAGTGTTCATAGGAAATTCCAGTGAGAAAAAGCTTTGTCTGCTATCCCAGGGCAGTGGCAGCTTCACCAGGCAGCTGCTGAGCACTTTGTTCTGTGCAGTGTTAGTGATCCCTTACAAACCTCAGGATGAAATCCTGGCAGGATTGAACTCAAGGGCACTTGCAGCACTGATGTCAGTGGGGTCAAGTTTTGTGCTCACAGTGCACAAAACTTCATCAATCTGCAGTTCGTTCCTGTTTGGGCCCCCACTGGTAACAGCTGAACCAGGAGGTGGGAATTCCTGGTGTCAGTAAGATTAAAGGAGATGTCAGTGGTGTTGGACAAAAACCTTTGGACCAACCCAAAGAAATGCTTTCACAGAATATCCCACTGAAAAAAACCAATTGGGTTGTCAACTAGGTACCCTGAAAAAGCATTTTTTTCCCCTAATACTGAGTGTTTCTCTCTTTACTGGCAACAGCAAGCCCTGCTTCTGGCTGGGTGTAGATTTTTGTGTGTAGCACAGTTGTTGGCTGCTTATTTCATCCAAAATGCATTTCCTTTGTTATGAAAAGAACATTATCTGTCACTTACAGTTGGCTTCGCTTTCAAAATGTCTTATTTGGTTGTTCTGAGGCCCGGCGTGGTGGCCCAAGAGTAATTGATGGGAATTGTTGGACACAGTTCATGTGAGGAAGGGAAGGGTTGGCATTTACAGACTCACTGGAACTAAATTATAGACAAGATGTCTGATTAACTTCTGGGAAAGATTAATCAACTCAGCTATCTCCTTAGCACATGTCTAAGCAATAACTTATGGGTTATTAACTTCTTAAAAGCTTTTATGTGCTCAGGTAACACAGCAACAAAAGAGGAGCTTAAATGATGGTGATACAGGCAGGGAAGTTTATTTTTGTTTCAGCAACGTGAGTAAAAATACCTGGGATGGCCAGAATAAAGGTTTCAATTGCATTACAGGAAGCTTAGTCATAAATATAAACACCCTAAATATGTGTGGTTTTCTTCTTCTCTGCCCTGAGCCAAAGGAGGGTTTTTTGGTGACTGAAACTAGTGGTGGGACTTCAAAATGGGTTTGCCTTCATCCTGCTCCATTTCCTTCCAGTTCCCATCAACTGACACCAGCAGAATTCCTGCTCTGCTGGGGTTTGTGCAGGGCTTGAGTTTGTGGAGTTTTCAGTGGCCAGGACAGACCCCAGTTTTTGCTGCAAACGGCATTTTTTTGCAGGATCAAAATCCCCACAGCCTCCAGGATCAGACACTTTATTAATGTAGCTTTACCCTGTAACGTTTCATTTTAATTGCTCGGTTCTCTCTGCATCATAAAAAGGGGCACATATAATATTTGGGCAGACAGATAAAACTGCTCATCAGTCATGAACGATTTTCCTCCGTGACAATGAATGAGCACCATCCATACAAATTCCCAGCGTTCCCTTATGTTCCCTCATTTCAGAAAGGGCCTGTGTTTAAAAGATGAGCTCTCAGACCTGCAGTGAGTGCACACAGACCCCATCCCTTTCCCTCTACTACAAACCCCCCTGAAGGTGGAGGTCAAGAAGGTGCTGGGATGTGATTTGCAGGAATGCAATTCTCCTGCCATGTTTCTGCTTATTCAATGTGATTTTCCAATCCTACCAATTTCCCTGAAGATGACATGAGGTTAAATGTGGTGAGAAAGCTGGAAATGTTAAGAAAACACCAAGATACCAGGAGTCCTGGCTGGTTAAAGCTGAAGGACCAAATGGCTTTGAAAATGTACATTTATGCTGCAGGCTGAGAACCTTTCCCAGCCTTGCTGAGTTGTATAGATTGTTGATGATAAAAGCTGAATCTGGAGAGATTTTGAAATGCTGACCCTAACAATCCATTAGTGTTATCAGGTCATCCTTCATAATACTCCCCATCTAGAATGACTCGGCTGCAAAGTGTTTTGCATCCTCGTGTGCCTTACAGGGTAATCCAGGAATATGATTGCATTAATAAAAACAAGTTGCTTCAAGTGGGTTTTCTTCCAATCCAAAGAATAAATGCCTGTGCCTGTATTATTTATCTTTATAATTCAAGGCTTTGTGCACACAGGATTTCTTCCCCACCAGTTTGTAAGTCAAGAAAGCTGCTGTTGCTGCACTGCCAGCCCTGACGTGTCCCTGGGCAGTGCAGTGCTCAGCCAGGCACGAGCTCATCCCAATCCATGCTCAGGGGAAGGGGGGCACTGGGAATGCTTAACCCCATTTGTTTTTTTTCCCCACAGGGACCCCGAGGACTGTTGGGACCGAAGGGGCCACCAGGACCCCCGGGGCCACCGGTGAGTTCCCGGGGCTGCTGCCCTGCCTGAGCCTTGCAGATAAAAAAACCCCCATCCCCATCAGTCATTCAGGCAGATTTTCTACATCTGTGCAATGAAAAGCAGTGGTATTTCACAAAAAAAAAAAAAAAAAAAAAAAAAAAAGGAAGAAAAGGTGGCTCAAAGTCTCTATTTTCCCCCATTTTCAGTGGTGTCACGTCCATTTAGGACAGCTGAAGATTTGGCCCACCTGAGTAAATATTAATGCCTTGCTCAGGCTGAGAGGGAAGAATGAGAGTTATTAACACAGTGGCTTTGCTATTAACTTTTGCCTGAGGGCTGGTGAGGCTTTAAAGCAGTTTGTTCATATTTTAGGCGAAAGCTGAGGAAGGAGCACATTGGTTTATATTCAGGAGACAGTCACCTTATCCCTGGAAGTGCTGATGCAGGGGCTGTCTCCCTAAATCACTGCTGCCTGCTGGAGTCCCACAGCTTAAAATCCCAAACCCTGCTAGAGCTGAAGGGGTCAGTGTTTAATGGGGAGCGTTGTGAACCCCTTAACCCCTCCTGGGATGTGGAGACATTTTTGCTGGGAGCTCCCAGACCTGCTGAAATTTAATGAGGAGAAATTTAATGCAGGATTTGCTCCAAAACTGTCTCATCTCACACAAACCTGATGTTATATCCAGACACCTTGTGCTGCCCCACAGCAAAAGTTTAGCCTGGAGAACAGGGGGCTCAGGGAGAGCTTCTTGCTCTCTACCTGAAAGGAGGTTCTAGTGGGGTGGGTGTCAGCCTCTTCTCCCAGGTAACAAAATGAGAGGAAATGGTCCCAGCTAGCACCAGGGGAGGCTTGGATTGCTTATTAGGAAAAATGGCTTCATGGAATGGGTTGCCAAGCACTGGAATGGGCTGCCCAGGGAAGTGGTGGAGTCACCATCCCTGTAAATGTTCAAAAAACATGTGGACGTGGCACTTGGGCACATGATTTAATGGTGACTGTGGTGGTGGGTTGATGGTTGGACTCGATGATCTTCGAGTTTTTTTCCAACCATAACAATCCTATGACCATAAAGCAGAGACGGGGGGACATCTCCAGCTGACCATGTACCACGTTATCCCCTCAGTGACGATGCTCAGGGCAAGTTTGACCCCAGCTGCCTTTTGTTTTGGCTCAAGGCAGCTCAGCCCTGTAGCCTTTACCTGCTGCCTGGTTGAATGATGCCTTGCATCCCAAGGCAGGTGCTTTTTCCTGTTTTCCTTTGCTGCTCTGTGCCTGCTCACTGTCAGAGGCAATCCAGCTGTGGGATTTAGCCAGGATTTGCTCGACCTGGTGCTGATTCTGCCTCCCAGGCAAGTTAAACCAGTGGGGAAAGCACTGAAATGATTTTTTTAAAGTGTAAACTGGATCTGTGGGATTGGCTGCTGTAACAAACACCTTTAAAAAATTGTTCCCTTCCCACGTGGCCCAAAGGGCCTCCTGATGTTTTGCTGTTTTTTATGGCAATTTCCTTACTTTTCTGGTGCAAAATAACGAGAAATTTTCTCACTGCTGTTTTTATAAATCCTTTCTCAGGGTGTGGCTGGTATGGATGGACAAACAGGTCCCAAAGGGAATGTGGTAAGTTCTCACTGCAAATTTTTACAGGCAGCTCAGATATACAGAGTAAAATGTAAAATGTACTCTATTAGATTAGATTTGCTAATTGCTTTTTAACCTGGTCTAGATTCCTATCAGAGCCTGCAAAAAACACAGAGAATATCTTCCTACAGCAAATGGATGTTAATTTATTGTAATTTCTGATGGAATTACACATTATTTCCCCATGAAAGATGAAACATTTTCATCGAGATGTATGTTGGTCTAATGAGTATCAAAATACAGTAATTTAACTGAGAGGAAAAAAGTCTTTCTATGCCTTGTACTCTGCATGGATTGGATGGAATGGATTCCCTGGAGAAGAGCTGATGCAGAGCCAGGTAGTGTCAGAGCCTTACTCAGCTCATTTGGGCTGCAAATCCCTGCAGAGAAATGAGTGTACCTGGAAGTAACTTCTCCCCTCCCTATCCCACCGGGAGAGAAGCTGTTTCCAGGAGCTTTTGGTTGCTGGCAGAAGGTTAGAGAGGGTTCAAGCTGCTGTGAGGGTGTGGATCTGGGAGTTCAGGTCTGTCCAGGCAGTGGGAACATGGGAACAGGGTTGGGGGGACCCAGGTGTCCATGCAGGGCAGGAGTCGTGGTGACTGAGGACACACTGGCCCTGCTCCCACCTTTCCAACCTTCATCTCTGCCCTTGTCTCTCCTCACAGGGTCCTCAAGGTGAGCCAGGTCCCCCAGGACAGCAGGGTAACCCAGGTGCTCAGGTAAGAGCAAAACTCCTTTTCCATAGGTAGGAAAAAGGAATGATAATTTAGCACAATTTCACTGCCCTGCCAGGGATGGGACCAGCAACGGGGAGATCTGCTGGGAATTGGCTTGGTGATACATTGCTGGTCCAAAACCTTCCTGAAAATACTCCCAGTTCAGATCCCCCCAGTTCTCACCTGGCATTTGCTGCGTGTTGCAAAGCCAAACCCAGGTCTGAGTGGTCTCTTTGGCTGAGTCACATCTCGTGGCTCACGTCTGATTTTTAGCATCCCACAGTCCAGTTGCTCCGCAGCCAGCTGGGTAATACAGATGTCCAGGCCTTGCTGTCAGCCTTCTCCACAGCTCTCAGAGATTTTGCTCCTCAGAGCAGCTCTGTTTCCACCCTGCTGCCCATGACCAGGTGGAGCAGCTCCCTCAGCTCTGCCACACTCTGCTAAAAGGCAATTTCCTCGTTCCTCACAAGACATTTTGAGAATGAATGGAGCTGGGGAAACCCCCAGCCGTCACAGGCACTAGAATAATGCTCAGCTGAGACACTGCCAAGATGCATTTGGAAGGAATAACTTGTTCCTTAATGACTCTATTTTTTTTTTCTTTTTTTTGCTTTTCACAGGGTCTTCCAGGTCCACAAGGCGCGATTGGTCCCCCAGGAGAGAAAGTAGGTTTCAATATTGCAGCTCTGGCCTCAGACAACTGCTGCCATTGATATGCATTTACTCCCTCAGCTGCTCCTTTGCCCCATATGCAACATCTGTTTGCAGCTGTGTCCATGGAAGTCTAATGCCTCTCATTCCAGACAGAGGAGAGATCAAGACAGCACGGTTTACCTCGAATTCATAATATTTGCATTCATTTCCCCTCTGAGGAGAAACATTTTGAAGGCAGTAAAACATTAGGAGAGGATTGAAAATTGTCTTTTTCTGTGGGATGAACACTTTGGATGGTAATGGGAAGAGCCCATGGCTGTGGCTCACTCAGCTGAGTTCCCCTCCCTCTGTCTCTCTGATTTTCGGTGGCTGTTGCCATGGGGTGAGTGCTGGCCTTGGCTCCCCCAACAGCCCTGGGACCATCAGATTTAGAGAAGGGGAAGTTTTGCCTACAGAGGGGTCATTCTCCAGGGCTTTGCTCAGCTCCCACTGAGCGGGGACACGGTGTGTGTCCTGGTGTGTGCACAGGAGAAGCCTCTGCTTGTGTGGAGTGGACTCAAGTTATTGATAATTCCCCTGCAAAGGAGCACATTAAAGTTCTGTCAGATAAGTGGCACTTCCCAGTGGAGTGAGAAATCAGGGGCTGCTTAATTAAAAGGTACTCACTGAGCAGTGTTAGAGCAGCAAGTGCAGTCAGTTGGAGCAGCTCCTTTCCTCTTTAATCACCTCGAGATTTGTCACCAAAGATTGGGCATTTCTCGATCCTGTGACTTCACAGTTCGACGTCCTCCCCCTTGTCCTTGTGTCCCTGTGCAGCATTGTGTCCCTTTGGCAGGACACAGGTGGTGCCCATGCCCTGAGCTCTCAGTGCTGCCTCGTGTCTGTGTGTGTGAGGTGCCAGCACAGATCCTGCAGCCCCTCAGGGTGCTGGAACAGCTCTGCCCACAGAAATCAACAGACTCCCTACAAGTCATGGAAGCTTTTCCACCAGACTCGTGGCTGTGCAGCCTTTCACAGACAGGAAAAGCAAGAAATGTGGCTGAAAAGCACTGTCCTCTGATGCTCTGGAGACTCTGACCACTGAACTGTTGACTTTCTGTTTGTTTTCAGGGGCCACTGGGCAAACCTGGTCTCCCTGGCATGCCTGGGGCAGATGGGCCTCCGGTAAGTCATCCTTTCCTGGTTCTCTGCTTGGCACCGGGTTGGGTTCTGCCCCATCCACCCTTGGGCTTGTGGATTCATGAGCCCACAACATGGTTTAACCCCAGGCAGCAACCAAACCCCACACAGCCACTCCTCACTGCCCCACCAGTGGGATCGAGGAGAGAACAGGAAGGGTAAAAGCTGGAAAACTCATGGGTTGAGATAAAAACAGTTTAATATGGAATCAAACAGCAGAGCCCACAAGGTCAAGCTCGTCCTTGCCTGTGTGTTGCCTGGTTTGGGAAGCCCCATCCCTGCTCCCAGCTTTGCTCACCCTGGGTGCTTCTCACCAACTCCTCAGGCCTCTCTTTCCCTTCCACCCATTTCTCCTTTCAGTTCTCCAAACTTCGGCAGCTCCCTGAGGCAGGGACAGGTCTCTCTGTGTATTTATGCACACCACAGCACGTGCTCCTCACCTCTCTCAGGGTTGCCAGGCACGGCTGCACAGCAGTGATAAGAGCAGGGGGAAATTACATGTCACTGTTCTATTCTTGCAGCTTCCTCCTGTAATCCTGCTTTAAACATAATTTGCTCCTTGCTCCAGAAATCGGTCTTAAAAATCTCTGGCCTTTAAACCTGAGCTCATTTTTTACCCATCTCAGTGGTACCTGGTTTTAAGGGTGAAAAATGTAAAGTGGTTGTACTCTATTAATGCAAATGCAGAGCATGGCAAAAAAAAAAAAAAGAAAAATTTTAAAAAATTACATTTCCCACCCTGGGATCATCATTCCTACCGAGGGCACTTGGAACATCCGTACAATTGTTAGCTGAGTCAACAGAGCAGCTAAAAGCAAAGCCCAGAACATCTCTAAATCTGTAGTTTTTGATGTGAAATTCCTGCAGCAGCCTCCAGGGAGGTTCTGCTGGAGAAGCCACCGGGTGTATTTTTATGCAGCCTGGAGGCTGTGTGAGACCTGCAGGCTGAGCACATGGTGGGGGGTGTGTGGCCACGGGGCCTTTCCCACAGGTAGATGTGTGGATTTGTGTGGATTCCCAGGCTTTGGAAGCCTTTCCAAGGACAAAAACCCGCCTGTGTTCTATTTATAGAAAGTGGTGTTGGAAGACACCTGAAAACCCCTGAGGGCCTGACGTGTCTCTCTCTCTGCAAAAGCCAACTCAGCTGCTCATCAATTTTTGATCTCAGCAGCAGTAATGGAGATGGGCATTTTTTGGAAACAGTGGTGATTTAGTGCAGAGCTGGACCAAGGCTTTTGAAATCTTGCTGCACATCCCTCGTGCCTCCCCCGGAGTGCAGGGACACACCTGGAGCTGAGGGCAGACGTGGTTCTGTGAGCCCCTTTGTGTACTGATGCTCTTGGTGCTGTTTAAACTCACAGGAAAAATTGAGGTTGTGTTTTCTCCCACTGTTTTTTTTTTCTCTTTTGATCTAAAAATGACAGCTGTCATTTGGTTTCTTTTTTAATCCAGCTTATTTTATGAAATGCAGCTCATCTGATATTCCTGTTCTGAATCTGATGACAGAAAACACTCTTAGAATTTTCTTTGTTATAGTGATAGAAACTCACTGGTGTATTTAAAGGAGAGAGTTCATAAATAAGGAATCCATTGAGTGCAGAAGGTCTGAGTGGCTTTAGAGCAGCTGGATGTGTTTTCATCATCTTCATAACATGAAGGTCTCTGGGTGTGAAGCCCTTGCAGGGGTTATTTCTGTTGTCCAGACATTGCCAACCCAAGAGTCACCTTCCATCCTGGCTCCATTTTGGATCCAACAGTAGGGAAATCACTAAAAACTACTTTCATGGGTTTCCCTAATTTCTCACCAATCCTCCCAACTGTATCTGAGGCACTTCACACGTTTGTTTCCTACTGCAAAAAGAATTCCAAAGGCTATAGATGAGAATGGGTTGGAAACTCTTGGATGTGGAGTTATTCAGCATCAAATCCCAAGAGGAATGCTGGCCAGCATCCAGCCTGCCTCTGTCTAGCAGGGATGCAGGTTAGCTGAGCATTCATCATGAGATCTTATACTGACTCCAGGAATTAGGAGTTTAATGAGGGGCTCTGATCAGTCTGGGCATCTTGTGACCTTCACATGTTTGCTGACACACAGACTTGATTTTATCTGTTTTCCTATCTGCAAAATTTAAACGCTGCTGAACTCACCAAGCTGTTCAAATATACAAAGAATGTTGAAAAAATAGTCTGTGCTTCTCTGCTGAAAGGTGGTGAAGAGCAAAAATAGAAATAACCAAGTAGGAAACCCCCAAGGACCCAAATTCTGCTCTCTTCCATTTGGGACAAGCTTACCCTTGCAAGGTGGTTTCAGGGGGGCCACTTGTCTCAGTAGGAGCTTCCTGGGGAGCAACTGTTCTCTGACAAATAACTCTCAGCTGCCAGAGCAGCTTGTTGGCTTCTGAAGCTTGAGATGTGTACTAAACCCCCAAATCCTCTTCTCTTTGTCTCTTTTTATTAACAGGGTCATCCTGGCAAGGAAGGTCCTCCTGGAGAGAAGGGCAGTCAGGTAGGTGTGTCCACAAGATCCTCATCACTGCTAAGGGGAAGGTCCTGGATCTGCCTGGGGACAGATCTCCATGGAGCTGTGGGAATGGCTGGATGGGCAGGGATGTAGGGCAGGGCAGGTGGCAAGAAGCAAGCTTGGCTGAAATTTGAAAGCTGAGCCCAGATTTCATCTGCTTGCTTGCCTCTCCTGATCCTTGGGTGGGTCTTTTCTCAGCTCCTCCCAGCTCTCCTGGCAGCGAGGCTCTGTAGCACAGTGGACAGAAAAACTGATCCTGGGAAGGGAAGCCTTCACTTGACAGACACAAATAAATATCCTTTGTGGCACAGGGAATGCAAAAAATAGCTTTTTTTCTTTTTTAATTATTACTATTTCCTGATCTCCCTTTTTCTTCCCCTGCCCCTCAAAGTCCCCCTTTAACAATATATTTGAGATTATTGCTGGAGGCCAGAGTCCATCTGTCCAGGAGATTTACCATCTGCATTCCTGCTGCCTCCCATTCAGTCAAAAAAAATTACATTTGTCAAAAGTCTTTGATTAGAGCTCTGGCTTGATGGACATTTGAGAGTTCTGGTGCTGCCAGAACAAAACCCACGGCCATTTACCCTCCTGGTGTCACACGAGGCTGAAAATTCCAACCTCTGCAGAGCACAAGAAGCCAATAAATGGTTGTGGTGGTGATTCCTGTGCTGGAAGACATTGAACAAATGTCAGAGAGGTGGTTTTGCAGCAGCCTTGTGCTGCAGGGCCCTCCAAGCAGAATTCATGTGAGGTCTGGGATGCTGGAGAGCATGTCAGCTTCATCAGGCTGGAAAAAATGGTCTGTCTCAGGCTGGGAGAAGTGGAAGTGTGTTTGTTTAGAGAGGAAACTGGGTAAAATAACAGCCAACTGGGGTCAAGAGAGAACCTGAATCATTTGCAGGTGTGAGGGTGGGAAGGAGTTTTTGCAGGGTGTGTTTTAGGCACTGTGTCCAGCACAGCCCGTGGTGTCCTTGAGGATTTGAAGTTCTCAGTGCCAGAAGGGAGCTTTGGAGCATCTCCCCTCCCACGTGGCTGAGGCCAAAGGACATCACCCCCAGGCTTGTGCCTCAAGCAGTAACTCCTCTCTGTGATCATCATCGTGAGTTCTGCTGTGTTACTGCAAGCCAGGATGGTTGGGAAGTGGGGACAGAGCAGAACGTGTTCCTGCTGTCTTGAGAACTGGTTCTTTTCTTTAATCCAAAACACAAATTGTCAGCCTTTTGTATAAATCCCCTTTCTAACAAGTTGTTGCTATCCTGACTCCTCTCATCCTCCTTTTCCTGTGGGATGGATCTTTGCCATCAGCTTAGCCCAGCACACCTGCTGGAGGAGCTGCTCCCGCAGCTCTCAGGACTATTTTGGGCAATTTTCAGGTGGCCACTACCATTCCTGCCTGGTCTGAAGCAGCCAGATGGCTGGAAATTTGTTTTCCACACACTCTTCTTGTCACTGCACCTTTGTTTTGATTTTGACACGTTTTTCTTTTTGCATTTTGTTCCCCCCAGGGTCCCCCAGGCCCTCAGGGCCCCATCGGTTACCCGGGACCACGCGGAGTCAAGGTAAGGAGGGCACAGGAACAGTGTCCATGGCATTGCTTGTCCAGCTGGAGTTTTCCAGCTGGTGCTGGAGGTGGACAGATGTCCTACCAGGGCTCTCAGGGCCACCTCAGTGACCAACAGCATCTATTGCTCGAGAGAATCTTGGTCCAGCATCTTCTCCCATCCACGAGGATTCCAAATTCCCTGCTCCCCCACAACCCCTCCTGGCATTGTTCAGTGCTTTGGAGAGATTCCTCTTGTAATTCCCAGTGAGAATGGCTCGCTCCCATTCCCATTGTTTCCAGTTTACAACCAAAAGTAAAGCTCAGCCAGAATGTGAAGACTTTAACAAGGCTTGTTAATAAAACAAACCAGCCTATTGCTAAAACAAAACAAGCTTTTCATGCTCCTCATCCAAAGCCTTGTTAGATGGAGTTTGTGCATCTCAGCAATGAGCTTTGTCACTGGATTGAATTCCAGCTTCTCCTTGCTCCTGCTGCCTGCACCCCTGCATGCTGATGACAAGGCAGTGGGGTTTTTTTCCCCATTCAGCTCTGGCTGTTGTACCCATCAAGATGTATTAGTTCAGGTGCAGATGCATCCTGCATCCCAAAGGGCCAATGAATCTGCAGGGATCTGCACTAGCAGGTACAAACACAGCTTGGGGACTAACTGGAGGTGAAGTTAAACCCTCTTAAACCCCCTTTTTTTCCCAATAGCAGAAACCCATTTGCTGTTCTGCCTTCAAAATTTAAGCAGGATGTATTTAACCAAAGCAAACTTCCATCTCATTTCTTGCAAGGTTGCAGATTGAGACATAGTGGTCCATTAGGGAATGGTTTGCTGTGGTGTTTACCACTGAAGTGGAACAGTTCCACATTAGAGTGAGCTGCAGAAAGTGTGTCATGCACCAGACCCTACAGACAAGGTTTGGCTTCCTACAGGCAGAGTTCTGTTAACTACATGAGCCTCTAGCTTGGAAAAAAATGTTTGGGTTTGTAGCTATAAATAACTTTTAGACCTTGCCTTGCTCACCAGAACCCTGTTCTGTGGCACAGACTTGTACTTCTAATTATACTTTTTCTTGACATGTTAAAGGGAAGAAAAAATTAAAACACCTCAAGCAAATTGTTCCTCAAAAAAACCCCAAAATATGATGGTGGTTTTTTTTTGCTGCACTGGTGTGGATACTCGAGGGGGATGGTTTATTCTGAGAGACAGGATAGTGTGAGGGTGGTGAGGCCCTGGCACAGGTTGCCCAGAGAAGCTGTTGCTGCCCCATCCCTGGAAGTGTCCAAGGCCAGGTTGGACAGGGCTTGGAGCTACCTGGGCTAGGGGAAGGTGTCCCTGCCCATTGCAGGAGGTGGAACTGGGTGATCTTTAAGGTCCCTTCCAACCCAAACCATTCTGTGACCCTATGATAGATGAGAAGTGAGGAGGTCCAACAGCTTTGGGCTGGTGGCATAAAAAGGGGCAGATCCTGACCACACTCAGCACCTCCAGGCTGAGCACCATGGACTGGTTGCCTTGGTGAAGGTTTGAAGAGCATCTGCTCTGTGTCACAAATGCCCACACCAGTTGCATTTTCTTTTTTTCTGCCTTTTGGTGCCTAATTGTACCTTAAAATTATAATGCATGCACCGACGTGAGAAGTATGGTAAAAAAGAGCTGAGTTTGCCTTTGAGTGTTAAACATGGATGTTAGACTCCAGCTCTGAGATTTTAATATGGATTCACTTCCCAAGTGTCCATGCACTGGTTTTCCTGTGAATAATCAAGTGAACTCAGCCTGCTGGCAAGGCATTTATGGAAAGGTTTGTATGAAAAATGAAAAAAGACTTTTCAAAGTGAACTTTATCCCTGGAAACAGAACTCATGGGTAGAGACCACCAACCCAAAATCAAGTCAGCAGAGGTTGGTGACTCTAAGATGCTCCCTGGTGACCCAAAAGCAGCTGATATTTAATCAGCAATATGTTTAGGAACATCACAGTTTGTAGAAATCCCATCGTCCACATCAGAGAAAGCAAAAATCACCATAATTAATAGTGACTTTTTGTTTCTTCACTCTGAACTGTAGTGATACCATTGTAATATCTTGTTTTATCTCCTGCAAGGGAGCAGATGGAGTTCGTGGATTGAAAGGCACCAAAGGTGAAAAGGTGAGTTAATGCTGCACGTTTGGGTTGAATTTCTAAAGCCTCTGAGCATTGTTGCAGATGAGTCCCACAGGATGCTCCCTGGGACATTTTCTCCTGCACAAGGGGTTTCTCTTGGACAAGAAGTGGGACTGAGCACCCAAAGGACCTTTGTTGTGGACTGAGTGCAGGATGGACAGCCCAGAGTCCAGTGTTGGGATGATTTCCTCCTGACAAGATTTGTAACTGGAGTGATTCCATGGAGCCTGAAGGGTTTGTGAGTGTTACAGCTGGATAACAGCACACAGGATGTGCTGCCTGGGACCCAAATCAATGAGACAGTCAACACAGTGTATCCCTGCATGTCCCAAAGATGCAGCTGGTTTCTCCCAGAGGAAGAGCAGGAGGTGGAGAAAAATCTTGCTCAGTCCCTTAAGCAGATCCATGTTCCTTCATCCCTGCCCCTCCAGCAATTCAGCAGCAAATCCAGCAGTTTTAGCAAGGGAATCCTTGCAGGGACCTTCCAAACTCTAAAAGTCTTTCTGGGAACTGTGTCTTCATTGCCTATCAAGGATTAGCTGTAGGATGAGATGCATTATTGATTGGAGCTCTGCAATTAAATCTTCTTGGCTGAAAGAAATACTGCCAGTGTCCTAGAGGCTGCCTGGGAGCCCGGTGTAAAACATCCTCCATGAGAAGAAAACCAGTTGTACTCCAGAAATAATTGGTTCCCAGTAGTGCCAAGGTGGTGTTACTCACATCGGGCCAGATTTGTGTTCTTGGCTTGCAGCCAGGATGGGATGCAGGGAACAATTGTTGGGATCCCTTGGGATCAGCCACAGCCCGGCTGGGTTTCCATGCCTGTTTGTTCACACCAAAGAACTTAGAGGAGCCAAAGTGATGGGCAGTGTGGGGACCTCATCCTGCCCTCCCTGAGCAGTGAATCTATAGAAGTTATTTTTCCTCATTTTTTTCCCCTTTTATACACCCTGTCTGATTTTTCCCCCCCTTTCTCCATTATTTAGGGTGAAGATGGCTTCCCTGGCTTCAAAGGTGATATGGGCATCAAAGGAGACCGGGTAAGAGGCTGTGACTGATGGGATCTTGTTGTGCTTTGCTTTTCAAACCTGTGTGTTACTGTTCAAGTGATGTTCAGGGACAGCAGCCAGGTGGGCTCCTGTCAGAGCCCTTTTGGCACGTCCCATCTTGAGTCAGGAGTGCAGGAATTTCGTGTTCACCTCGAGCACAGCAGTTGTGAAGCCCTGAATTTTCTAATCTCACCTTGAAGGTAAAAGAAGCCTGAGTAGTAATAGAGAGCCCTGTCTTGCTGTTTTGACTGCGAGGAATGCTGTGTAATCCAGCTGTATCACATGTTTATTTTCAGTATCTCTTTTCCCCCATAAAATTCCATGTAGGGCTTGGTAGGCATCTTTATTTGCTGTGCCCAAGGTGCTTCCATGCCATCAATGGGAAGTATAAAATTACCAGGAACACACTTTATTAAAACCAGAGCAGTGCTGTGGAAACTGCCAAGGATGTGGAGTGTTCTGTGAGACTTGATCTTCACACCAACAGGATTCCCAAATCCCTCTTGGATGCAGGCAGTGGCTGCAGCACTTGGCTTTACAGCACTTCTGTCCATCCTCTGTGCCCAGTCCTTGGGGACAGGGGTCTGTCCTGTCCCGTCACTAAGTGATGTAATGCCTGGGACTTGAGGGCCCTGAGCTCTGAAACCCTCCCAGGGATCCAGAGAGCTCTGCCATCATTCATTGCCATGTTTAAAGGGAAAATGAATGTCTTGTGTGAAGGCTTGTGAAAGTAGACATCAAATCCTCCATTTTTGCTGGTGTTTAATTGAGCATTTAAATGAAAAGCTTCCTCAGCCTCCACTTCTTGCCAAGGACTGAAGGTGACACCTCAGGGAGGTGACTCTTGTCCTCACCATAAGCACAAGATCTTTCAACCAAAACTCAGCCTCCAGTTCCCACCATCGAGCTCTTTGTGCTCCACAATGAGCAACGAAAGGACAGAGGATACTCAAGAGCCTCATGGATAAATCTGTGTCCACCAGCTCCTGGTGCCTGTGTTCCTAGCATGGAGGCATCTCCTGTTACCCTCAGTGACAAAGTGACAACTGCTGTCCTGTGAGCCAGAGCTGGCAGTGTCACAGTCCCTGTTAACAGCTCAGTCCTCTCCACTGTCCAATTTCCTAATGATTTTCAGCACAAAAGCTCCAGTCCTCTCTTTATTCTCCAGTTGCCTGGTTCAGCCCTCAATTAAACACTTCCCAGGACTTGCCTGCACATCAAACCACAGTCTGGGGAAGCGGGAGGAGGGTTAAAGGGCGTGTTGCAATCAGAGCTAATGAAGGCTCTTTCTGTGGAGAGATTCTGTGTGTGGATGCTGTGGGAAAAGATGGATGTTGTGTGGGAGATGATGGCCAGGCTATGGGAATAGAAGTGTGGTGGTAACACCCCACAATTTACAGTCTTGCCTGAGCCCCCTGGTGGAGAGCAGCTTTCTCCAGGAGTTGTTCTGGGAGCTGCAAGGGGGATCTGATGGCAGCAAGCACAGGGCTGGGACTCTCCTGCCTCATCAATGCTTGTTTTCTGATTAACAGGGGGAAATTGGACCTCCTGGCCCCCGGGGTGAGGACGGTCCCGAGGGTCCCAAAGGTCGCTCTGGCCCCAATGGAGATCCAGGTCCTCTTGGTCCTGCTGGAGAGAAGGTGAGTCTCAAGCAGGGAATGGCCCACCTAAAACTTAAACTAAAACCCACCTTTATTTGGGTGTGTTGGGTGGATGGCCAGAGCATTGCCCAGCATGGGGGGCACAGTTTAAGGGCAGGGGGATGAAGAGGAGCTGTAGGAGGTTTGTGTGAAGGGAGGCCTGAGTTGTTCAACACAAAGACCAGAGGAGACCCCAGGGAGGTGGTTTTAGTGCAGCAGCACGACTTGAGTGTGTTGACATGTGGTCTCTTTGGGATTATCCGTTTGGGCACAATGTCTTGAAAAAAAATAGAGTAGAAAACAGAATATGGAAGTATCACAGACTCCAGTCTGATTTCTGTGTTCACCCAGTTGAAAAAAAAAAAAAAAAGGTATAAAAACCCAACCATTCCCAAGAAGCCCCCAGCACATTTACAGTGCTCACTCTGTACCACCCCCCGGGTGTCTCTCAGGGAGGGCAGAGGATGATCCCAGTGCCCTAAGAGCTTTATTCCACCCACATCTCATCTGCTTTGCTCTTGACTTCTCCGCACTTGGCGTCTCCCCTTTCTGCTGGTGCGGATCTGAAGCTGCTCCCGAGGTCTCTTGCCCAAGATAACACACTTTTATTTGTGTTCCAGGGAAAACTCGGCGTGCCAGGACTGCCTGGGTACCCGGGCAGGCAGGGCCCAAAGGTAACTGGGCTGGGGGGGGGGTCTCTGGGAGGGGTGGGGTGTCCTGGGGAGCCCAGTGACACAGCCAAGCCCTGGCAGTGCAGCCGTGCAGAAGGCTCAGCCTCCCCACTCGTGGGATGAGATCCCTCCTTTCCACCCAGGCAGGACAAAAATATAGATGGATAAAAATAGCTCCCAGCCCTTGGCTGGTGGAATTCAGGGACTGGCTCTGCATGGCTTCAGCCTCCTAAAGTGGTGGGAAGAGATGGAGAGGGATGGGGTGTGCAGGGCTGCTTTGGTGATGGATGCAAACAGGCTCCTTGTGAGCCTTCGTGCTGGGATTAGGCATAATAGTCCTTCCCCTTGTATTATGCTTTATATCTTCCAAGATCTGTGCTAGTGTTATCTAATTAATTAAGAATTAGAATGAATAATGAATCAGGGCCTCCCTGAAATGAAAATAAAAGTGCCATTTTGCAGATTTGCAAACATCCTTTGTAGCCTATCTACACTCCCACCTTCATCTGGGCCATTTTCAAGTCATTTTTTAAATTGAAACTGTGAATTCCACTACATAGATGAAGCCTACAGCCCAATTTTTACATGCCCTGGAGGCTTTGGGAACTTACGTTTTTGTTAACTTTTTTTTAAGAATCGTATTTTATTATTCATGCTCATTGCTTAAAAAAAAAACCCAAAAACAACAACCAAAACAGGCTTGTTTAATTCTGGAGACATAATTATCTGCAAGAGATTATTTCTTCAGTTTTGTGGTTGTGGAGTTGATCGTTTATTTTTTAATTTGCATTTTATACGTCGGGGTAGAGGTTGGGAGTTTTTTTGCATTTCTTCAACTAATTCATATTTTAAAAGCGGCAGCAGCTATTCTCCAGGCACTCACATCAGAAAGGAACAAGACAGGAGTTAAATTTTCATGTGTAACGTAGTGACTTAGGAGCTAAAATCCAAATTCCTGCCTGTTCCCTGGGCACCCGCCACAACTGTAGGCTTGGTCTTTGCAGTGACTGCTAATGAAGCACGGACCTTCTTCTTGTTGTTGTTATTTCTGGATGAAATTTCATTTCTGAGGTCATTTCAGGTCTGTCTGTGCTTGTGTTGTTTGTAAGGTTTAAGAAACGAGGGCTGGGAGCTGTGGATGTCGGCGGGTCATCCCAGGCTGGGGTGGATGGGCTGAGCTGCCCCTTTGGGCATCCAGAACCTCTTATTCTCTCTTTGCTCTTCCCCCAAAGGGCTCAATCGGCTTCCCAGGATTTCCAGGAGCCAACGGAGAGAAGGGCACACGGGTAAGAGCTGCTTTATCTGGCTGCTTTGCTGACTTAATTCCCTCCAAAGCTCCTGGGGCGGGACACAGGGATCAACTCTTTGGCTTTTGCCCAAGGAGTCTCATCCCAGGACGAGATTCCCAGCACAGGACCAGTGAGAGGCTCCCAGTGCCGGCTGCTGGGAGAGGAGGATGCTGGGGATGGCACAGTCAGCTCTGCAGCTTCCCAATTAAACCCTGGAAATTTCCCCCTCAAGATATTTTAAGAGACTTCTTTGAACCCGAATCCTTCCCGCGCTGTCAGACTTTGCTCAGGGCACGAAGAGCTTTTTAATTAACAGTAATTATTAGAGATGGGTGAATCTGCTCAGAACCAGCAAGAACCGTCGTTAACCTAACTGGAAATTCAAAATGCATAGCTGAAAATCCATACAAATTCCTCCTTTTAATAAGCTCTTCAAAATTCATAGACACCTTTAAAGTGTGGGGGCTCCATCCCCCAGACTTGTCTCTACCTCTCACCCACCTCCACAGGCTTTGCTCTGAATAGGGATTGTCTAAATATACAGATTTATTTTTTATCTTGTGAAAAACACGCTTGAATTAAGGGACTCAGAGTACAAACAAAGTCATTTTCTGCACCAGCTCTGGTCACAGTGACAAGAAGGGGGAGTGAGGATAGCAAGTGGAATTAGTTTCCTTTTTGCTCTCATTTAAATACAAATGAC
Organism: Corapipo altera; assembly: GCF_003945725.1. Classification (NCBI taxonomy): domain Eukaryota; kingdom Metazoa; phylum Chordata; class Aves; order Passeriformes; family Pipridae; genus Corapipo; species Corapipo altera. Next base: position 3,100,479 of record NW_020884901.1, on the reverse strand, counting down.
TTCTAACAGACGGGTTTGAGAGGAGCCCAGAAAATATAAATCACTTTGCACTGCATTAATATCATGCCACCAAAATTTGGTTTATATCCACCCCCCTCCTTTTTTTTTTTTTTTTTTTTTTTTTTTTCCACTGAGTAATTTCATTTCATTCTGAGCTACAAATGCACATCCTCCTCATCCCTCCCTCTGCTCTGGCCTGGCAGGAGGAGGGAGCCCATGAATAAAGCAGCTGCCACCACAGCCTTGAATTCACTGTAGCCCTGTAATTACCACCCATCTTATCAAATATACAGCAATAAAATCCTTGGGCTGGGGGTTTGGGTGGTGTAAAACAGCAGGGAGGAGATGGGAGATGTGCTGCTTTGCATCCCTGAGCATCCACATCCCTCCACATCCCTCGGCTGATTTTGTCCTGGTGCTGTGGGAAACCTTTCAGGTACCAGGAGTTGGTGGTTTACAAGCTTGGAACAAAGCCCAGGGGTCAGGCTGGTTAAATTTTGGCATTATCCAGCCTGAAAGGGATGGATAATGGAACAGGCTTGAGGGGAAAGGGCCCAACTTCAGAACCAAGCAATAATAAGAGAAAAAAAGGCAAAAAATCAGCTCATTTTTAGTATAAATGAGCTTGGTGCCTTTAATGGAGGTAGTGGGGACCCTTAGTCACACCCCTTGGCAGGCCACCAATTCTTCAGGAATTAAAAAGAGTTTTCTTACATTTCAAATGTTGGTTTACTCCATGGTGATTTTAATTTTTTAAATTTTTTTAAAATATATTTTATTTTCAATGTGTGACTGGACCATTTCTGCCATTTTACACCTGATCCAGGAGCCTGTGCTCATTTGATCAGTGTGCTTGTATGTGTGTGTGAGAGAGAAGATTTTCAGGGACAAATCTTTCCTTCAGCAAAAGGAGCCCAGCCTGAAATTTTTTCTAATAGCAAAACCACTGATTTTCAGTAACAGTTTTGGTATCTGTATTGTTGCTTTTTTTTTTTCCTCCCAAGTATCCCATTTGAAATAGGAGAAAAGAAATTATATACAGAATTATAGGCTGAGCTGGATCACACTGCTCCAGTCCAAATGGAGACCATCATCTTAATTTAAGCCCCATTGAGTTAGACTTGATAAATCCCCCTCTGTTTCTCTTAAGACCACTAAATCTGCTGGTTTTATAAGTATGTGCACACAGAGTCAAGAAAGAGAATTTCTAAGATTTGCTTCTCCAGTGCCTTGTGGAATAACCCAATTTGCAACTGAAACAACCCCAAATCATTTATTTGTCTTTTCTTTAACACGGAATTACAATTACACTGCTCAACATAGTTTATGTGTCCAAAATAATGTGAATCACTCGTTTCTCTTACAAAATGGAAATAAGCTCTGCAGCTTGTTATTTCAGCAACACAAACAGTCTTCTCAAGCCCTTAAATAATTTTAAAAAAAAAGGTGAAAATCCAAGGCAGAAGGATTTTCCACACCAGCATAGGCAGCTGAATTTTGGTGTTGCAGTGCTGAACCCTTCCCCAAACCTGAAACTTCAACTTCTGGCTGTTCAGCTCCACAAAAAGGGCTGGAAAAATTAAAAATGGGAAGGGAAAAAAGGGATGGAGATGATTAGAGGAATGGAGCACCTCTCCTATAAGGAAAGGCTGAGGGAATTGGGATTGTTCAGGCAGGAAAAGAGAAGTTTTGGGGTGACCTAACTGGGGCCTGGCAGTACCTCAAGGTAGACTGCAGGAAAGTTGGAGAGAGACTATTTCCAAGGGCCTGGAATGACAGGACAAGCAGGAATGGCTTCACACTGCCAGAGGGCAGGGTTAGATGGGATATTGGGAAGGAATTCCTGGCTGGCAGGGAGGTGAGGCCCTGGCACAGGTTGCCCAGAGAAGCTGTGGCTGCCCCTGGATCCCTGGAAGTGTCCAAGGCCAGGTTGGATGGGGCTTGGAGCAGCCTGGGCTAGTGGAAGGTGTCCCTGCCCGTGGCACGGGGATGGAATGAGATGATCTTTAAGGTCCCTTCCAACCCAAACCATCCTGTGATTCTATGTTTGGTGTTCTTGGAGAATTATGACCCATTAAAAACCCCAATAGTGTTGGCGAGCAGCTGCTCATCACCCGGCCTGTCCTCAGCCCCAGGTGAGCCCGGGGGAGCTCGCTTGGATAAATCAAAAATCCTGATCATAAAATCAATAGCTGGACGTGAATAAGTGATCTTATTTTTAGAGCTGATGGGCCTCTGCCATTAACAGGGGGTAATAGATCTCCCTGCTCGCCCGCCCTGACAGAGCCTGGGGGGTGTGGAGGGACCCAAAGCCAACCATTTATTTGTGTGCCTAGAAAATAATCGGAATTTAGATGCCTTTATGTCAGAATCTCTGCTTGAAAAATATAGGTCTGTGTGCATTTACAGTGCTATATAAATTCTTTGCAGCAGTACATGGGGCTGCATGCATGATTAATGACAGCAATGAGAAGGGGGAATTTTGCTTAAAAATAGAATTGAGGAAGAAGGAGAGGAGTGTGTGCTGCCTCCTCTCAGGTAGCCCCCACACTCCTCTCCACCTGCTCCAAATTTAGCCTCCCAGAGCTAAAAGAAAACCAGCTGGAGTACTTTAAAGTGATTTTTGTAATTAATTTTAAAAAAGTATGCCAGCAGGGTTTATTAAACGGAGCCGCAGAACAAGGAGGATTCAGCAGGACTAATTTTAGTAGCTTGAAGAAAGTTGATTGTAAAGTTTCCCAGCTCCTGTTTTATGTTCAGCTGGTTAATGAGTGCCAGACACGGGAAAGCAGGATAGCAGGATGATGGATTTGGGGCAGAAAATGGCAAGTGATATTTTAAGCATTCAGTGTTCCTTGCATAGGAATCAAGTCTCCCTCATCCTTCCTTTAACAGGTGATTGGTACCATTAATGAGCTGCAGGTCCAAAGAGGGAAAGTTAAACCTCTCAGAACTTTTTTTTTTTTTTTTTGGAGACTTGACACTGGCCAAAAGAGTGTTTTCAGGCCATTAGTTTGCTTTGAGGCACAGGGTAATGGAGCTTAATGTAGTGCCAGATTTAGGACCCTCTGTCTTTTCTCTGTCAGGATTAATCACAGTCACCCATCCTGGGGAGCTGAGTGCATCTGTCAGATCACATGAGCCTCCTGCTCCTGCTCTGCACAACAATCACTTGTTTAGCATAGAGTTTGCAGCGACCAAGAAAGATTTGTAAATATGTAGGGCAGCTTAATTGGCTTGTGTGGCACAAAATAAGTGCTCCGAGCAGGAATCCTGCTCTGCTGCTGTCAGTCCTTAAATGTTGAGCAGCAACACGTGTGAGCAGCAGGATGAGGACCAGCCCTTCCCCCTGTTGGGAGCTGGGGGAAGGGATTAGCAGGGATCAGTGGGGAAAAAAAGGGATTATAGGTGTTGGGGTGGCAGAGTTGAATGGGTTTTTGCTGGTTGTGCCATGAGTTTTTGGGATACTGTATGGTCTGAGTGGGTGGCCTCGTCTTTGAAAGCTTTGGTGGTGTTTTAAAGGACTCAGAATACTGTTCCTTAGGAGAGTCATTCCCTCAGATAACAGATGTTGCCTGGGCATAGGGATTATTGTCCAGACCTGCCCAAGCATTATAAATTAAAACAAATATGAGAAAGAGAACATGAAAGTAAACCTGCTGTTGACTTTTTCATCACAAATGAGAACCAGAGAGGTTTGGAGGCACTTTGTAATGGGCTCTGTGACAGGATCATCTGCTCTGGTGCTGGTTGCTAACTCCTCTTCCTTTCTTTTCATTCCAGGGAACACCTGGCAAACCAGGTCCGAGGGGGCAGCGCGGTCCAACGGTAACGAGCCAGTCTTGTGCATTTGGAAAGCTTGTCATGGCCAAGGGGAACTGGGATCTGATGTGTGTCTTCACTGGGGGGGGTAGGATCTGGCCTTCAGCACTCACAGCTAAGCAGAAGGACACAGTGCTTTGGGGAACATATTTTGAAGTCATCAGACTCCAGAGGGAGTGATGATGGCTCCTGTCAGCCCTTGCTGCTGGTGGGATGACTTGTTGCCCGATCACAGTGTAGCTGTGGGTAGCAGAAAGGGCTAAAATGTCACCTTTTGTGTCTTTTTTTAAGGGTCCACGTGGGGAAAGAGGGCCTAGGGGAAGCACTGGAAAACCTGGCCCAAAGGTAAGGTTTTGGGAAGCCTTCGGGGTCACATCCTAACAAGTGTTGGTTTTGAGAATGTCTGGTTCATTGCCCTCCATTTCCCTCCTCTCCTTTCTCTATTGGATTTGGAAAGCTGAGCCCTTCTAAGCTTTATTCCCAGATCATAACCCAACTGTAAAATACATGCACAAGTTCTAAAAACGTGTTGGCCCACAATTCCACATCAAGTGCAGGAATCAGAGCCATCTCAACAAGAAGGGAAGGGAGCTCCTCCACATCAGCACAACCCTCCAACTCCCTGACACCTCCCCTAAACCCTCTTTTTTGGTGTTTAATTAGTGTTTGAACCACCTAAGGCTGTGCCACGGGTGAAGGGACGTGTTGCTGCTGGTCTCCAGATCCTTGCACCTTGCCAAACCACTTTGCCTGCCCGCTGTTGGCCCAGGATGGGTCACCAGGCAAAATTAGGTATTTTATTCCCAGCCAACCCGGGGAGGCACACTCAGATCCAGAACCTGCTGCACACCCTGATTCCCTGACCATCAGTCTCTGGGTGTGATGAAGCCACACTTTTGTAGTGAGGCATCATCACCACCACACTGCCAGATTTAAAAATAAACGTCTCGCCTTTGTGCTGGCATGAATTTTTGATAAATACCTCATCTTTGTGGTGGCATTTATCTCTCAGAGGGAGGCCATTGTGAAGTGGAAATATCCCTTGCTCACTGACGTTATCTTTCCTGTATTTTTATTAAGCAACATGGGGAGGAATGAGCAGCTGCTTATTTGTCACTGGGTGCTGCTCCTGCTACAGAATTATTATTAGAGAGGGACAGGGGAGTGGGTGGTGTGGTGCCACTGTAGGCTTGGTGCCATTTGAAGTCTTTGCACACAGCAGCTTCAATGGTGATAAATGTATTTTTAATGGCCTCTTGTTTTCTTTATTCATAAAAGGGCAACTCTGGTGGTGATGGCCCCCCTGGTCCTCCTGGAGAAAGGGTAAGACAACCTGGTGGGGTAAAACGGGACTCAGAGGAGGGTTTGCAGGGCTGAGATGGTGCTGAGGGGTTTTGGCAGTGAACATCCTCCAAGGTGACCTGTCAAGCAGAGATGAGTGGGCAGCTCACAGGAGCCGGGATGCAGCTCAGCACACCTCGGTCAGCAAAAGGAAAAGTCTGGTCAGAAATCCAGGGTGAAAAGTGCTTGTGTGGAGAGAGATCCCACAAGTCACCTCCAACCCTCAGGTCATTTCTGAGCTTTCCAGGGAAGGCTCACGTGGGACCTTGGGTGTCCTGTGTGAACATCATCCCATGGGAAAAGGAGGAAGTCACCCCAGGCTTTTGTGCAGGTAGCCAGAGCCCCCGATTTCTGGGGGATATGGTCCTCTAGGATCTCATAGTGCTTTCCCCCCAGACTGGTGGAAAAAACTGAAACAATGGGACTTTCATGATTTTAGCCTCAATTTCTGTCTCTCTCTCTCTTTTTTTTTTTTTTTTACTGGGTTTTGGTTTTAAATTTTCTACAAAATCACCCAGTGTTTGGCTTTCCAGACCTTTGTGCGCATCTGCTGCTCACACAGAGCTGGTGTTTCACAGTGAAGTGTTACAGGTTCCTTAACCATGTTTTCTGGCTTGTTTTCCATCCCAGGGACCACCAGGGCCTCAAGGACCGACTGGATTCCCTGGACCAAAAGGTCCCCCTGTAAGTAACTCACTTTCTAGAGCATCCAAAGAAATCCAAAGCCTTTCCCACCCAGCTGTGACTGCCTGTGCCAGCTCAGCCTGAGCTGCCTCCCTGACAAGTGGTGATGTCCCCAATAAAAGGCTTCACTGAGACATCACGATAATGACCCAGTGGTTTAAGATTTTATATAGCCAAGTAAATTGCAGCTGATTATAAATGTTCATTTCCTAATGACTCAGAATCTCTGGGATCTTTCCTGGGTACTCTGTTCCTTATTTTCCCTCTGTATATGGGGAGGACAGCACAACACTAACACTGCTGTCTCTGCAATTATTATACATTGGTGGGGGACCTCAGAAACCTTTGTGGAGTGATTTCCTTCCCTGTGGTGAGCAGCTCACTCCTGCTCTGAGCCTGTAAGATAAATCTTTCCTTTGGGAGATGTGTGGGAAAGGGATGTAGCTTTTAGGGTTCTGAGCACCCCAATTTCACTGTAAAATGGGTGGCAACTGAGACAAGCAGGGTTGATTCAGCTCTTATCACAGTTTTATTACTGAGCACTCAGTGATGTTCCTTCTCACCCTGGTTTTCTGCTGTAGGGTCCTCCTGGGAAGGATGGATTGCCTGGTCACCCTGGACAGAGAGGAGAAACTGTAAGTAGCCAAAAAACCTTGGGCAGATCATTAGTCCTGAGTCTTGTCTTGCCAGGTGGTTTCTCCAAACCCTCCTGTGCAGCTGGGGAGATGTGGCCACACCTTTGGATTCCCTGGAGGTTTGTGTCTCTCCAGCTGCATGGGATGGTCTGTGGGAAGCAGCCCTGTTCCGAGCAGGACAGGTTGGTCTAATGATGGTTTATCTGGAGGCTGTGACCACCTCCTTTCTCTGTGTCCCTCAGTAGATTGTGGAGGCCAATGTGTGTGGTTTGAAAACATGAGCAGGGATGTTGTGGTGCCAGTGACTGGCATCGGGGCCACTTGGGTTTCTTCTGTGATGGGTGATGCAAGAGGCAGCTCCTTGAGGGCTGGGAGGATGTTTTGATTGAGTTGAGTCTTGGTCAGCACCAGCACAAGCCAGTGCTTGGTGTGGTTCTTACTTGGACAAGGTGGAGAGGAAGCTGGGGGGTGAATTCTGAGCAGGCCTTGTGGCTGGGACTCTGCACCCCAAGGACTCATTGTAGCTCTTGTCCCTTTTCCTTCCCACAGGAAGGCTGTGCCTCTACCCTTTGGAGTGTTATGGGTAACCCCTGAGCTTTCTTTCCCACTGTCCTTTGGAGATGTTCAGGTTTCCTGTCTCTATTTGAGAGACTTAACTCTAGGCTGTGATAGCAGGGGTTTGGCACGTGAGACAGGCTCCATTCTCCACCCTCTCAGCTTCCCACACCCATGTGCCTGAGACCAGGTGCAGTTTTATTTCCTCTGGCATCTGGAATAGGGAGAAATAAACACTTCTCACTTCTTGATGCACCACGTGGCCAATGTCACAGCAGAGAAGAGTTACAGCCCAGTTTTGGCCGTGCTTGTCTGGAGAGGAAGGCAATTCCTGTCCAAGGGGAGACATGGAATGATTTTCCTCTAGTTTTTGTGTCTACACCAGTTCCTGGAGCACCTGAGTAAGAAGAGATGAGCAAAAAATTTGTGGCTGCCCCATCCCTGGAAGTGTCCAAGGCCAAGTTGGACAGGGCTTGGAGCAACCTGGGCTAGTGGAAGGTGTCCATGGCAGGGGGTTGGAATGAGATGGCTTTTATAGTCCCTTCCAACCCAAAGCAGACTGTGATCCCATGATCTCTGCCCACGCCAAAAGCCACACACAAGAGCCTCCCCCAGATGTGCCTGTGCCCCCTCCAGCAACATTCCCTGGGGAGCAGCTCCTGGCTGGCATTTTGGGGGATGTTTATTGTTTTTCCTCAGCTGTTTACAATCCAGCTCAGTCACTGCTTTTGGTACATCCCTCTCCCAACACTGCATGCTGCATGTTGGCGGATAGACCCTTTGTTCTGTCTCTGTTTTACAGAGGAAAAAACCAAACCCGTTTCCTCTCCTCAGCTTTGCATTTTTCTCTACTGCCTTCCTGGCAAATGAGCATAAAAAAGGCTTTGCACATTATGCATTTTTTCCCCTCAACTTATCACACAATTTAATTAACTTGCCTGGCATTTGCTAAGCAAGGCAATGCAAACACTGCTCAGCAACACCAGATATTTATTTACACTCCACAAGACTGACTTTAGGGCGGTGGTTGGGGTAGTTTTGAGCAGAGTCCTCAGGCCAGGATTAACTTAAAGGTGAAGAGTTTTCACCTGCCAGAGCCTGACTGACATTTAGTCTTCCTTTCTCGAGTTATCCATAATGTCCAGGACAATACATTTGAGCTGGAAGAAACAATAAAAACTTTGCTTTTATCTGCTATTGTCAACTTCTGAGACTGGAATAAAGCATCAAACTCCAAGTCTGCATGACTAGGAATGGGGAATGGGCTTTCAATTATTTTAGGTCTGAAAGTTCTCCCTAATAGCTTTCCTCAGTCACTGCAGCAGTAGTTTGCCTCTCCCAGGCAAATCCTGCCAGAAACCAAAATCTCTATTAATCTGTGTCATCAAACTTGCAAAACTCCCTTTCCCCTTCAACCCCTTGGGGTAGGAGAATACCCTTTTTGTCCCCCTTTCCCTACACAGTGCCAGAAAGCAAGAGAAACATAAAAGCAAATTAAGTTCTATTTCTCCATCAATAGCCTGGTCAGTGCAATGTGTCTTCATGCAAGAAAATCTAGGCTTGAAATCTCTGTGTGAAACACTTCCCTTTATTTTACTTCTCTTTCAGTGGCAAACAGCCATGCTGAAATATTTGGCTATATTAAATTTAAACAAAGATTGGATCTAAAAAACCATGACAAATTATAAAACCCCTGTGCCCGAGGCTCAAACAGCACAAAAGGAAACCCCTTTTCTCCAGGTGAACAAGAAAAGTCCTGAGCAGAAATGGTCTAAATATTTCTCTACGATGAGAGTTTAAATTGTACATTCATTTCCCCACGATGTTTTGCCATTTCCCCGTCAGTGACAGGATATTTTCTGTGATCTGCGGGCAGCTAGAATATCATGGAGGAGTTGTTTTAGCACGACACATTAGCATTGACACGGGATTTATCTGATCCTCTTTTGTGGCAATGAGAAAATAGCCTGTACGCCTTAAATGCCATTTCTCAAGCTTGTCAGCGTGCTGCAGTAAGAACGATAATTAATGTGCTTTTAAAGAGTGGCTTAGGAGAGCTAAACAATTGCAGTGGTGATGGCTCGCTATTGTCACTCTTCAAAATGACATTATAAGGAGCTGTCATGGAGCCTTCACTGCTCATCAGTGTTCGGGGACAAACACTGTTGTGATTCCTTTCAGCAGATGTTGGTTAAGGAAATAAAGCTTCACTCACCCCCCCCCATGGCTGGAGGGTTTGGGACTTCAGCAGGGCTGAAGTTGGGAGCTGCCGGTGCCAAAAGTGAAAGAGAGGGTCACCCAGCCCCTGGGCTCCTGGGAGCTGAGATTAAAACAGAACTGAGCCTAAACCAGCACCAGAATGGGGAGCAGGAGAAGGGAAATCAGCTTTTAAGAATTGCTCAGCGTGAAGAAACTCACTGTGACTTTTTAATAGCCCTTTAACAGGCGTTGCCTCAACAGGTTTTATGAGCGTAGCAATTTTTTTAATATATATGGCCAATCCTTCAGCCAAACCACAGCAGCCCCATCGAAACAGCAGAGCTGAGCATTGAGAATCCCTTCTTCTTCCTCTGTTTCACCCCTGTATAAATTCAAATACATATTTTCCACCTTCTTTTTGATTTCTTCTTTTTCCTTTGGGTGTCCATCCGCTCCTGGTCAGTGGTTTCACCGCGGGAGGAGCAGTCGGGTGGCAGTCTGACCCTTGCTGGAGCAGTCCTTGGCAGAAGTGTCACCTCTTTCTCTTTTGCCTTTCTCTAACAGGGTTTCCAAGGCAAGACTGGCCCTCCAGGACCTCCTGGTGTCGTAGGCCCTCAGGTAAGAAGCAAATACACTCGTACCAGCCCTCTGCAACTCCTCTTCCTCTGGTGGGCACCGTGGGCTCTCAGAACTCTGATGCTTCAGCTGGAGGTTCTGAGACCAGAGGTTGTACAGCAAGGACTCCTCTTCCAGGGAAGGCAAAGGCATGTCAGATAGCTTTGAAATTCCTGGCCAAGGTGTGAAATATCCCAGTGGTTCCCAGCCCACCTTGTGGAGGCCTTTGGATGGTGTTTAGACAAACATGCCTGGGGGCTGCTGTAAGTAAGGTGGTTCCTGTGAACTTAATACAACTACCCTGGTGTAAATTGGAAAGGCCAGCTCTACACAATTCAACTAAAAGACCTGTAAGCAGACAGTGAGTTAAACAAGATCTCCAAGGGCTGTACAGCTGCTGGTGTTCAGGGCACTGCAAGCGTGATGCAAGAGTGCTCTTACATGTCGCTGTGAAGAAAGTCATCCCTCTTTAATCTGAAGTGCTGCCAGATTCTGTCAGAGCTGGGCTGGTTTTTTTCAGTCACAAAAAGCCCTGTGCAATCTGGAAATAGTCACTGCACAAGCAGAACTCAGAGCCTTTAAGTACAGGCGTTCAGGGCTTGTGGGTCAGTTCTAGGCAGAGTCCTGGACTGAGTAGGACTGGCTTTAGGTCAAGTCTTCTTTGCTGAACTGCTGGGGAGCTCGCTCTTTAATTAGAAAGTAATTAATTTGTCCTCTTTAATGACAGTGTGTAAAGTCCCTGATTTGTAAATTCCCTGATTAGGGGCAATTCCCTGACGACTGCGTCTGTCTTCTCAAGTGCAAATTAAGTTCTGTGGCAATTTTATCGGGCTCTGCTGCGCGTACTTAGCGTGATCTGTGGCTGCTGAGCGAGGCAGTGGTGGAGTTCTGCTGGCACTAAGTGGCACCCTGCAGCAGGACATGAATTACAGCCCCTGTCCCAGCAGACACCGACGGGCAGGGATGTTACAGGCTTGTGCTCCTGGCTCCTGTCCTCCCCTAAAATGGACCACTGGGGAACCCTCTGTGCTGGGCTTTATCTTACACTCGTCACATTAGTGCCCGCGGAGGGCATGGAGGCAGTGGATAATTGCTGTGCTGTACAAGCCTAATGCATTATTTATGCCCCATGGAAGGGAGAATCAGCAGGGTTGTAGAGTGCTTAGGAAGTTTTCAATTAAAAAGAAAAACCTAGGCATAACGGTTGTAGTAATGACATCTCATTTCTGTGAATGCTTTCACTCCAGAGGTTCCCCGTGCCTCTGCTCTGCCAAGTGCAGTGTTGCCCACTTCCAAAACACAAGGTTCCTTTAGGTGCCAAAGGAGGTGTCTCTTCAGGGATTCCTGGTGGCACTGCAGGGGACACCTAAGGGAATAAGCATTTCCATCTCATTGCAACCCAGAGGACTAAACTGATAGCCTGCACCTCTTCCTTCCTCTGTTGTTCCACCACGTTCTCTCTGATTGTTTTTTTCAGGGTCCAACTGGTGAGACTGGGCCGATGGGTGAGCGGGGACACCCAGGCCCTCCGGGTCCCCCGGGTGAACAAGGTCTTCCTGGCCTCACTGGAAAAGAAGGGACCAAGGTAGGGACTAGAATTCACCCTCCCTGCCAGCCTGGGCGCCTGCCTCTCCCCAGAGATGGAGAGGATGATTCAGAAGAGAAATGAAGCTTCTGTCTCCCCGTGGAGAGACAAGCTGGGTCTCCATGGAGTCTGCAGAGCCTCAGCTGTTCATCCTGTCGTTGCAGGGGGACCCTGGTCCCGCTGGCCTCCCAGGGAAGGATGGTCCCCCCGGCTTGCGAGGCTTCCCCGGAGAGAGAGGGCTCCCTGGCCCCATTGTGAGTAGAGGCTGCTCAGTCCTTCCAGCAGGGAGGATGCCTGGGAGGTGCAGTACCCACCTCCCAAAATGACTTTGTTTTCCTCCCTCCAGGGTTCTCCAGGGCTGAAAGGCAACGAAGGTCCTCCAGGCCCTCCAGGCCCAGCAGTGAGTATCCTTGCCCTTGCAGGCACCACCTAACCATTTACAAGCTTGGCAGGCCATAAGGGGGTTAGTCACAGCTCCAGGCTTTATCCCTTATTTCCTTTGCACTAACAAACAACTCCCTGGACGTTGCTTTATTTTACAAGACACGCGTGTAACGACGCAGTTGTTTTGTGGTGTCAGCTGGGAACATACGTGACCAGCTGAGGGAACTGCAGTGGTTCAGGACATCCAGAGTTTTGCTTCTAAGCCACCTGCTTTCCCTCTGGAAGTTGTCCTCACTTGAGATCCATGTTCAGTGCCGCCCTCCTGGAAGAAAATATTCATCATCCAACCCTCCCTGCTGCGTTGGCTGTGAAGTGGCTCACGCTCTCGTTCCAAGCTGTTAATGTATCCCCAGGAACTGAGCTCCCTGCACCAGGAGAAACCAGCCCTTCCAGGGATTTTAATTAAAAAAACAATCTGCAGGACCCCTTAGGCTGGTGGTACCAAGTCATCACATGGCAGTTATCCCATCAAACGTGCTCACGTACTGAGAGCGTGTTTGCAGCATCCTGCTGCTGGATTTCTTTGTCTCTTCATGAAGCTTGATACTGCAATTAGTGCTTCTTTCCTTCTTCTCCCAACAGGGCTCTCCTGGGGAGCGTGGCCCAGCAGGATCAGCTGGCCCAATAGGTTTGCCAGGGCGACCTGGCCCCCAGGGGCCTCCAGGACCTGCAGGTGAAAAGGGAGCTCCAGTAAGTACCAGTATAAAATTTAAAGGTTGTGGGTCAACTAGAAATGTGCACAGCAGGGAGCTGAGCATGGAACCAGTCCCTGGGGGAGGTGGATGAAAGATTCAAATTAATAAATAAAATAGGAATTCAGGTAGAAATTAATTTTCTCATCTTGAGCACATCAAGCCACTAAATGTTAACGGCTCAGCTGCCCCGTTTGGGATGCCGGTGCTATCAAAAACGGATCTGATCCCAGGGACCAACATGTCCTCAGGCAACAAGGGCTGAGCAGGTGAAATGACAGCCTGTGCAACCTCCTAGTGACAAGCAGCCAAAGGCCAGGCCTTTGGGAAGAGGAGTAAGCCAGCCCCATCACATAAGGATGCAATGGCAGCAGCAGTTTCAACGGAGCCCAAATAAATCCTTCCCCGGAAGATGGGAGGCACGGGAAAGCGCTGCGAAGATTTTGGGGTGCTGTGTGGTGGTGGTGCAGCATCCACCCCGCTGGTGCCTGTGACAGAGCTGCTCCCAGCAGGATCCTGAGCCCAGCACGGCTGAGTCCTGCCATATGGTCCCTCTCCGGAGCGTTCTCCAGCCAACCCGCGCAAACTCGCACGTCTTTCGCTCCCCCGGCACGCGCGTGAAATGTCACGTGCGGGCAGGAGGGAGTGGGCTGGGATGTGGCTATTTCTGTTCCTGGAGAGCTCAGCACTGACAGTCCCCGTGCCTCCAGTTCCCGCCCAAATGGGTTGGAAGGGGTGTTTGGGTTGCCTACCTCAAATCTAAGCTCGGCTTCAGGCCCAGCGATATGAGCGAACGGTGGCATCGGTGATGTCAGACTCCATCTCATGGGTGATTGATGTTGTTATCAAAAGCGTTTAGCAGCCACTGTATTCCACATTTGCTGGCTTATTAGAAACTCCGGCAGCTAATCCAGAGGCAAGAATTTCCTGGTGAATCAGCTTTAGGAACATCTGTCCTGCCGAGTACCTATATGATGTATCAGTCAGTGGGTAGATGAATAGGCAATTTATGTGGCATGTAATTATTCAGAAGAGAGCACCCAGGATTCAGATGCAATTAAATTATGTACGAGGAAACTGGAAAATATTCGCTGTTCAGTTCCTGTAAACAAACAAATTTGATTGAAGGCTCCAGCTTGGAGGAGTGCTGGTAGTTGTTTAAGCAGGAGGCCAGCAGAGATTGTTTTATTCACTTCAGGTGTTTTCCTTTGTCCAGAAGCTGGGGGGGAGCTCAGGGCCTCCTGAGAACCCCCCTTAGCTGGGGATCAGCCAGGGAAGGGAGAAGGCTGGGGCAGCCTGGAGCACAATCAGCAAAAACTGGCTTGTGGGAGTAGAAATTAGTTGGGGTCTTGTTTGTCATCTGGAGAGAGATGGCAGAGGGTTCAGATTAAATCTGATTATATTGCTATAGCAGTGAAATTGCAGCTGGGATCTGGGTATTCACTGTGTAGATTTGTTTGTTCCTTCGTTATCTCTCAAGACAGAAATTTTGTCTTGTTTCAGACAGCGAGCCCAGAGCCTGATGAAATATCAGCTGGAACAGTTTTTGCTATTCATGCCCAGGGGTTGTTAGCAGCTGAATAAAACATTAATGGGATGTAATGGGCTGGTTGGAGGGTGGAGGAGAGCTCTGTGTGACCCGCTTGTTCTTCTGCTTCCAGGGGGAGAAGGGTCCTCAAGGACCAGCTGGCCGGGATGGCATCCAGGGTCCCGTGGGACTGCCGGGTCCAGCAGGTCCTGTCGGCCCCCCTGGAGAGGATGGAGACAAGGTGAGAACAGTTCCCTGCTGCTCAGGGTCACTCTGGGAAGGAACTGTGCCCCTTTGGTGCTTCCACCACATTGGGTGGGATGTGCTGCTGGAGGATGTTTTGTGGTGCTCGCAGTCTGTGAGATGAGCAGCATCCAACCTGGGGAGCAGCAGCAGATGGAGCTCTGTGTGCTCTGCCAGCCACAGCCACACCATTCCATGAAATCCAGTTTGCCTTCCCCCAAACCTGCAGCAGCACCTGCCTGTGGGTGCCTGGCCTTTCCAAATTAATTACCTTTGCCCACTCTCTCATTAAGCCCCTTCTGGAATGGAAGATTCTTAGAAAACATAATCTGGGATGACTCCCTCATGGCTGCTAAAAGGGTCTGCAAAATGATGCTTCTTGCATCGCATGGCAGCCAAGGAGAGCTGCAGGATGGAAAAGGATTTGGTTATACCTGGAGTGGTCAAATCATTGGCATTATTCAGCACACTCTGGGCTGCTTCTGTGGGAATTGTCAGCTTTGGGATGAGGATACAGACACACAGGACTATTGCTGGAATGTTGAGATGGGGAGGTGGTCACCAAGTGAACTAACTTTGTACCCCTTTGTTCCTGACAGGGTGAGATTGGGGAGCCTGGCCAGAAGGGCAGCAAGGGTGACAAAGGGGAGCAGGTAAGTGCAGGACATTGCAGCTGCTTCTCTTGAGGGGTGTTGTTACATTGTGTGACTTGCTGGAAACAGAAAACAATATAATTTTAATGTATTTCTTTTGTTGCTTCATCTCCTCCTCTTCTTCATCAAATACCCATATGATGTTAAAAAGAGTGAGAGCCTCCAGCTCCCAGGAACACAATGAGACATTTCCATGTCACCCATGTACCATGTAAACATCTGTGAAACATTAATAGCCCTTGCCACTAAAGTTGGGTCTTTGGCTGAAGTTCCCCATCTGATCCAGTTGAAGATGTCCCTGCTCATGACAGAGGGGTTGGACCAGGTGACCTTCAGAGGTCACTTCCAACCCAAACCATTCTGTAATTCTATGATAACTCTAGCTGTTTGCAGCACACTGAAGCACCCTTTCTGTGCTGCCCAGAGCCTGAGGAACACGAGTCACACATGGGTATTTAGATAGAACTGAGTGGTGTGACATTGCTTTTCTGGAGCAAAAATGTGTTTAGATGTGTCTGCTGTGCCATTGGCACGAGGACTGAGGAATGCTGGTGCTTCCAGAGACACCTAACCCTGTTCTCCCTCTCTGGTTTGGGAATTAATGCAGGTTTAATGGAGGCTGTGTTGAAGGGCATCACCTTTTCCAAGGGAACTTGACACTCTGCTCCTAATGCTGACATTGCAGTTCTGTTTTGTGACAGGGTCCACCAGGTCCTACCGGCCCCCAGGGTCCAATTGGTCAGCCTGGCCCAGCTGTGAGTATTGCTCTCCTTTTTTTCACTAAAAAGCCATGTAAGGATGGGCAGTTTCTGCCTGGCACTGCTGATGCCCAACACGAGCCTGGCATCGCCGTGGGCTGCAGCAGGAGATGGTGGGGATGGGGTTTGTGTCTACCTTGTGTTTTTGCTGAGCTGTGTCAGACCCTTTCCTTGTAGGGAGCTGATGGAGAGCCAGGACCCAGAGGACAGCAGGGCCTCTTTGGGCAGAAAGGTGATGAAGGACCCCGAGGTTTCCCTGGTCCCCCTGGCCCTGTGGGCTTGCAGGTGATTTGTGGCATCGAGGGCGGGCTGGGGGTAGTGAGAGCTGGGGCTCACCTGAGATGTTCACAGCTAAAACTCACCCCTTCCACCTCCACAGGGCTTGCCTGGACCACCTGGGGAGAAAGGAGAAACAGGAGATGTTGGGCAAATGGTAAGATGGTTCCATATTTCTTTTTTCATCACTGACATTGCCATTGCTCTGAGAAATGTGTCTTAAATTTCTCTCTCCTTTCTCTCAGGGTCCACCAGGCCCACCAGGACCCAGAGGCCCATCTGGGCCACCAGGAGCAGATGGTCCACAGGGTCCTCCTGGGGGAATAGGAAATCCTGGTGCAGTAGGAGAGAAGGTAAAGCATTGGACCAAGCCTGATTGAAGCTCACAGGAGTTTGCTACAACACTCCTCGGTCAGCTCTGCTATGTCAGCAGAAAATCTCATCACCCTGCCAAAATATAAGTATTTCCATCCTCTTTTCCTTTGTGCAGGGTGAACCTGGTGAATCTGGTGAGCCTGGTCTTCCTGGCGAGGTTGGGCTCCCGGTGAGTACACTCTGGGAAGGCATGGATGTGGATGGAGAGGTGTGGATGTGGATGGGACAGCAGCCCTGTCCTTGGTTTGGGTATCAGATGACACATCACCATGTTCCTGGGTATTTATAGTATCACGTTTAGTCACCAAATATGGGCTACCCACGACTGAACACCATGAACACCATCTAATCTTTGTGGGAAGGGACTGCTAAATCATGTCCTTGTGTTTGGAGATGCAAATAGAGCTTCTTTCTCAGAACTGATTAAAGGATAATTAGAGATCAGTGCATTGTTTTCCTGGATAATATAAACACCTTTTTTTTCCTTTACAGGGTCCTAAAGGTGAAAGAGGTGAAAAGGGTGAAGCAGGTCCCTCTGGTGCTGCTGGTCCACCTGGCCCCAAAGGCCCACCAGGTGATGATGGTCCCAAAGGCAGCCCTGTAAGTACCCCTTCAATGTTTCCTTGGATTGCCCAGCAGAGATTTCTGCGTGAAAATAGGTTTTCCAGAGATATCTGTGGAAATTTGAAAGCGTTTGCCAGCCATAGAATTGTTCCTCTAATGATACATGATATGAGCCCCCTTCTTTAGGGTGCTAATGAGGGGAAGACCCAGCTGTGCTGTATTTTCCAGCAATACTGGAATTATTAGCCCTTTTTGCAGGCCATCGTAAAACTCACCCCCATGGAGAGGGCCTGCACTAGATTTACTTGGCACTTCAGGATATGGATTGCCAAGGTCTTCTGCAAAGAGCAAAGCTTCCAAAACAGCACAGAGGAGATTTATGTGGATTTGGGAGCTGTACCTCCACGGCCAGATCCCTGCTGCTGCTAATTGCTGTAGCTCTGGTAAAGCCAATGGAGCTCTCCTGATTTATACCAGATGACAATGGTACAGTATTTATCTTGCCCTCTTCTTTGATGCTTGCTGTCTGGAGAAATTTATTCTGAGATAAGCAAAGATGGCACAAAACAGCAGAGGAGGCAGGGGAGTTACTCATCTCTCTTAACAGATGGGGTTTGGGATGTCTCGTGATTGGGTGAAATCTGGTTTTTGAGTGCTGGTCTTGGAATCATTTGAAGTACCTGACAGACACTGCATGAGGAAGAATGGTGAAGTGTTTTAGTCATTAAATGCTTTGAGAGGACTTTCCTGGGAAAAAATGTTACACATCATGTAGGAAGCAGAAGCAAAATCTTCTAATCTGCACATTCCCCAAAGCTGTGAGGATTTTGCTGTCACCTGTCCAATGTCTTTATGAAAAACTAAATGAAACCCCCAGCATTGCCTTTGGAGCTTTGCACAGCCTGGATGCAGAGCTGGACTGGCTGTGACAGGATGAAAATACTGAAGCTGCAAAGATGGGATGTGATCTGGGATTGTGTTTGAGGGAATTGGGGCCTGCTCCATAGAGTGACTCTCCATGCTGTCCACTAGTGCTCTGCAGTTCTCCAGATGCAACCTCCCTGACTTGGGACTATCCTTCTTCTCTCTTTGCAGGGTCCAGTGGGTTTCCCTGGCGACCCTGGTCCTCCTGGAGAACCTGGTCCAGCTGTAAGTGTTTGTCTCATGGAAGGGCAGACCAGTTCCTCCTCCTGGTTTGGTGAAGTGTGACTGTGCTGCTCATTCCCCAGAAGCTCCTCTGTCATTTACTCTTCCCTTACTTGGGAAAGGTTAGGAAGTCCCACCACAAGCCTGTCTGACTGCGCTCCAGCCTTTGGGGCAGTAGCTATATGAGTGCTGTTATCCCTGTATTTGACATTGGACATCACTGTTGTCAGTGTTCCCAGTGGGAGGTGGGAAGGGGTGGTGCTTGGTGACAGGAAGACCAGCTGAACCTGCTGCTGCCAACACTCTGCTCAAGTCCACTCATACCCTAAATACACCTCCTTGTTTCTTTTTGTCTCCCTATTCAGGGTCAAGATGGTCCCCCTGGTGACAAAGGTGATGATGGTGAACCTGGACAGACTGTGAGTAACTGGACAGATGAAATCTGTTCCCCACACTCCCTGTGTGCAGGTCCAAGGACACTGAGCACCAAATTCCCAGCAGCACTTGTCCCCTGATGCCTGTCCATCCTATTTGTGGCAGCCTGGCTGCTGCCATCCATCCACCCATCCATCCATCCACCCACCCACCCATCCAGCTTAGCAATACATCCCGAAAGCATAAATTACCTCATGGAAAAACAACTTCCAAGCCTTTGCTTTCAGCTTTTCCGTGCCGTATGGTACTTCATGGTGGGAAGGGATAAAACGAGATACCACCTGCACCCCGAGGAGGTGTTGGGAGTTGTACTGGCTGCCCACGCCTCAGCTCAGCACAAACTCGAGATCCTGACTCAAGTTTTACACATTTGCTGCTCTTTCACACGTCTCGTGGTGCATTTATGGCTTGTTCTCCTCCCCTCTCCATTTAGGGTTCCCCTGGTCCCACGGGAGAGCCAGGCCCCTCCGGACCCCCAGGAAAAAGGGTAAGCTGGTTGTTTTAGGAGGATTTTTCCAAATGTATCTGTGTTGACTTTTTAAAACTCATTTTATTGCGAAGTCTCCCATAAATGCTGTGTAAATACTGTGTAAAATGTATGATAATTAAAAAAAGAAATTATACACCATCCACAGCCATTGGAAATTGATGGGAAGCTGTCAGCTGAATCCTATGGATTTTTTTTTTTTTTTTAAGGTGTTAACAGCCAAAACAAAATACAAGTATGAGGTGCTTCTGCTCTTCCTGCATTGCTGGCAGAGCTTAGGGATTCATTTAGCAAGCAGCTAATTCAAAAAGCTTTCCAGAGATATTTGTCTCCATTTTGCCTCCTTCCCTGGGGCTGCAGCATCATTTTGCTAATTCCAACGGACCGTTTCAGATCACTGTGATCTAATTGTGTTTTGCATCTATTTTGTGCTTTCTTTAGGGCCCTCCTGGTCCAGCTGGTCCCGAAGGAAGGCAAGGAGAGAAAGGAGCCAAGGTAAGAATTAAAGGGGATTTTACTTCTCCTGCATCCTTGATATGCCAAAAGCATCGGCCTCTGCAACGCCGGCGTTTGAAAGGCAGGGATTTGATTTTGCTGCGTGTTGCAACAAATTAGCCTGGATTTGGGGCCATTGGCCTCAAATCTGAGCTTATGTTTCATCCTTTAACAAACTCTGTGGAGATAATTAGGGCTTGGTAAGGTCATGGGAACGTTTTTTCTTGTTTTGAAATGACAAAGTGCTATATTTGGCCATTTAACGTCTTGTAAATAATAGGGCGTGCACAGCCCCACGTCCCTTCCCAGGGCAAACACAGCATTACTGGGCCATGATTGTTTTGGTAGGAGTGGTGGGGAAATGGAGAGAGGGATTGCAAATTATAGATCCAGTTGTTGTGGCAGCTGCAGGAACACTAGTGGTGGAGGATTCCCTCTTGCTAGCTCATCTCCCAGGACTGAACCCAGGAAAGCTTCCTGCCCCGCAGAGCTCAGAGCCAAAGGGTGGTTCCTGCTGGAAAACAGGCAAGGCTGAAAAGTGAAGGGGTTTGGAGACCTCTCCTCAGTGCACAAGGGGGAGGGAGCAGTAGGAAAATCAGGGAACAGAAAGTTTTACTTGCTCTGCGTGAACCTGCCTCCACCCCGTGACATCCTGGTACTGAAAATCATTTGATGCCCAGCACAAATTAAACCATCCTGCCTCTTCCCTCCAGGGTGAAGCTGGTTTGGAAGGACCTCCTGGGAAGACTGGCCCAATTGGTCCCCAAGGTGCTCCAGGGAAGCCCGGCCCCGACGGCCTTCGAGGGATTCCTGGTCCAGTCGTGAGTATTCCCAGTCTGAGAAAGCTTCTGGGCAGGGTTGTTCCTGGTGCTTCACCATATCCCATCTGCTTGGAAGATACTTTTCTCCCAGAGTAACATTCTGTCTGTGCTTAAATATCTGACAGCAGATAAAACACATTTAGTGGAAATAATAGAACGGTGAGTAACATCTCCAACTACATGGTGTTTGAGTCTTGGGTCTTCTCAGCCACTCTTTTTGGGTGGGAGTTTCATCCCAAGTCCCTGTTCCACTTAGAGATTTGAGCATGAAAGGACCATAAATCCTTTTGCCTTTGCCATCTGGGAAAAGCCAGGACAAACATTCCCGGGCACAGGTGAACAATCAGAATATTCCCAGCTGGGAGCACTGCTGTCATGGATGACTGTTTTCAGGCAATTGCACTGTTTTACAGGGTGAACAAGGTCTCCCAGGATCCCCTGGCCCAGATGGTCCTCCAGGCCCAATGGTATGTCCATAGTATCAAATTCCAAGAGTTTTTGAAATGGATGTGTATAACATGAATTCATCCTCTCTTTTATTTTCCCCCTGTCTCCCAAAGGGCCCACCGGGTTTGCCTGGTCTGAAAGGAGACTCTGGTCCTAAAGGGGAGAAGGTAAGAACAGCACCTGGGATATATTTGGGTTTGTATCTAGAAATGTCTTTGCTGTGTAGCTTTGGTGTTCAGTTGCCTCCAGTGAGAATTCCTAATTAACATCTGCTGTTTTCCCTTAGGGTCATCCAGGTTTAATTGGCCTTATTGGGCCGCCGGGAGAGCAGGGAGAAAAGGGTGACAGAGGTCTCCCAGGCCCCCAGGGCTCAGCAGGACCCAAAGGAGAACAGGTAAAGATTCTTTAGACCTTCATGGAACTTGCTTTTGAGCTGCAGGTTTGCTGCCCTTGAGGAGGCACAGCCCAGCAGAGATGGTCAAAGGGACTCTTGCTAATTTTCGAAGGAATATTTTCTATATTAATGTGGTTTATTCTGCATGTGAAATGTGGATATGCTGCAAAATGACCCATTTTAGTGGGAAGCAGATTCTCAAGGGTAGTATGAAAAGAGTTGAATGGACTTGGAGGGATGGTATCATTAAATATTCATCTAGAGGGCTGATTTTTAAAACTGTGTGTGCCTAAATGAGATATGGGATTCCTTGTTCGTGCTCCTGTCTGGATCATGCACATGCTTAAAAACCAGTTAAAGCCCCAGATTGGAATGGAGTCCTCTGAAACTGGGTGGTCAAATCAGTGTTGTTCTGCTGTTATTTTTCAGGGTATCACAGGTCCTTCTGGGCCCATCGGACCTCCAGGGCCACCAGGATTACCGGTATGTGACAGCTGATTATCCTGGAATTCCTTGGCAGCTGCACAGTCCTTCAGGAGCCACTTTGGTGCTCTCAAATACCCAGCACAGTCCTGGCCTGACTTTACCTTGTCTGAGGGTTCTGGTCACAACGGGTTTGCTCAGCTGAACCCATTACAAACACTTGAATGAGTTCCAGGGGTGCTGGGAGGTGACATGTGAGATGGGCACGGCGGGATGAAGGCAGGGAAATCATCCCACCCTGCTTCTCTTCCCCTTTTCTTTTGCATTATCTGCAATCACATGGTGATTTTTTGCACTTTTTGCTGCTATTTGTATTTTTTCCCAGTGGATATTTTGGGATGAGTAGCTGGGTGTCCTTAGCACAGAGCCAGGATCAGCCTCACATCACAGTGAGCCCCCAGCAGCTTTTCCAGTCCCCATCAGGCCAGGGCTGTGGGGTACTGACACAGATTGCTCTGACACAAATGCTTTCTGTGTGCTGGCAAATAAAAGCAGCACCCAACTCAAGTGGATGTGGAAGGTGAAAATAGAAATAGAGTGAATTTTAAAAAAACCTTTTATATAGCACTATTTTCTCTCTCTAAGGAGAGACTGATGACTTCTCTGCTTGGAAATGTACTGACTCTTCTCTGTATTTTTCTCTACACAGGGTCCACCTGGTCCCAAAGGTGCTAAAGGATCATCAGTGAGTATAGACACTGTTAAATGAAGAGGCTGAGGAGCTCTTATTAAGTGTAGAACCCGCTGTGACTCCTCCACATCAGTGGCATTAAAGCAATTAGCCAGAGATGACTGTAGCAAACGTGGCCTTTTCAGGCTGTCTGAGCCCAGGAACGGTAATTGGGAAAGGTTTTTGTGCCACAACTGTACTTCACTGAGCAGCAGCACAGCACAGATCATAAGGAGGAATCCAGTGCATAGTCCTTGGGAGAAAACCTGCTGCTGTAGAGTGGAGGGTATTAAAAATAGACTGAAAGCGGGAGGTGAGAAGCTGAAGAGCGAAGAACTCGGTGAGAAATACGACACTGAAACTTCGTGGTGCAGATCTCCTTTGCAGGCAGCTAAAAATTCCTCTTGGGCAGCTTCCTAGTGTCTTTTTCCCATTCAGAATTCAATGTTTTATTAATTTTAAGATTTTATTTGACTTGTAAAGATGTTGGATTGGTTTGGAGGGGTAAAGTTTTCATGCATTGGAGGATCCTTCCTTTTCTGTAGGGAGCCTAAGCAAAATTTGGCTGTTTAGTCCCCAGTGTTTGATCTTTTCTTTTACCTAAACATCAAAGGTAACCTAAAGAAACATTTTCCTGGGAGGTGGGTACAAGAAGACTCCTGTAGTGTGCCTGAAGAATAAAGTTTTTGCTGTGAAAGAAATAATGTTTGGGATGTGATATAAGTAACAACTGCTTTTTCCCTGAGTGACTCGTTTTTCTCTTGTTTTTCCACCCAGGGTCCAACAGGTCCAAAGGGTGAATCAGGCCTTCCTGGGCCCCCAGGGCCTCCTGTAAGTAGAATCTATGACATGAAGTATGAAACCATGTTCAGATTTAATGGATGTTGTAACACTGGGAAGTAGAAGCTTTCTGGAAAAGGATTCATTGCCAATCCTGGGAAGGGAGTGGCACCTCTTAGAGATGCTGGGGGAGAAAGCAGGATGTGAAGGGAAAAATTACTAATGGGAGGGGGGAAAGGAAAGATGGGCCCAATGTTTCAGCAGTACCATCAGGGGTGTTTTACATGTCTAACATGTATCTCGTGATGCTGTTTCTCAGTGCTGGGAGTTGCTTTGGCCACCTCTCCTGCCTCTCTCCTCCACTTCCAGTGCAATGAGAAGTTGTATCCTCTTTCCCCACAAATCAGGGTCCTCCTGGAGAGGTCATCCAGCCACTGCCCATCCAGGCTTCCAAGAGGACCAGGCGGAACATCGACGCCAGCCAGCTGGTGGACGACGGGAACGCCGACAACTACATGGACTACGCCGATGGCATGGAGGAGATCTTCGGCTCCCTGAACTCCCTGAAACTGGAAATCGAGCAAATGAAGCATCCACTGGGCACTCAGCACAACCCAGCAAGGACCTGCAAGGACCTGCAGCTCTGTCACCCCGACTTTCCAGACGGTGTGTCCCGGGACAGAGGGGATATGGAGGAAACACTGGGGGTTTCCCAGCTCCACGCAGCAAATAGAAGGGAGGGCGGGAAGAGGAGTAATTTGAGGAGTCCCTTGTCCTGGTGCTCCACAAGAAATTTGGCTGGCAGAGAAGGAATTTGTAGAGTTGGGCTAGATAATCGTTGTACATCCCTTCCAAGTGAAATTTTCTATTCTAAGAATGGGGATATAGGGAGAAAACATCTCTTCTGTAAGGTGCCACAGTATTAACTAGAACAAGAACTTAAACCAGTTTTGCATAAACTACATATAAATAGTAGCCTGTGACAGAGAAGAAACATCCCTGGTAAGATGGTTGGGAAAGTGCCCATTTTCCTTTCTTCCCAGTGCTAATTCTTTCTTCCCTTCTCTCCCTGCTCGTGCATCCAGGTGAATACTGGGTTGATCCAAACCAAGGATGTTCCAGGGACTCTTTCAAAGTTTACTGTAATTTCACAGCTGGTGGAGAGACTTGCATCTTCCCTGACAAGAAATCTGAAGGAGTAAGTCCACACAACCTTTAATTTCCCCTTGTGTTGTGGTGATAGATTGTTCCCTAATATGAATATTCATAGACAGTCAATTTCAGCAGAATTGAACAATAACCAGTAAGGATCAAAGATCCAGAACATTCCTTTGTTACACAACATTGCTTCTAAAATAATAAGGAACACGTTGACAAAGAGAATTTCTTTGAGTAACTCAGATTGGAACAAGCCTTTGATGATTTCCCAGGCATAATAAATGCTAAAACGTTAATTTTTTTAACTCTGCTGCACAAAGGCAGATGAGTGTGATGGGGCAGGAACTGGGGCTCCCTAGGAGCTTTGTTTAACTCATTCCCTGTCTCCCCTCCCAGCCAGGCTGTCACCCCACTGCCTGCATGTCTAAGCACCACTGACTCCTCTCCCCTTACTGTGCCTCCAAGCAGAGCAGATAAATGTTTATCTCCTGTCATTTTATCCTGCTGTTTCCTGTGGGCAAACGATCCCAAATGATTGCAAGTATCCTCAGCTCTCTCCCCGGTGCCGATGTGCAAGGTTGATGAAGTTATTTTGTGTAATGATCCGCTTAGCTCAACCAAACTCATCATTTTTGTCCTGTATCCGTGCACTCTGCTTTCCAGAGCTGCTCTTCCCACTGCCTGGGGACCAGCTCTTGCACTGGCCAAGCAGAAGCTCTTGCAATTCAGCCTGGGGGAGCTCTGCCAGTGTCACAGTTGTGCTCCAGCTGTGACAAAGCTGAGCCGTTCACTTGCTGCATTTCACCCACCAGAAATATGTGTCAGAGCTGAACAAATAACACGCAACATAAATATTCCTTGAGTTTTTCTTAGGGCTGTTTAAATAGGAGATAGATTTCTTCTCCTGTGCATCAACTTGCCGTGTCTCTCCTCGAAATGTTGACAGCTAAAATTGGATTCTGGCCATGATCTTACAGGATCTCAGAGTCCTGCCATGCTCGTCCTGTGAGGGGCTCTGTGTGATACTCCTCAAGTGCAAACTGTGCTACGCTTCTGCAATATTCATAAGAAAAACCTTCAGCCTGCTCTTTTTCCATCTAGAGGAATGCAAACATTGACCACAGAAGCACTGAGTACTGGCTGAGTGGTTTTATTGTAAGCCACAGCAGAGTTTGAGCCATATCCCCTCTCAGTTCATCCCTCAACCAGCAGAAACACGCTGACTTGCTTTACAGTTCACATACTGGAAAGGAAAGGACAACCCCAAGACACCCGCATGGAGCTTGGCTGTAGTTTTGGGGAGATTTGAGGCAGAAGTGAGGGGGTTTGTGGGAGGGTGAGAGAGCAGAAGGCAGCCACGTTACTTCCTCGTGCTCTGACTCAAAAAAAGTGCTTTAGCTGCTTGGCTGGGGCTGACATAAAGGGTGCTGTGATGGCTGATTTTTTGTCACGGTCGCTGTCGCTCCGGGTCGTTGGAGCTCCATCACCTGTGGTCCAGCACCATCTGCGGAGGATGCACGGTCTGTGCTGCACCTTAAACACAGGAGACAGGCAGAGACTCTTCCTTAATCACACCCTTTGCCTTTCCCAGCCCCACAGCATCTGGATTTGGCATTAGAGTGGCAGAAGCCTCCTCAGTTTCCAGCGCTGCCTCTCCACCGCAGCCCTCCCATGAAGATCACTGCACCTTTCACCATCCGTGTTTCCTTTTTCCCCTCTCTATCTTTCCTTTTACTTTTCCTCTCATTAGACTGCACTGCTGGATTTGCATCCAAAGTGTCTAGGAGGCAGAGATCATTAGCCCTTAGCTAAGGAAGGTGGTGCCAGGGCACCACTGGGTACCTGGGGGAGGACCACACCATCCCCGTCTGTTCTAGAGGCACATTAATGCTCTGCCCACCACTCATTATTGGTGTAAAAGATTAAGAAATTATTCAGAAGGAAGTTGGACACTTCCAATAAGACATGCTGCTCGTGGAACTGAATGTAACTGTTTTAATTTCTTTTTTTTTTTTCTTTCTCTCTTCCCTCCTTGCCGTCCCCAAACTAGGCTAGAATTACTTCTTGGCCAAAGGAAACCCCAGGCTCCTGGTTCAGTGAATTCAAGCGCGGTAAACTGGTAAGATGCATCTTGGTGCTTTCTGTTTTCCTTAACCCCTGTCATATTTTACAGAGTAAAATGGCTCGTTGGCCCAAAGAACAGCCTTCCACATGGTATAGTCAATACAAGCGGGGGTCTTTGGTAAGTGGCTCACCTTGGCCCTCGAGCCTGAATCAGAGCTCCTCATCTGCTTTGGTATGGCCAGACCTGCTGCACTCTGCATGCTGGACTAATCACCACCACCAGCCATGGCAAAACATTTAAGGTGGAATACTGAGAAAGAAACAAAACCCCGTGGAGGCACTTTTTTTCCCAGTCTACTTGACTGGGAACTCGGGAACAGGTGATGAGCTTTGCCCTGGGTTGGAAGGGGACACGGTGATGTGCTGGGGGACCCTGCAGAGATGGAGCTGTTGTAGGTTTGTCCTCACAGGGCACTGCAGGATGTCTGCATCCCACAAGGATGTCTGCATCCCACAAGGAGGGCTGTTGCTGTCTCCTCATCAGTTCCCATCATGGCAAGGGCAAACTGGGTGTCCCCATGTCCTGCAGCGATGGGGCCTTGTCCCAAGAGCTGAGAGACCCCTAAAGTGATGCTCCAGCCCAGAGCTGTCACAGCCTGTGCTCACTGGTATCCAGGCTGAGGGTGTGGATCTGCACATATCTGGTCTGGGCCAGGTTTTCCCCAAAGGATGGATTTTGTCTCCCATACTGGAGATGAGCTACACCAGGGACTCCCACACCCCTCACGGAGCTTGGGAGACGTGAAGTCACTGTTTTAGAGGAAGATTTCAAGTCACCTGCATTTGCCAAGTCTAGTGGGCAGGGTTTTGACTCAGTCACAATTAAGGACTTTTTCAAGGGAGAAGAGCTGCTGTAATGTCAGCCAATGTTTGATGTCAGAAAGACAGCAACACATAAAACAGAGAAAACTCCTGTATATTGTCCTGTAACAGGACATCCACTTTGTGGACATATCACTCCCACAGAGACCAAGTCCTGGTCAGGGATGTCAGAGCAGCAGCTGATTAGGGTCAGCCAGGTCTCCTTAAGCAACAGAAATCTCCCCCTTGTGTATCAGTTTGTGTAGGATTAGCAAGATGCAGATAATGAGCTCAGTCAAATGAGGAGAATTAGGGAAGAAGATAATTTATCCAGCAGATAAAACCAACCTGCCCCCAAAGGCAGATGCTCTGCTGTGTCACACTGAGCTGCTCCATGCAGTTGTCCTGTCCCCAGGGAAAGGGGTTCTTGCAGTGCCCCCCAAACTTCCACCTTAAAAGGCAAACAACCCAGAAAATCACCACGTTGTTTCCCTGCACCGCATTTCATCGCTGCTAAACACATTTTGCTCTGATTCTGCCCACAAGAAGGACGTGGCTTCTGTAGCTTTTCTGCATTATCAAGCAAGACTTCAAAGCCAAGGCTTCAGCCTTGTGGCTCCTTGGAGGGCAACTACTCATAGCTTAATTACAGAGCACTTAATCAGTTAATATTACACAAGTACCTTCACTTCTCCATATTCTCTGCTTCTTTTTTTCCCAGTCTATCAGCTACATTAGAGGCTCAATTGTCAATCTAGAGCTTAGGGCTTATTTTTTTTAGATAGGAATTTCTGGTGCTACTTGGAGCTCTTTGTTCCATCTTTTTGTATTGTCATTTTCTTGCTTTTTTACCTGTCCTGCTTTTTCTATTTGGAAAAAAAAAAAAAGCCACCAGCACGTAGAAGACCTACCTAAGCAAGCCACAAAACTGTTAAATATGCAAGCCATGAAAGCAGAGTTTTATTTATCTCTTTATTTTGAAAGGTCCTCTCATTTCACCCCAGTCTCTACTTGGAGCCATGAGACTGGTAAATTGAGGAGATATTTGCCTGGCGGACCCCAGATCAGCTAAAATCTGTGTGTAGATGGAGGGAATGAATAAGTTTGAGTTCTCCTCTGGGTGCAACCTTGCTCCTGTTACTCCATGGAGAAGGTCCCTGGTGTCTTTCCACACAGTCTGAGCAGGTTTTTTTGGTGGCTGAGCCCATGGGAAACCTCAAATTGGAGGGGAAGATTTTCACCTGGATGCTTAGCACTGCTGACATGGGGCTCCATGTGAATCCTGGAATTGTACAGGATGTGCAGCTGGGAACACCCAAAGTAAGAAGGATGTAGTAACTGTGCAATACAAAGAAATCAGCTTGCTTTGATGCTTCCACACTGTCATTAATCAATGACACAGAGTACCTGGAGCCAATTTCTTACCTTTTCTCATGATGCAGCCAAGCTGAATTTAGAGGGATTAGAGGGTTGCAGATGTTTTCTTCTGCTTTCCTTCTGTGTGTGTTACACACAATTCCCAGTAGCTCTAACAAGGCCTGCCACCCATCCCATCCCATTATCCTTCACAGCCAGATGGCATCTGCCACAGGGAAATAGCAGCACAAGAAAAAGAGGAAATGACTGATTTTTGCAAAACTGTTCCCATGAGCAAACCTTATGCCCACAACCAGTTCCCAGTGGCTCCAGTTGCAAAGCTGGGACAGGGCTTCACACAGTCTGCAAAGGCTGAACAGAATCAGAGACCCCTTAACGAGCAACCAGGCTCCAAACCGAACTCTGAACTGAAATAAGACCAAATAAGATCAGTAGGTCCTGCAGGTCAGTAGTGCCACATGGCACTGGGTGTGTGCCAAGTGCTTGGCATTTTGTGCCCCCTTCCTTCCACGTCCTGGTGGTTTTCTGGTAGCTCTCCTGGCATGCCTGGCTCTCTGCTGGTCAGTCATATTTAACTCTCAGGAGGACAGTGCAACAGTATCCTGACAACCGGTTGGTACATTTATTTATTTTTATTACCTTTTTGTTCATTGTTTTATTACCTGGTTATGAATCTCTTCTACTGTTTGCAGCTTGCACCACAACTTGATGTCTCGTGGTACCTCGAAGGAAACTCTGCTGTTTTTGTGCCTGTGTTTTTCTCCTGTTTTTTCCTAAAGAAACCCAACTGTCCCTGGAGGGCAGTGGCTTGGCCATGGCTGGAGATGCCACCTCAAGCACAGCCAGTTCATACGTGCAAACTCATTTTGTGTTTGCTTCTTTGGTGGGGCACAAAACTCCCAGAAAGTCCTGAATCCCTTAAGTGCTGGAATTGGGTTTCAGTAAATTCCATTTTGCAGAAATATATTACAGGCACCGTTCTCCTGCTTGGGAGAAAAGCAGCCTGATGGGAAGAACGGAGCAAATCTCAGTGTGCAGGGGCAGCCCTGTGTTCACAACATGCCCTAAGGGCAGCAAATCCATTTTCCCTTTACCTGAGTGCAGCCTTGCCAGCCAGGGCAGCCCCCAGTCCTTATCAGCAGGAACAGGATTGCTGCAGATCAAGTGCAAAGATTGCTTGAAACCCCAGCGTTTGGTGCCCAGGAAAAATGAATGGAAAATACTGCAGAGTGTGCAGAACAAAAGACCCACAGCAGCCAGGAAATCTTGTCAAACAGGACAGAAAAATAAAGCCCCAAACCCTTACAGGAATATGCTTTCTCTCCTCCTCAAAAGCTGGAGAAATGTGCTCAGTATTGGCCTAAACTTGAGACATATATCCCCAAATTTTCATCCTTTTGGGTTGAATTCCCCTTCCTTTTTTCTCCTGCCCTGAATTAGCCTTATTTTTTTAGCTCATGTGCAGCAAGAGAATAAAATGCCCTTTGTTATCCATGCCCTGGCCACAGGAGGACCAGAGCAGCCCTGTGGCAGGAGCAGTGCCTGCACCCCACTGGGGTGGTGGCACTGGTGGTCCTCAGAGCCCCCCAGACACGTTGCATCCCCCCTCACTGCCCAGCATTTCCCCTTCTCCTCCCCTCACAGCTCTCCTATGTGGACTCGGACGGGAACCCCATCGGGGTGGTGCAGATGACCTTCCTGCGGCTCCTGAGCGCCTCGGCCCACCAGAACATCACCTACAACTGCTACCAGTCCGTGGCCTGGCACGATGCCACCACCAACAGCTACGACAAGGCCATCAGGTTCCTGGGCTCCAACGACGAGGAGATGTCCTACGACAACAACCCCTACATCCGAGCCGCCCTGGACGGCTGCGCGGTACGTGGGCAGGGCTGGAAGGGGGCACCCTGGGGCTCTCTGTCCCCCTCCCCAGGTTGTCCAGCACCATCTGCCTCAGAGCAAATCCCCTCCAAATTTCCTGTGCCCATTGGTGTAGTTGTCCTGAGGGCGGGCCCCGGCACGGGAGACATCGAGCTCGCTCTTCCATAAGCTGGGAATATGTGATTCCACTCCAGGTCAGGAGAAGCTGCAGCACCTTCTAGGAATCAAATTGATCTGATAATCAAATTAACCTGCCTAAAAACTCAGTTTAGACTGCTTTTAAATATCTCCCCCTTGCCTTTGCTCTCCCCTGTTGCCTCACAGGGGGTGAGGTGAGCGATGACACCCAGTCGTGGATGAGTTTTGCAGGTTTTAATAATGATCTTTTTAACTGCCCTCAGGAAATCTTGGAGGGGAAAGTATTAAGGGTTTGGCAGTGGGTTGGATGAGGTTTTTCTGTGTGCAGCCCCAGTAAGGCTCTGGGCTCTGCTGGTCATGGGGGTGCATCCAGCTCTGGCCAGGGGAGCCCAGCCCAGAGCTGGGCTTTGCTCTGTGTGTCCCCCAGCCCTTCACAGGAGTCACCAGTGCCCCTGGGAGAGGACAAACCAAAGCAAAACCTGACTCTGTACAGATGAGATGATTTAAGGGATGCAGGAGACAGGTTCACACCCCTGCTCGTGTTTCAAATGTGACTTCTAACATTTTTTTCTTTAGCTTTTTCCCCCATCAGATTTTTTTGCCCAGAATGAAGCTCTCCTCCCCTTTCCAGCCCACCCTTCTCCTCACCTTCTCTTCAGCCACAAGGAGCAGCCACAGTTTCCAGAGGGGCCCAGCATCCTCCCTTTGCTTCTGCCTCTTTCATTGGATGCCTGATTTGAGTTTAAACTCTTAAAAATCTGCCATCAGGAGATAAAAATTTGGCAAAGCAGGTGCTGCCTGCCTTTATTTTGAGACCCAGCTTGCTGGTGCAAAAACATGCATAATTCCCACCCTCTGGAACTGCAGTGCTTGAAGCCCACGGGACAGAAAGATTGAGATGTTTGACAGAAAAAGCTCCCCACATAATTTGAGATTAAAATGGTTCTGTTCTGGCACAAACACGATTTTTGCTGTAGGAGCAATGAGGAAAATCAGATTAGAATCACTTCTTTTAACATGTTCGTGGAGAGGGAAAGGGCATCCAGTCTGCTTCTGGAAACACTCAGAAGTTTATCCTCAAGTACCTCATATCTCCTGCTGACACAACATGTCCTTGGTAAAAAGTGCCTCCCTTTCCCTTCTGAAGTCTCAGGGATGTTGTAGGATCACACATCTCACTTTTTAGGGTGGGTGTGCCTGCTGAAAACCCTTTGGGTTTAAATGTGCCATCATTTCTCTCCCTAATGAGGAATACTAGGCCAAGGGGGAATGGCTTTAAGATGAAGAGGGATACATTTAGATTGGATATTAGGAAGGAATTGTTCCCTGTGAGGGTGGGGAGGCCCTGGCACAGGTTGCCCAGAGAAGCTGTGGCTGCCCCATCCCTGGGAGTGTCCAAGGCCAGGCTGGACAGGGCTTGGAGCAACCTGGGATAGTGCAAGGTGTCCCTGCCCATGGCAGGGGGTGGAATGAGATGATCTTTAAAGTCCTTTCCAACCCAAACCATTCCATGATTCTGTGATATTCACAGGACTGCAGCTCCTTTGAATTTATTGCTTGGTTGCTTCTCAGAGGCAGCTGTTACACAGCCAGTCTCAGTGCTGCAAATAAATGATTGTGGCAAGAACTGAAGCTGTGGGAGCACCAGGAGAGGCTGGTCCAGCCCTAGTGTGATGGTGGAGCACAGAGAAATCATCTCCTGGCTCGAAACTTTGGGCATCACTTCTAAATCAGGGTGCCCCAGTCCTTTCTCTGGGCGAGCAGGCTGTCAAAGGGAGGTAAAATGTACCTTGCAGAAGGAGGCTCTGCATCACCTGGACTCCTGTAACCTCCCTGGTAGACTGTGCTGCCCAAACCACAGGCAGGATATTTAAGATTTATTTATTTAAGGGAGTTTATTGTTTACAACAGGTTCTCTACATTAAAGATGATTTTAATCCAAATCTTAGACCAACTAAAAGGCTGTGAGAACCCCGCCAGAAATTTAGAGATGCATTTAATCCATTTGTGGGAGCGAGTACTAGAACTCATTCAGGTTACAGACTTGGCCATGCTGGGTTAAATAGCTGGACCTGGTGATCTTAAAGGTCTTTTCCAACCTAAAAGATTCTGTGATTGAGCCCTGCTGTGTGGAAAATGAGGCTGGTCTGCCCGACACGGCGTTGCCGCAGAGGTCCTGGTAGGACCCACGCTCTGGCTGTGCTGCAGTCAGTGGATCTCCAGGGCTTATGTTCAGACCATTATTTGAATGTGTTTTTCCTGATCTTACAGCCCTTTCTCAGCAGCTGTGATACAGCCAATTCTGCCGAGACACACAAATCAGAGGGAAAGGTAGAGCCAAAAGCTGTTCCATAAATTCACTTGTTTGTGCAGCCTTGTATGCCCTCGGGTGCACTTCTGCTCCTCTAATAATTATTTATATTTTGGAAATAACTGTATGGCTACCAGGCACAATAAAAAGACAACATCACCTTGTGAATTCCATCAAACTTTAAATGTGATCTTTTCGGTAGCGCTCGGGTAATAGTCAAACTAATATATTCAAATTAAATCGCTCCCATTTGCTCAACAACCCATGCGTGTCCTCGGGGAGGTAAAACAACTATTGCACAGCCACAACAATTTTACCAGGCTCCTGTTCCAGCTGGGAGATGTGCTGACAGCAGAGTTAGTGTGTCGTGATCTGCATGGCAGCAAAGCCTGGGCTCAGGGTGAGCATCTCCCAGGGCTTTGCTCAGTGGTCCCCATCCCACGTCTGGTAAATCTACAGGGCAAATAAATCCATGTTTTGTTGCTGGGTGACTAGTTTGGGTCAGAAAATGCCCTGGGTAAGGTATCTCTGGGCGTTGCCCGAGTGGTGAATGCTCAGTCATGATATCTTGCTGATGTTGGCTTGGAAGGCATCACCAGAGCTCCTCTCTCTCTCCCTCTTCTCCCCACCAGGCAAAGAAGGGCTACCAGAAAACCATCCTGGAAATCAACACGCCCAAAGTAGAGCAAGTACCTATAGTCGACATCATGTTCAATGACTTCGGAGAAGCGTCACAGAAATTTGGATTCGAGGTGGGACCAGCTTGCTTCATGGGCTAAGAGCCACCCGAAAACTAGTCTCCAAATGAGCAACCTCGTAACCTCATTGCGCCATTTAATTAAAAAAAAAAAAAAATTTGAATAGAAAAAAAAAAAAGAAAAGAAGAATTCCTTGTCACATGCACATTGTGAGACTGGACAGCGATGGGTTATTTTTTTGTTGTTGTTTTCGTTTCATCCCTCGTTTTTTCCCCTGAGTTTTCCTCTGGGACACCTCTGACCCACAGTCACCACGGACGCAGAATTCCATGACCGACCGTCGCACACGTGGCCTGGAGACCTGTCCCTGCTGCTCCAGGGCCACCGAGCAGACCCCGCCACCATCAGAGACTTCTTCTTCTTCTTCTTCTTCTTCTTCTTGTGAGCAGCAGCGAGCCCTTGCCTGCAGATTGTTGTTTGTCTACTCATTTCTAAGGAAAAAAAAAATGGGGAAAAACTTGAAACTCCTGTGTTCAGCTTGATGTTGAAGTCCTGGCTCCAATCCAAAGCTCATCAAAGGCATTTTGTTGTTATTCCACGAGATTTGGCTCAGCTCTAGCAAGGAGGTGTCGTGGCCAATCCCAGAAATTTTAGTTATCTCCACTGAGTTGCCTAATTCTACGTTTTCGCAAAATTTAGCTAAAGGTCACACTGGGCATCTCTCTCCCATGTATTAAAGGTGCTTATATTTTTATATGTTTGTAAGTAAATATTTGTATTGTATATTATTTTAAATGTTTGAATGTTTCTGGCTTCCAAACATGCACGTGACCTTGTGTGTACTAAACCCACCGCCCTTCCCACCAGGAGGCCAGCCAAGCATCCACCTGGGAATAAAAACTCCTGTCCCCACTGCCTCTTCCCAACCCTGAGCCAGGAGGGCCTTGGAGTTACACCCAGGATGAGTCTTGGCAGGATGAGGTGCAAACCAGCCTCCCGAGCCACAGTTGCCTTTTGGAAAGATTCACTTCAAAATTAGGAAATTAAAGCCACTTT
The DNA here is from genome assembly GCF_003945725.1 of Corapipo altera. NCBI lineage: Eukaryota > Metazoa > Chordata > Aves > Passeriformes > Pipridae > Corapipo > Corapipo altera. The sequence goes on along the minus strand of NW_020884901.1, from coordinate 3,065,808 downwards.
TTCACAAATTTTCTACAAAACCCTGATCTAAAAGCAGGATCTGCTCCGAGTCTCTGCCTTTTTATGCACTTGCTTGACATACCTGTTTTAAATTAATTCTTCTTTTTTCCCTTCAACATTATTTTATAATAATAATTAAAACCAAATCCATCCCCAGTGGCAGATTGCAGTGGCAGGGGAAGTCCATTTGTCCTCTCTGAATATCAAGTGTAAAAAATGATAAAAAAGGAAGAAAAAAAAAAGGTGCTTTTTATTTTTACACGTCTCTGTGGTGCTATCTGTTTGATAACTTTAATACAACACTGGTGATACCCTGCCACTGGCCAATCTCCCACCAGCTCTGCTTTTCAACCACTTTCAGACAGACTTATAAATGCATGTCACCTTTATATTTGTTAAGTAGAAGAGCTTCTCCTCTCCTTTGTATCGCAGCAGCTTTTACAGTCCGTGCAGAAAAGGTACTAAATGTGCTTTCCATTATTTCTTACCTCTTTTTTTTCCTTTTTTTTTTTTCTTTTTTTTTTTTTCCCAAGACTATCCACACGTTTTTCCCGGTGGTAACCAGAGCAGATTGTACTCAGTGCTGAACGTTTGTGGTGCTAATTTATGTAGATGTTGGGTGTCCTGACGCGGTGCCGGAGCCGTGTGGGTGCTGCCGGGACTCTGCAATTCTCTTGCTGTTCCCACAGTGGCTTTTTTTCTTTTTCCACGGCTCTCAACGTGCTGACACCATCTTCTTTTTTCCATTTGTTTTTTTTTCTCCGTGGCCGTTTTCCTCGCTTAGGTCTCTCAGCTGGAAAAATAGATGTTGCGGGGCGGGGGTGTTTTTTTATTATTATTATTATTATTATTATTATTTGGCCTGGAGTGTTACAGCAACGCTTGAACCAAGGGGGATCTTTCACCATAAAGGAAAAGACATCACATTTACTGTGAAGAAAAGCCTATATATGATGTTTTTTCCCCCCTCCTTCCCAAGCAGAGAGCAGCAGCATCCGAGGAAGGGAGGCCAAGCCGTGCTGGAGGGAGCGGCGATGCCGCGTGGTGCTTTTTGGCCTGGGAGAGCCGTGTCCATCCATCTCCCTTCTTCTGGAGCGTTCTCTCGTGGGGTTTGTTTCTTGGGGTTTTTTTTTTCAATTTAGGAGAATAAAAGAATAAAAAGGTGCTACCCTAAAAACTGCAGACTCCGGCAGCAAAGCAGTGAAAAGGAATATATAATAATATATAAGGAATTCAGCTTCTCAGTCACCTTGGCAACAGCCTTGTTCAGGAACAGCGGGAAGGTCAGGAAAGGTTGCACATTCCTCTCTGCAACAGCAAAGCCATATATTGATGTATGTCCACACGTGTGCGTCCATCTAGGTCATGTGATTCTGTTATAAATTTTCATCAAGGGAGCTTTTTTCTTTTATTTTTTTTTTCCTTTTATTTCTTTGCTTTAAGTAAAAAAAAAAAAAAAAAAAAAAAAAATTCCTCTGTTGAATTCCACAGTGTTGTAATTGTACTGAGCTCCAAACTGTTCCGATTTTCCCCAGACCACTTAGCTCTACGGTATATTGCAATAAAATTACTACTTGTATTTGCAGACCTTCTTTTTGTGTAATTTTATTTCCCTCCTCCCTTAATATATATGACTTGAACAAATGTTGATAAGAAAAATAAAACCTATGGAAAAAAAATTTTTTAGTACATAAGGCCCTTTTTAAAATATAGTGTCAAATGACATATTGTACATTTCTTCAAAGTCCAATAAACATGTCATAAAATTTAAGTGTAATGCCCATAAGAGCTATTTTTAAATATTTTAAACCTGTGTAATAAAGGAATAAATGTAATAGATTTTTTTTCAATAAATCAAGTTTACTGTTTCCACCTAAACCAACGTGATGTGAATGTCTTCTTGAAGTTGATTGCAGCAGGATTTCTCTGCGACCCTGAGGAGCCCGAAGAGTTCATCAGAGGAGCTGTGCAAGTGCATAAAGGTAATATATACTGTAAAATATAAACCAAACCCAGCAGGGAGAGAACTTCCAGGCCTGGAATTTTATTTTTTATTCCTTAGTGAGTATCTCCAGTTGACCCAACAGTGCAAAAAGCCAACCTGGGGATTTCGGTGCCTGGCATCTGGATTAGAAGATCGGGTGGCCACCTGCTCTCCACCTCCACACCAGCAGAAGTGTCACCAGCTCAGCACCATGGCCTTTGCTCTTGCTGATCTTCTCACCCTGAGACGAATCCAGGAACAAACATTTTTCCAGCTTCTCGGTGAGCTCCTCAACCCCCAAACCCATCCTCGGGGCGCTGTTGTGTGGAGGTGCTGGGGGCAGCAAACACGAGGGACACTTTGCTTACTCTCTCCTCCTTAGCTCCGTGGGTTTCACTCCAGGGATGTGCAGGAAGGTGATGGATCCTCTGGGAAGCACTACAGGAATTGCAGGTCCCTGCCTGCCAACACCAGCACCGGCCACCACACCCGCGTCACTCTGGTTCTCGGGGGCTCCTTGCAAAGAACATCTGGTTGGTGCTGCTGCTCTGCAGGTTCAAGAAGATGTTTGTACCTTCCAAATGTGGTGTTTGCAACATTGCAGGTGCGTAAGGTGCAAGAACAGGGGCACAGGCACAACCCTTGCAGTGACCAAGCCAAGCTGTGTGTCCCCTCAGCCTCTCCCCTGCGTTCTTTGGCTGCAGCAGATCTTTGATGACCTTCACTCTGTGCTGAGAGGCAGATCTCAGATGGAGGCAGATGTTCAGATAACGAGCCAAAGTCACAGAATCACAGAATGGTTTGGGTTGGAAGGGTCCTTAAAGATCACCTCATTCCAACCCCCTGCCATGGGCAGGGACACCTTCCACTAGACCAGGCTGCTTCAAGCCCCATCCAGCCTGGCCTTTAAAGTCCTTTAGTCTAAGGATATAATTAACTTATAGGAATAATCTTCCAAAGTCTTGGAGTGTTAAGGCTAAATCTTCATCCAAAGGGACCCCAGAAATGCAGGGGTACCACAGCTGAAGGAATAAATAAGGGGAAAGTAACTTTAATTACTTTAACCTGGCTAGAAATGTTTAACTTACATCTTGATCTTGCTTCAAGGTGACACTAACCCATCCATGCTGACTTGCCAGTTGTGATTTGTACTCAGTAACTGCTGGTTGCAGCAAATGCCTCAGAGCCTCGCTGCTGAGAGAAGCTTTGATCTGCTATTAGGAGAAAACAGAGATCTGAGGAAGGATCTGACTGTTTCTGGCAGTGCCAGACACAAAAGCCATGGCAGCTTTTTCACCTCTTTTCACATAACAAAGTCCGTGATTTAGTGCTGGAGCTACAAAGCTGTGACTCCACCAGGTGAGATACGGAGGGGAATTTTTAGAAGATCCACAAAAAGAGCAGCAGATAATTGAGACAAAGTGTGAGCACCCAGAACAGCTCAGTTTTCCTGTGAGGATGGAGTGGGGGTGGGGCTGCTCATCCCAAACTCCCACAGCAGCTGCCCCCCCCCCCAACTCAGGGATGCTGCACAGGGGCAGGACCAGGAGCCCAAACCTCAGGATGCAGCAAAGAGAGCAAGAGGACCAAGAGCCAGGGCAGCCCTGGAGGGAGCAGAGCAACCCCCACCCCTGGTACAGCTCAGGGAGGGGGAGTTATCCAAGGGCAGCTGATCCCGACAGTGTTTCCAACAGCCTTTAAAGCAGCTGAGCCAGCCTGGGTAGGGAAGGGGTGTCTGCAGGGCTGTGGGGCTGCTGGTCTGCTTTGCTCTGCATGGGGTATTTTTTTCTAACATGCAGAGGTTTAACTGGGCTGGGATTTTTGCAATTCTGTGTGTTAAGGAAGCAGGTGAAGCCTGAAAAGTTTTCCCTGCCCGAGCTGACCCAGGCATGAGGACACGTGCATGTGCTTCCTGGCTGCTGCCACAGGTAAAACAGGAGTTGCTGTGGGACTTGCTTTCTGCCTGTAAAATGGAATTGTTCTTTGGTTTATTTTTTAGCCCTGCTCTGGAGGAAGAGGCCCACGCCCTCGTGATGGCTGTGTGTCTGTTGACTCCCTGTCTTTTATCTTGGATTCCTTTGGCTCGCTTCACTTGGACTCGGTAACCTTAAAGGTCTGTCTCAACCTAAACAATTCTATGATTCAACTAGGGGAGCTCTGGCTGTCCCTAAAAAAAAAAAAAAGCACAGTCCTAGTAGGAAGAGTAGGAAGTGGGGCAGAGAAAAGAACCTTTGGAGAAAAGAGCAAAGCAGCTGTTTGGAAACACAGCTCCCTTCGGTTGTGCTTCAACCCCAGGCTGCACCACCAGCAACCAGCACATTCCTGTTTCTCCTGGGAGCTGGTTGGGAAGGGAACCAGGATCAGCAGCCCTGTACCACTCCCAGCCCAAGCTGTGCCCTGCAGGGACACCCTGTGATCACACCATTTGCTCTCCACAAGACACAGTAGCTCTGGTTAGGTTGTGTCCTGCAGTTGTTACCTCCCAAAGTGATGTTCCTCCCAGCTCCTTAAATACCATCTTTAAGACTGGTAAAAATAAAAATGGCCCAAAAAGAAGTGTTGGCAATGATTAAATTTAGAGACCAGATCCTGGGCATCCCTTCCCTGTGGTCTAGGTGAGTTTGGGGAGAATTAAAACTGTGAATGGGTGTTTTATACAAAGTATTGAGCATCCTTAGTGAGACTAAAGCTCTCCTGGAAAGACAGGAACAGCAAGACCAAGTGGGAGGCTTTAATGAGAAGGGGAGAGGATTGTGCATGAATTAGCATGAAGAAAATATGCAAATTGTTGGGTAGAGTGAGGCTTTCACAGCATACAAGAGAGCTGGAGCTATTCTTGTTGTTCAGCTGCTTTTTGTCCTGCATCTTCTCCCCAGTCAGTCTTGATTTGACTTGGGTTTATTTTTATTAAGGTCTCAAGCAAAGGATTAGAATTTATCTGACCCACAGCTCTCAGAAAAGAAAAAAAAAAAAACCAAACCAAAAAACCCTCTCCAAGACTTCCTATGAGAAAGAGCAAGTGAGCTGGAGGTGCCTCTGGCAGTTCACCACCACCTGTAAATTAAGCTACAGAGTCCCCACAGGAAGCTAATACAGTGCAAGTCAAATGTGTCTCTTCTCTTAACACCTTGCACAGGAGCTCTGCCTCTGCAAATTCACTTTCCTGCAGCCCAGACAGACAATTTCCATGTTTTTTTAATATTTTTTTAACATGGATGGTCTGACAGGACAGATAGTTTCTGCACCAGGGAGAAGCATCAGCCTGATCCTCGTGTCACTTGGTACTGAAACATTGGTGTCCCTCTGCCATGAGCAGGTGGGAACAATAGTTTATCATAATTATCCATTAACTGTCACTGCATATTCTGGTTTTTCCTGGCTTTCTGTTTGCTTTCCATGTACTTTCCTTTTAAGGTCAAAGCAACCTTTGATGGCAACCTGGGCTGATGTTCACAACATCTGTCAGGGGCTCTTTAACCAGGGCTGCTCTCCTGCAATTACAGGATGGCCCAAAATGTTACACCCTTGGAAATAATTTACTCTTAACTCATCCCTCCCTCTGTGCTTCCAGCTGTGGGGAATCCAACCTCCTCTCACATCAAGGAGAGCTTCTTCCCACCATCTTCTCTGGGCCTGCTCTCATCAAAATCTCAGCACTGAAAACCAAGTTTGCTTTTGAGGAGTGTTAATGTGCTGTAGTTTTATTTATGGCACCTATTGCCACTTCATTTATTCCTGGTAACTTCTCCAGTTGCAGATTTTTTTCCCATCCTGGGGCATCACGGCAGCAAAGTGATTTTCTCCAGAGGCACAAACTCAATAGCTCAGACAGACCCTGCGTGTTCCTACCTTCCCAGCAAACAAAACTTAGCAATTTGTGCTTGTATTTAATGGGTTTTCTCAAATAGCCCGGAGCAAAAATAAACACCCCAAAGAAATCAAACACACGGAAGACCCTGAAGAAGAAGCTGTTTTCTCTCCTTCAGAGAGAAACCAACATGCTTGTTTTTTTAAGAGATGCATAACGAAGGGAGCTCTGAAGCGCTAAAATTACATCTTGTAAGGCACAGGCTGTCACACTCAGAGGCACCCCTGGAACTGCTGCTCCACACAGCTGAACACAGAGAGCAAATGTGCTGTCGTCAGGCCCTGCATTGGGACTTAATGTTCTCATTCTGCCTAATTATTAATATGTTAATTTGACAATGAGATGTTGTTCTTCGCAGAAAAATTTTCAGCTCTCTGCTTGGCTGCCTTTTTTTTTTTTTTTTTTCTTTTCAGCTGCTCCTCAGCTCAGCAAATTTTTCTTTTTCTCTGTTTCTTGGCTCAGGGTAGAAGATCAGGGGATGCACCTGGGGGCTGCTTTTGCCCCATCCCTGGAAGTGTTCAAGGCCAGGCTGGGCAGGGCTTGGAGCATCCTGGGCTAGTGGAAGGTGTCCCTGCCCATGGCAGGGGTTGGAACAAGATGGGCTTTCAGGTCCCTTCCAACCCAAACCATTGTGTGATTCTATGATTCCCTGAGCACCCCGAGGTGCCAAGGATATCCAGTTCAGGTGAGCACTGTGCTGGCACTGGCTGCCAACCTGACCTTGGAGACATTCCCTAGCGTGGCCAAACCATGATCCCAGACCTGGCTGAGGTGGATGCTGGGCTGAAGCACTGCCCTGCAGCCCCAGGGATGGGTCTGGCTGTGGATCCAGAGGGAAAATATGCCCTCATTGTGCCTTTATAAGTGCAAAACTTCACCTGGGCAGTTGAGCAGGGACCACAAGCCAAGGGTGGTCTTGTCCACATTCACAAGCATGGTGAAGACTTTGGTCTTTTTGGAATGTAGCAAAAATTCACATCCAAATATCTTCTGGGGGCTTCCAGACAGAAATCTTGGTTGGAAAAGTGCCTCCCTTCAGCCCCCACATCCCCCAGAGCTGAAGCAACTCTGTCACAGGCCAGACCCCATCTTGGAGCTGCTCCTTGTTGCTACCTGCACAATGCCAAATTTCAGGAGGAGGCAGGAGCCACCAGAAAATGAAAACAAAATTGCCCCTCCTTTAGGTTTTCTTTTCCAGCAGGTTGATCAGACATCCTGTTGAAACGGAAATCAAAAAGCTGTGCCAGACTTGAAACATTAATTAAGATACACAACAGGGAGAGAGGGGGAGAAGGAAGGAGGGGAGACTCTCTTCATGAATTATCTGCTCTAGGAGGCGGCGGCTGTGGATTCCACAGGCATCTATCATTCTGGAGGGGAAGGAAGGCAATTGAATCAAACTACACAGGAAGTTTGGTCCACCAGCGTGGATTTAATTTTCAAACTTTCAGCAGGCAAAGATTAACCTTGCCGAAGGGCGTCAGCAGAGTGGGCAGAAATGTAAAAATTAATCCCTGCTATAAGTTTCTTCAGGAGGAAACACTAAGCAGTATTAAATATTTATTGTATACAAATACCTTCTTCCCCACCTCCCCCACTTTCTTGCTTGATTTGCATTTCAGCTGCTTCTTCCACCAAAGCCTCTTTGCCCAGCAAGGCAGCGAACCTGGTTCTTGCTGTGAGAGTGCAAGGGTTTGTTTTCTCTCCTGGGTAAGGTGGAATAATTCATTTGCCACCTTGATTTTTCCACTCCCTCCCCTCTGAAGATTGATACTGTTGCACTTAGAGGGGAGAAAATCAAGTTGTGCTGATCTATGACCAGACACTATTTATTCTCATAGAATCTCATCTGCAATTTTGTTCGGCGTCTTCGGAATTAAAATCCCTTTGCAATCTCTCCAGCTGGCTCAAAATGTGCCATTTCCCTCCCTTTCCCTCTCAGATGTCTCTTCCCTCTGCTCAGGGTACACTGTTATCCACGATGTGATTCTGCTTTATATTCAGGTGGTTGTGGAAGTTTTGGACCATAAATAAAGCTCCTGTGCAGCTTGTGTAGAACTATTCTGATAGGTTTTTATTTTTTTTTTCTTTTATTATTTCTTTTCCTTCTCTCTTTCCCCTTCTATGTTTCTTTCTTCAGATCTTGGAATGGGTGATAAATTAATCATTTCTTCCCCCGCAGCAACCGCCAACGTACAATATGGAGCTGATTCCTTCACACCTGTGATGGAGACTTGGAGGTGACCCTGCAAACGGCAGAACAGAGCCTGTTCCATGGATCCTGTGCTGCCTGGGAGGAGCAAAGCAGCCCAGCACAGAAACATGGCTCAGCACATTAGTCCTAGAAAGCAGCTTACGGTCCCAGTGTCCCTCTGGTGTCCCCAGCACAGGGAGCAGGGACAGCCTGGCCAGCTGAGTTCACGCCTGAGGGCATTTCTGGAGCAGACGAAGCTGCTTCCTGCTTTTTGCAGGGATTGAGGTGGTGTGCATGGGTAATTCCTGCTTGGTGGGATGATGGGACTTGGGCTGGTGTGCCCAGGTCCTCCAGATCCTGCCCCAGCTACGTGGAGCAGACAGGATGTGACCAGCTCGCTGCAAAACATTTATTTTATTTTATTTTTTTGTCTGGCTAGAAATACAAAAGCACCTGAGGGAAGGTGGAGATGAACATCCCACCAGGTAGCACAGGGTCCTTGGGGCTACAGCCCACCTTTGGCAGACCCAGCTGCCTGTTGCCCCCTCTATGACCTGGCTAATCACTGCCTGTTATCCAGGGCTGCTGGTCAGCAGAGGCAGGAACATCTGCAGTTACACCTGGCTGACCTCGATTTGCTGAAATAAGTGGACTCAGTGAAAGGGAACAGCCTCAAGTTGTGCCAGGGGAGGTTTAGACTGGATATCAGGAAAGATTCCTTCACTGAGAAGGTTGTTCAGCACTGGAAAAGCCTGCCCAGGGGAGTGGTGGAGTCACCATCCCTGAAAGGATTTAAAAGACAGTGAGATGTGGCACCTGGGGACATGGTTTAGTGGTGGCCTTGGCAATGTTTGGACTCAATGATCTTACAGGGCCTTTCCAGCCTCGATGATTCTGTGATTTTGTGACCTGAACTCTGGATTAGCCCACCCTGTTCTGGAGGCTGCAGAGTGTGATCTGCTGGCTCTGCAGGTTCCAAGGGCAGAGCTGCAGGGTCTGGTTTGTGTTGGTGTTTTTACCTCAGGAGCAGAGCCTGGGTGGCTCCAGCTGAATGTGGGGGGTCAGGACCCCCTTAATCTGCTTGCAAGAGGCTGCCCAGCCCTGGCATTGCCCCAGAGCTGGTGGTGTGTGGTCATGGAGGAGACTCCATTCATCCTCCTCTCTCTGCTCAGGAGATTTCCTTCTGCTGCCCAGGGGAAGGGCTGGAAAGGACTCACAGAACCCACTGGGATGCATTTTCCTACTGTTTGCTGGATCCCTCCCTTTGATTTCCAGTACAAATAACAATTTGTGACTAAAAAGGAAATCCACCTGAAAATGTCTGTCCCGTGGAGTCATTATCCACTTGAAAAGGCTTTTCTGGGGCTGATCCAAGCCCTTTCTCGCAGCTGAATTTCTATTTATTTTTTAAAAGCACGAGATTTCACGTCGTTCTGTTTCTAATTTTCTAGAGAGCTAATCGGATTGGCAAGCAGAGAAAGGAGCTTTCAAGGGAGGCAGCTGCTGAATAGCAGTGAGTGTATAAAGCTGGGTGTGTAATCCAAGCTTTACCCACAGCCTTATTAAGATCTAGATGTTTTATTACGGGCATATATCCAGCTGGATTTCATATTAAATTTTGTGATTTCTCTCTTTCCTCCCCTCCCCTTCCCAACATTTTTTTTTTCTTCATGTAATTTGCTGCCTTTTGCTGGAGGAATCTCGGTTAACTGGTACACGTGTTGCATGGAGCAACATCCTCAATTTAAATGGAAATTCTATCAATAACAAATGCACTACCTCTCCTCACCCAGGGAAGGGCTTAGAAACATCATTCAGAGATAAAAAAACCCCCACCAGAGCTCCAAGAAGAGCCCCAGTCCTCTTGCAGAGGCCAATTGCAGATAATAAACTGCCCATTTGTTTGCAGCCAAGATAGTGTGAATTATCTGGAGGAAATATGAGTCCGGTAATCAAGCCTGAAAACTGAAATGAAGGCGAGGGGAAGAGGGAATCTCATTATGTGGTGACTATTATCGTTTATTGCAGCAGCCCTGAAAGGCTGGGGCTGAAAATAGGGGCCAACGTGTGGACAAGGAAACGGAGACAGAAGCTCCGGGAGCAGGAAGGAGCTGCAGCAGATGTGAGGAGCAGCTGGGGAGAGGAGGGTTTGAGTGACCCAGCCAAGGGCACGAGGAGTTTAAGGTGGAGAAAGGGACTAAATGCATGGCTGGGTCCCAACCTGTCGCCCTCTCCGAGCCTGCAGCTTTTCCTACCAGTTTTCTCGCCTCATAATTAATTTATTATATTTATTTCAAGCCTCGCAAGGCAATTCTTGGGGCAGAGGTTTTTCTGTCTCGTGTAATGCTGTGAATGCCCTGTAACACACCCCTAAGCCTAAACATAATCATGAAAAAACTAAACGGGGTTAAAATACTTCTGTCCCTTTACTTGTGAGAAAAAGGGAGAAAACCTAATAAAAAAAAAATTTCATTTTCCCGTCATCATTCAAAATTCCCAAAATCTTTAGAAATGGCTCTTTTCTGGTTGAGAAACTTTTGAAAATGAGAAACTTTGCCAGATGTCCATATTGTTAAAAAGCCATTTGCTCCTAAAAGAGATGCTTTGAGGAAAATTTTTCAGGCGACTGTAAAAATAAATCATGGAATATTGCTGCCTTTGACTGCTGAGATTTATGGGTGCAGGGAAGATGATTTATAGGGAATTGCATAAAGCTGGTTTTTCTGATGCACTCAATAAAGCAAGCCCTGGACTCCTCCCCAGCTGGGGCAGAGCACTGATGCTCCATGGAATGCCAGTGGCACCACGTCCCATGGCACTAGGTGAGGATCAGATCCATGGATTTCCTCCCCATGTGGTACCAGGTGAGGATCAGATCCATGGATTTCCTTCCCATGTGCAGGAGTTGCATTTTTACCCCCTTTTGTGAATGTCAGGCTGCAGGGGAGAGGCAGCCAGGCACCCCCACCCCATAGCTCTGACAGGGCTCTCACTGCTCCTCTTGTTTTCCAGAGACAGAATTCCAGAAGCAGAGGTAAATCATCTCCCAGGTGTGTGTTAATCAAGCAGGAGGAGGCTCAGCATGTCTGACCACGACAGAGGTTGGGTGGGATAAACACCTCTCTCCTTTTTTACAGGTTTCACCTGTTAATCTATTCTCTGCTCTCCAGACTGCCAGGTCCTGGTGTTCCCCAACCCCCTTGGCTGTGACAACAGAGAGCCCAAGCCCCACATCCCATCTGTGACAGGCTCTGCCTCACCTGCTGCAGGGCAGGTGATTCTCACATGGTGCGGTGCAGAGAGGCTCAAGCTCCCTCAAAGATGGGAAAAAAATTCCCAGTCCTGTCCAGATTTGGGGTGTAGCTGACTTTCTAAATCTGTCGTGCTTCATTTATCACTGTGAGGGATCCGCTGCCCATATGGTTAAATACCAAAGAAGTGCAGCCTTGCAAATATCTGCTCACCCGGGATGAATAATTTTGGTTGACAGGCAATCAAGAAAAGATTAGTATTTTCGTTGTCATCAACAACTCTAAGATACTTTGGAGAAGTTTCCATGTCCTTTTCCCTGCAGAGCTGTGTGGTGTCTCACAATTTGCTGCTGCTGATGTCAGGGCAGTTCTCTCTTTCTCTGTCCACTTCATCCCAGAGTGCAAAGCTGCTTGCAAAACCCATCACCTTCCTCAAAAATAACACAAGCAGGGCACTTCCACCTTGTGTCATAAATCATGGCAGGAAAAATGACATTATAGGGGCTTACAAGACCCACTAAGCCAGGGCCGATGCTGAATTCATCAATCCCGTGGCATGGCCAGAGCACAGGTTTCAGCTTAGCCCTTCCCCTTAGACTGGTGTTGCATGAAAAAGATATTTCTGAGCCTGTGGCAATGACAGTGGTGAGGAGAAATAACACATAATCATCCATAGTGTCTGCCTGGACTGAGTTTCCTTCAGGAAAGGCTGGAGGAGCCACCTGTGCGAAATAAAAGGCTTTAAGGAGCAAAGGAATCAATTTTATCCAAAGCTATTTTTCTCTGAGACTGAGGGATAGATCTTCTTTGCCCTGGTGCACATCCTTGGTTAGTAACTGGAGTCTTCAGCATGAAATACTGTGTGAGGAAACTACATTTTCATTCACCAGAGTTTCGGAGAGAGGGAAGGAAAGGCACTTCCCGAGGAGCACGAGAGCTGTGAAAGCTCTTCAACACCTTTAGTTCCTGTGTAGCATCTGCTGGTATTTTATTTTTGGCACCTATAAAGCATCTATTATCCCTGCTGAGTTTTAACCCAGTCATGTTTGCTTATGGAAAAATAAAATCACACCCTATAATAAATAAATGCTGGCAATAAACTAATTAAAAAAGCAGATTACTGGGAGAAGGGACGTGGGTCTGGAGCTGCAGAGGGCTGGGTTGCCCTGAAGAGATTCAGCAGGCCCTTCAGTCAACCAAAGTGGTTTTTAGAGGAACCTATTCCTCATGTTAAAGCTAATGACTGGTAGAACCTCATCCCCCCAGGGCAGCCCTTTCCACTGAACCAAAGAAGTGGTGTGATTTTTCCGGGTGGAGGAACAAGGAAAGGTTAGACTATTATTAAAAACTTCATTAATATGCTAATGATCGAGAAACTTCTGCTAAAAACCATTTCTCACTGATTACCTCCTCCCCCACACCTTTCCCCAGGATGGTGCTAAAAGACTTTTTACAGGATCATAGAACGGGGAGGAAATGGCCTTAAAGATCATCTGATTCCCCCTGCCCTGGGCAGGGACACCTTCCACTATCCCAGGTTGCTCCAAGCCCTGTCCAACCTGACCTTGAACGCTTCCCGGGATGGGGCATCAACAATTTTGACATCATCTCACAATTCCTGGGGCAATTTCCTCTGGTTGAAGCTCCGGGGATGGATCCAGCTCTGCAGCCAAGGGCTGAGAGCAGCCCATCTCCCAACCACACGGAGAAATCCCCTTCCAAGGTCATGCAAGGATCAGACCTGGCTTTCCGGAGCATCCTGAGCTGGGGGCGGCCAGAGAGGGGGACAGGCAGCTCCTGCCCAGCTCCAGCCCTGCTTTGCTGGCACGGATGGGCAGGCAGGAGGATTTCCAGGCCGTGGACCAGCTTTTCCCTCTCTCCCCCTGCCATGAGGAGCCTCCTCGCCGTGACTCACGGCCGGGTCCATCTGTCCCCGCTGAGCTTCCGCCCCACGCCGGCAGGACCAGCAGAGCTCACTTCCCTCCAAGAAAATAAAGTGAAATGTTCCTTTGGAGAGGGACCATCAGCACAGGGTTGGTATTTCAGGGCTTAACTACTGAGTTTAGTTCTCACCAGCTTTTGCTCGAAGGAGTTCTCTCATTACTGAGCTCAGAAGCTGCTGACTCATTTATTCCGTTCCTTTTAGGCTGGCTATATATATTCCAGCATTAAGGAGTGCTTTGGATTTCAGGGACAAGGAGGAAAGGGAAAAGAAGCTGGAGGAGAGAGCATTACATGCCCAGCCTGAGGTTTGCTGTAATGGCTTCAAATGAAATGATGTCCCGTAAAGATCAATACGTTTTAAGGGTTTCTCCAGCTGTCATTGCTCCAGCTCCAGGGAACTGGGGCACTTGCAGAAGTGTGTATTTCCAGGGAATGTGTGTCCTGACCATCATCACAGGGGGCGGAGAAATTAGGGGATCTTTGCCACCCCCTTCCTTTGCCACCCCGTGTCTCCTCCTCACCACCTCTGTCTGCATCGATCTTCAGAGAATCACAGACTGGTTTGGGTTGGAAGGGACCTCAAAGCTCATCTTGTTCCAATTCCCTGCCATGGGCAGGGACAACTTCCACTAGCCCAGGTTGCTCCAAGCCCTGTCCAACCTGGCCTTGGACACTTCCAGGGATGGGGCAGCCACAGCTTCTCTGGGCAACCTGTGCCAGGATCTCACCACCCTCACAGGGAAGGATTTCTTCCTAATATTGATGTAAACGTCCCCTCTTTCAGTTTAAAACCATTCCCATCTTTCATGTCGCTCCATGTCCTTGTCAAAAGTCTCTCTCCATCTTTCTTGTAGCCTGTTCTTCCTCCCTGTTCATCTCCATCAACTCCCCGTTGCTTTTCAATTCTTCACTGCAAACATTTCCCGGCTCCCATGCCTTGCACACTCAATTATTCCTTCCCTCTACTATTATTTCCCAGTGTGACGCTCCCAGATGGGGTCTCCTGTACAGCAAGGCTATGAGAACATTGTGGAATGGATTGATAAAGGGAATACATCCTTTTTGGCACAGACATAACGTGCTGGGGGTTGTTTGCTGTCTCCTCAGGCAGGTGGGACCAAATGCAAAAGCTTTCTGAAAAGAAGCTGCTTCCTTCCCCTGCTGAACCGAGGGCCTTCAGTTTAAGAGCACACCTGAAACTAGTTGCTTTACCTTTAAATAAATGAAGAGAGAAGAACTGAACCAAGCTTCCAGACTGGGGTTCTAGAAGGGATTTAGGCACCTGTAACATCTGCACTCTGGCATCACCTCCCAGCTCCCCCTCTGCTGTCGAGTCTCAGGGCTGGGATCAACGTCTGCAGTCGCTGAGAATGACCCTGGGAAGCTGAAACAGCCAAAATAAAGACTTGGCTTTGATGGCTTTCATGCAGTTGGCCATGAAAACCATCCCAAAGCCGTGATCAGGAACCTGCAGGTCCGTACCCCCGTGTCTGTGGCCCCGGTGTGTCCTTGCTGAGCGTTGCTGGTAATGTGATTTTAAAAGGTAAATAAACATGCAAAAAGTGTCTTTTATAGGTCTGTTCTGACCTCGTGCCTGGTGGTGATCGCTGACAGAGTTATTGACCTGATAGTTTGCTGCTCTTAAGAATTTTCAAAATGCCAGGTGGGTGTTCATAAATCAAACAGTCCCACACATTTTTCTTGTGGAGTCAGAGCACTGCTGTGGCTGCGTAAATCACTGTGTACAGAGCCTTTATTGGGGGTGATAAATCTCAAAGCTCTCACCTTTTTTTTTTTTTTTCTTCTTTTCCCTTTAATTATTAAGGTCCAAACTGAGAAGGAAAACGGCTAAAACCCTTTGTAAACTCCATGGTTTTGGGGGATATTTCTGAAGTGCTCAGAGAAAGGGAGACAGATGGGAGAGGTGGGTCAGACCTCCTGTGCTTGAATGAATTTATTCCTCTTTGAAGCTGAACTTTTCATTTACAAAAATAGCCTGTCTTGGTTTTAAAATTGAGAAGACACCACCAAAAACATTGAAGCATGGCTGCTGTTGATATTCATCTTCTCACTTAAAAATATAATTCTTACAATAAGGAATAAAGGAATTCCTTATTATAAGGAATAAAAAAATAAAGGATTGATTAGGAGGAGACTCCAAAGTCTTACTGTCAGAAAATTCATACCATGTACTACATAAAACTGAAGAAACTCAGGGGTTTTTTTTTTGTTCTTTCATGGGGCCTCTTTCCAAATTAGAATGAATGAGATGATCATAAGGACATAAGAAAAGGATATTGAAAGAACAGTTCTCAGGGGGGAACACAGTTATAAAAATTAAGCCAATTAGGTTGAATATGGGTTGTTTTTCCTCTTCCTGAAGAAGCACTAAGAGGTAGATAATGAAGGCCAGCACAGATGTAAGGATTAGTATTCCTGGCTGTGAAGCCCAGAGTTTTAATTAGTCACTGGGTCTGTTAATAGAGAAGGGCGTGATGACCTTTTCCTTTCCTCTCCACCAGGTTCATTCCAGCCCTGCTCATTGCCACCTTACACTGAGCTCTGGGCCTGCAGCTGTTTCAAAGGCAAAAGGAAAGCCAGCACTGTGGGTCACCCCAAAAGGCACCTCAAATATCAGCCAAAACTGAGAAATCCTGCGCTGGTACTTTCCCATTCCCTCCTCTGCATCCACAGCTCCTCGGAGCAGGGGAGTGAGACACGAGGGAGCTGATGGTGGGCAGTGTCCTGAGAGGCAATGGGAGGGATGTCCTGGTGCCTGCTGGGGTGTATAATCTTTTCAAAGGTATCTGCTCAGCTTGGTATGAAAACCACTGGGACACCACAATGTGCTTGTGAGAGTGTCCCCCTGCTTGCCTGCCTTCCCCTGTGCTCTGCCTACAGGCAAACATTGATTTCTCCATTCCCTTTTCTACCTTTCTACCGTTTCCCTGTTATCTCCAGCTCCTTTCAAGAAAACTACCATGAGACTTCTTAAGGAAAATCTTAAGAAAGCAAAGACACCTTTAAAGTGCTGATGATTTCAACACCTTGTCTTGCACTGCTCGAGCAGATTCCCCATGAGCTCTTTGAAATACCAACAATAGCCATGAAAAGTTAAAACTCTCTGGGTGTGCCGTGGTCCATGGCTGGTGGCTGAGCTGTGTCTGCCTTCACAGCATCTTCCCTGACACTGTCTGTGGGATAAAACCTGAGCACACAGGAAAAAACATAGATTTACTATGCCCTGGGAGGTGCCAAAGCTCTGGGAGGTGGAAGTGAGACAGGGATTTCAGTCAGTACAGCTCAAGATTCTTTTGTGAGGGTTTATTTTAAAAGGGTTGGCATGGCTGACAGCAGAGTAAGACCCAGTGAAGCTCTTGGTCTCAGATAAAACACAGAGGAGAAACTTGGTCTCAGACTTAAGAGCACTGCTCCCCTTGACACAAGTCTCCTACAAGGGGAAAAAATCTTTACTCGTTTTTAAGGGATTTAGTTTAACAACTGAGTGCAGCCGAGGGTCTGGAGCTTCCCAGCTCAGGATTACTCTGCTGATGATTTGGGAATGGAGCTTATTTTTCAGAGGAAGATCAGTTTAGTGCAGCTGGCCCAGCATTGCACTTTCATTGTCACCTCCAACTCTGTTTCCAGGGATCCAGGGGGACATAAGGCACATGTGGATAGTGCTTCTCTTCTTCCCAAGTTTTCTGAGGGAGAAAGCTTTCCTGCCTCCAGGAGAAACTTGTTCCAAGAGTTGCCTATGGATCTGTGTGTGTGTGCAGCACAACCTGGCTGTTTAGAAAGCCGTTGATCTCTTGGGTTTATTGATGCACAGAGATTATTTGCAGGTCTTTGAAATGAAAGTATGTGTCTCATCCCCTTTGTAACCGTGTCTGTATCTGTACCAGGCTGGAGCAAATCAGGCAGCCCAACTTTTGCCAAGTCTCTGCTGTTACACCAGAGTAAAACTCACATAAATGAGATCAGAGTCAAGTCCAAACCTGGCAGTCAATGAACTGCAGCAGCAAAAGCGAGTTTAATGGATGTGTACTGCAGTTTAATGGATATGTACAGCTCTTGTTTTATTGCTGGGTTTTAGGAGAGTAGCAACCCTTTAATTGACTTTGATAGAAGAGGGTCTCCTTAGCGCTGCAGTCGAGGGCAAAATGGATCATTAATATAATTAAGGCCTTTACTTCCAGCAGATATTTGTTCTTTCTTACTGTAACTCCTGCCTTGAGGACTTTGCTGGCTGCACAGTGACCTCAGTGCTGGCCTGCTTCCCACTTTGCTGTGGAAAAGAAGGGACCACTTCTCCCCTACTCTGCCTGTTCCCCCACGACAACCCAGGGGTGTTTGAGGGCTTGGTGTTTTTATCTCGAGCACAACCAGCACTGATGGTGATGTGAGGGCTCGTCAGCAGCACTGAGGGGTGGGGGGAAGGCTCAGCAGTGGCTCCACGTGTCTGTCACCCTTCCCTGGGTGCTATAGCAAGCCCTCATCACTCACCTGCCCATGGCCTGAGCTGAACTCTGAGCTGCTCTCCCAGTAAGAAACGTGTCCCCCCTCCCTGCTCCCCGAGACGTGTGTTGGATTCTTCCCTTCCATGTGTCCTTTGATGGGAGCTGCAGTTATGGGGGTGGGCAGTGCCTGGGTAGGCGACTGCCAAGGGCTACTGGAAGAAAATCAAGGGCTCCATCTCCTCCTGCAAAGCCCCAGGCTGCCAGTCCCAGCCCGGGCAGGTTGGATCTGCCGTGCTCAGCACCGTGGGTGAGTGGGAACAACGAGCATCCCACCAGGCTCATCCTTCCAGTGTGGGAAGAGCTGCCCAGGGGGGAATCTATTGAGCACTGCAGGCAGGGGTTGCAGTGCCCAGCCTTTGCCAGGATTCAGTATTCTGTAGCCTCAGAAAAGACCCCTCCAACACCTGGGCCTGGGACAGGGAGAGGAGGTGGCACCCCAGAGACTCAGACAACAGAAGAGACGTGGTTCCTCTCCCTCTAAGATATTTCATGGCACTTTTCCCATAAGCAGATGACACCACTATGGTGGCAACTCCCTTTTCCAGATGGCTCCTGTCATTTATAATGGGCAGAGAAACTGTTCTGCTGTGGCTGGTTAAAAACACCCTGAATTTCACTTCTGAGCGACGTGAAATCCATCCCTTTGGATCCCTTTCACAGTAGAAATGAAATAAAAATGAATGCACAAATGTAGGACAATTATCACTCAATTAATTCCAGTCCTGTCACCATAACACACTGTTTGACCTTATTCATAGTTACTTGATCTTCAGCTCTTTAATATTTCAGTTGACCTTTCGGGCTGGAAAGATGCTGCTGTTTCTCACCAGCATTCATGAGTCAACCTGTGTATCAAGTCACAGCAGTGGCCCCAGCCTCATTTATCATTCCATTTAAGGTGTCAGCAGAGTCATTATTCAGATGACTGGCCACACATGTAATCAATCTTTAATGAAACAATAATTGCACCTTCCACTCCACAAGATCTCTGCCTTCCTTAAAGGTATCTTGTATATTAATTATTGAAAACAAGTGTGTTTTACCAGCAATAAGTTATGTTTCACCCATTGTCATCTTTCAAGAGAATTTTAACTGGGAAATTTATGACCTTTGGCTTCACTAAGGGATGGGTAAACGGCAGCTTCTGTTGTTCTTTCTCTCACCTTATAATTTCTCATAATTCCTGTAGGTTTTTGCATACTGTCAGAAACAGAAGCATAGGATCAGTGGGCTGCTGGCAATAAAGAGGTGACATGTTTACATGCCCAAGGTGACATTGGTGAGTGTCCCTGTGCAAAGTGCCCCTGTTCTGCAAGAGGTGATGCTGCAGCAAAGCAAAGGATATTTCCAAAATGGGAGACCTCAGGGCTACCTGTGTCTTCTTTCCTTTCAAAAAGTATTCAAACTTGCATTATTTTTTGAGATGGTTAGTTCAGAGACACATGGTAGTAAACCAGCCTTTCATCAGGTGAGGCTCCTCATTGCTTTTTGCCCCATAAAAAGCCAGCAGCTGCTGAGTTTGTGTTCCTTGCAAGCTGAGAAGGGCTTAGGAGCATCTCACCTCATGCTGCTCCTTGGAAGTCAAGTGGAGGTAAGACAGAAGGTTTAGTGCTGGCAGCGTTTGGAAACTGGAGGGGAAAAAAAAAAGGCTTATCAAAATTTAGGCTTTTAAATGTTTAATTAGAGCAATAGATGTTTTTTAATGAATATGAACAATTTCTGTGAATTTATAGACCCCAAAGTACTTTCTGTCTAAAGATGATTCACGAGAAAAATTTAACTGGCTGTAAAAGCTGCTTGGTTTGGGAGTAAATTGCTCAGTGATAGAGCAGCATTTTTAAAAGAGAATGCAGGGAGAGTGGTAAGTGCTGCTGTTGGTCCTGGTGCAGCCCCCGTGGTGGACCCCAGAAACAGCAGCAGAGCCGTGATCCTGCTGTAGCAACAGAGGAGTTAATGGTAAAGTTGCTCTTAGGAGCCTCTTTGTTTTCTCAGAGCTGTGTTATTTTACTTGTGTATTTCTTTCACCTTGTTCACAACCTTCAGCAGCCGTTTCAACTGGGGGTTTTTGTTTTCTCTTTTTTTTTTTCTTCCTGAAATTACCATCAGCCTCATTGGAGGAGAGTATTACAAGGGGCTGGTACCCTGAGCTGTTTGCACTGCCATCCCAGTGGAGGAGGGAGAGCAAAATGAACCTTCCATTTATGCAGCGAGTCTAATGATGGGGGAGCAAGGCAAATATGTGAACAAAGAGCCTCTGTTTGCCTCTGCTGTGACAAGGCTGTGTCTTGGGGAGCAATCTCTCCTGTTGTTAAGTTTCTTTCCCGTCATTATTGACTTTCTGTGCTGCACTGAGACAGCTCCTGCCTTCCACAACAGAATGGTGATGGATAAAGCAACCCAGAGAGCAGGGAAAGCTTTGTGCACGGGGCTGGAGATGTGTTTTGTGGCTTGGGGTTTTTTTTCCCCTCAAAGTGTTTTCATGCAGTTCCATTCTTTGCTGCTCTCAGCTGCCCAGGTTCAAGGTTCTCTTGTCCTGCATCGTAAGAGCTCCGTGTTCCTTCTGCAAGATAAACCAGCAGCCGAGAAACAACCTCAGCAGGGCCACCCTGGCACAGGGGAGGGGGTGTGAGCAGCACAGAAACACACACATTGCCCTCCTCTGTGTCCCCCTGTCATTCTCCTTTCAGCCTCCTTCTCCACAAACCCCCAATCCATAGCAAGGAGCTCCTCTCCACCCCCCCTTTGGGTCTGCTCAGGGTGAAGGAACTGAGGATTTTTCTTATTTTTCCTGCACGTTCCTGCTTGGCAGCAATACCTTCTCCCACGGGACTCAAGGTGCTGCACTTCATCCCACAGGGAGATTTCTCATTTTAAGAAGCCATGTCCTTCAGAACAGGCACCACTTACTGCTGTGTGGCTGTGGGTGGATGTGAAGGTAGGATCAGGACCCCAGTCTGGTCCTACCAAAACCAAGGCTTAGCAGGTGCTGGTGCCACTGCTGGCTGGGATTATCAGTGAGAACAGCACTGGCAAAGTCTCTTGGGGTGAGGGAGAAGTGACCCATCTACCTGGTGCCATCTTCTTGTCACCTCCCAGCATTAACCCCTCGTGTATAAAGGTATTTTACTGTGTTTAGTGGCATGAAAAACACTTTTGTTTGTACACCCTTGGGGTTGGTTGTTTCAATGCTGCCCTGGGGATGATGCACAGGGCTGAGTTTTCTAAAGGACAACTGAGGGCATGAACCTTGCTTGAACTTGAAGAGGGGACACTGCTCAGGCATCCCATGAGAGATCCCAAGCTGGGCCACCTGCATTCCAGGGTGGTTGCAGTGCTGCCTCAGCTCTGGGGAACTACCTTGGAGCAAAGCTCCAGAGGGGAAGGAAAAAAAAAAAAATTGAAACCATTCTGCTGGCACAGGATTAGTTAGTGCAAGGTTAAATCCCACTAATTTAAAAGACTGGATTGCAGGGTGATAAATGACACAGCTTCCTGTATTGTTTGATAATGAATTGTTTGAATCCTGTTGTATTAAGGGGTGGGAAAAACAGCCAGATAAAAGAGGAATGCCCTTTTCCTTCTATGCACACTGAACTCCATTTGTTCGGGAAGGATTTATAGTTTTCATCATAATTTAATTCTAAAACATATCACTTAATTAAGGGGATTTATTAAAATCCTCTGGCAGTGCCTTTTTACGATTAGCCCAGGACTCAGCTCCTGAATGTCATGCAGAAAATTCATCAATTGATTTGTTGAACTGCACAGGTCTCACCCCCTCCCTGCGCTGGCTGACTCGGGGTGGAAGAAAGAAATCTATAGTCAAAAGCTTAAAAAAATCTCAGAGATGGATTGGGTTTGCTGATTTCATCCCTTTTTTCCTTCCCCTCCCCCTATCCCTGGGACTGGTTTCCCGAGCCTCTGTTAATGAGCCGATTAATATTGATGATGGAGCACTGAGCTGTCAGTCTGGCTGCCAGAGCCTGACTCCAGCACTTGAGGAGCTCTGCTCTGATAGCAGCCACAGGGACACCAGTTTCCCAGTCTCTGAGAAGACATCCAAGATGGATTCATGCTGGGATGAAAATGCTACCTGCCCTTCCCTCAGCAAGGCCTTGGGCTCTGTGTTGTACGAGCCTGAATGAGCCCTGAGCCTGAAAAAGCTTTCTGACATTGACTGCTCTGACACCCTCCCTCAAAATCAGGCAGCTCTTGGGTTTGTATGGGAGAAAAGCTCTGCTTCCTGCTGGTACTGCTGAAGAAAAGGGCCTGGAAATATTTCTAGGTGTCCTGAATTGCCTAAAGGTTCAAAATACTGGGGGCAAATGAGAACCCCACCAAAAGGGCTGTGAATGAGCATCCTGCCTCTCCACCCTTTTTCCAGCTTCCAGGCTGGTCTGGGAGAGAGGGGACTTTTTCAGATTGTGACGGGGACTTGAGAATGGGAGCACATCCAGCTGCAGGAGTAGCTCCCTTGTCACTATCCCTGGCCACTTTCATTTGTCTCCCACAGAGTTATTCTCCTCCTGTTCGAACTTCTGATGAGATGTATTGAGAGCCGCTCTCCTCTAAGCCCATAAATCCTCCCATAACCCAACCAGAGAGCCTTGGGAGTCTTATTAAAAAACCCATGAATGAGTTCTAACCACCTCTGATGACATTGTGCCTGTAGCCTTTTTAGTGTTCCACTGTGAAACCGGGAATTTCAGCCCCGTGTTTGGCATCGCTCCCCGAGCCCGGGGCTCGTGGGGAATACAAATCAGTGCTGAGGGGCTCCAGCTCTGGATCCTCGTGTCAGCCTGAAATGCACTCCATCTCTGGGTGTAGCTGTCTGTTAGCCTTGTTTATCAGAGCCACAAGGACCAGGGGAGAAAGAAAAGAGGGAAAAGCTTTTCAGTTTTCTTAGTTCCCTCCCTGTGCTGTACAGTGATGTGGACCGAAGGTGATGAAATGCAGCCTTGGGAGGCACCTTTGCAAGTCTCACTGTGCAAATGTTTTAATCAGAATAGTCCAGCCCCAGTGGCTGATCCCTTTCTTTTTGGCATTTACTATCACAGCTGCAGGGAGCAGCTATTCAAGTCAGCTTGGTGTTTTGAGTAGAATACATGAAGGCTCTGAAAGCATTTTTTTTATCCCTTTAATGAGTCTTTCTGACCCTAAATGTTGCCTCCAAGCAGGAGAGGGTCACCAACAACATACTTTTTCTGCATTTTGCCCAGACTGATGATGCACATCAGCACCAGGTGCACTGTGGTGCTTGGGACCTACCTGTGCTCAGAGCCATGTGAGACCAATTCCTCATTAGATTCACCCAAGAGAAAGGGCTCATCTGCTGAGGTGGAAAGATGAGGTTAAAAAGCCCCTTCCTCTGCTGTCTTCTCCCAAAGCCTCTGGTTTTGGTCCATGGCAATCCTTTCTCCTGAGGTCACTGTATTTCCCTGTGCTGCTCCAGGCAGCTCCCACGAAAATCAAACCTAACTGGGATGGGCTTGGGGAAGACACTCACAGCTCACAGGGCTGTGCTTTGGGAACCCAATCAAACTACTCAATGCAGCATTTTTCTCAAAAATAGCCCCTCAGAGGTGTTTTTTCCAAAGCTTTTAACTCTCCCATCTTTCCAAGGAGGAG
Source organism: Corapipo altera (assembly GCF_003945725.1). Lineage (NCBI taxonomy): Eukaryota > Metazoa > Chordata > Aves > Passeriformes > Pipridae > Corapipo > Corapipo altera. The sequence goes on along the minus strand of NW_020884901.1, from coordinate 3,042,419 downwards.
GGGGTGAAGGTTGCCAGTGCAGCGGTTCATTTGCATTACAAAATGTGAGTAAGTTGTCCTCAGGCTTATGAAGTCCTGTCAGAAGACTGAATTGAAACACAGTGCCCCAAGTCCCTCTTGGTTTGTATTTAATTAAGGCCTTTCATTCATCATTTATTTCTGCATCCCACCATCTTTGGTAGCTCATAAAGAAAGAGGAAAATAAGGTTTCTGACAAAGATGCTTTTAAGTGTTTTCTGAAGGCAACAGGCTCCTCTGCTCTTTGTTTCTGTTGAAGAATTCTTTATCCCTTTCTCTTTTTTTTTTAGTGACATTGGCACTTTTTATTTGCTTTTTACTAAAGGGAGTCCTGCCAAGTTTATCAGAAATGGAGGATGATTCCTTACCCCCTCGTGCCAAAGTCTCCCTGCTGCTCCTGACATTAGTGCCCAGTTCTTCTGTGGGACAGAGAACTGTGTTAATTTTTGGAGAAAAATGAAAACTAATGAGGAAGAGACAACTGTGGACTCCCTGTGCTAGGTCTGGAGTCTTTCAAGTCTGGCTATAAAAGCGCTGGTGTGCACAAAGCTTGGCTTGGCATCTGTAAGAATTCATTCTGAAAAGGGATTTATATTTATCCTCCCATCTTTCTTCTAGTTACCAAAACGCATTCTTAATGCAGGTAATTAAAAATGCACACACATCCCAAGAGCAGAGCTGTTCGGAAAGCAGCTCAGGTGCAGCCAAGCGTGCCCACTTCTCTATTTTACCCTTTGAACTCCCTAAGAATCCACGGGAATCATCTTCAGACGGCAGGGAATCGCTTATTCCCCCCCACCACCACCCCTGTTTGTTTGTGTGGCGTCTTCCTTTAAGAAAATGTGAACATTTTTTGCTGGCTGTGAAAGTGTGGGGGAGGTGGTTTCGGTCCTGCCGAGGTGTGAAGTCTCTCCTGTCTCATGCACTGTGGTGTTGCTGGGGGGTGTCTCATCCACCCCGAGCTGCCGGATCACGCTCCAGCCGGGACTGCGGCACCCGGAGCCCTCCCAGCCCTGGGAAGGGATTCAGCTTTGCCAAAACACTCCATCCCCACATGGCTCGGTGCCCCTTTGCTTTATAAACCCCCGTTCCCATCGCTCCTGATCCGCTGTCCTATTTGTCTCCCTGGCTCTGCCTTCCCTGGAGTGAAGGCTGGAGCTCCTCTCGCTCGCTGGGGAAAATTCAGGGATATTTATCACTGTCAGCAGGGAGGTGGAGGGGTTTTCATAACAACTCCCTACATGTGTTCTGGCACATGATCCTGTTTTTACATGGGGCTTAAATGTGGATCGATGATCTGCCCTGTCCCCCGAAGAGCCATGTGGCAGCCGTGACATTTCAGAGCTGCCTTTGGTGTATCACCACTTGCAGACTTGCCAGAGCACTTCTGCAGCTCTCATCCCTTCTGACAAGCCATTATTTAAGAAATTAAATCTGAAGTGCATATGTGACCATCCTTCTGATTCGCAGGGTCGGCACTGGGGGCTTTGCAGGAATAAACAAAAGCCTCTGGTTGGGGCTCCTGGGTCCTGCTGCCTTCATCCAAACCTTTTCTGACAGCACTTATCAATTATTTGAGTCTCTGGGAGGAGGGAAAGGCTCTCTGCTGTGGTGCCAGTTGTTGCTGGTGACCAGCCTGAAGGCTCAGAGCCAAAATCCTGGAGGCCCTTAACAGTGCCTGCTTTGCTGCTGGTGACAAGGAGGAATTTTCTCCTCTCCTTTGCTCTGTGAGCAGTAGAAAGAGTTTCTTATCCAGCCCCATCCAGGGCTTCTCCTCCTCCATAGTCATCACAGCTGTGCCTCATTGTTAATGGCAGAATAATGGGAGCGAGTGAAGATGGGAGGAGAGCTCTCTTCCCTGGGTGCTGGGAACAGAAGATGCTCTTCCTTCTCCCTGTTTAACCTCCTGCTGATTTTGGCTCTGCCTGGACTCCTATTATGCTGGAGAAACACAGCTGGGGAGGAAAGAACAGGGGGAGGAGATTGGGGAGGCTCTTGGATACTCGTGCAGTAATAACTTATTTATTTAAGAATTTGAAAGGTATGTTGTCTCTGTGGTGTGTCTGAACACACGCAGGGTGATGAGACCTAGAGAAGAGAAAAAAACTTGATTTTCTGGTTCAGTTTTAACTCTTTCTCCTTTTAGAAACACGGTTTAAGTGGTGAAAAGGGAGTGTTTAGGACCAGCATAACTGTTTAGTAAACAAGCCTGGAAATACAAACTTCTGGTTCTGCAGCATTGCTGCAAAACCAAACTCAAATGGAGAGGGAATTAACTAAAAATTCATGGCTGCTGGGAGCCCCTGCTCAGCCCAGCTGAGCTGTAGCTCCCAGCTCCCCCCTCCCTGAGCTGCTCCTGCCATTCCCCAGGTTGCCAGCTTGGATGATGGTCTCGAGAGGGAATCAATGAGAAAGGACCATTTCTGTTATTTATTAGGAGCTGTATGGATTTGGTGGCAGGGCTGTGAGACTAAACTTCCTCTCTATCTCTGCTTATTGTCCTCCAGGGCTGGGCTGGGAGAAGCACAGAGCTTTTATTGCCCTTTGCCTGAATGTACCTGTTCAGCAGATGAATAAAGGCCACTTTTCTCCAGTGCTGTCAGCCAGGCTCTTTTTAACCAGCAAGTTTTGCCCATTTAGTTTTGACACTTAATAAGAGCTTTAGCAGGCAGAAACCTTGTACTGCATTTTCTGAAATAGGCTCCTGCTCAGTAAAGCCTGGTATTAAGGAAGCACTTAAATCAAGACAGATGTTTACATGAAATTTGGAGCAGAAGCTGCAAAATGTTTGGAGAATACACAGCCAAGCTCTGTTCCACAACAGAGCACTGAAATCCTCCACTTTGGAGCTGTGGTTACATTCCAGCCTGTAATTCAGTTTTCAAATGCACAAGGTGCCTGCAATGGTGCTACAAAATGTTCCCTCGCTGTTAATCTGCACTGCAGTCTGACCACCTGAAAGGCACCTTTTTGGGGATGAAACAGCCTGTTTCATCCAGGTTGCTTTTTTGTGCTTTTTTTTCCATTGCTTTCTTCTTGTTCCTGGAGCATCCTTTGACTTCTCTGCTGGTATTGATCAGAGCCAGGGCCTGCAGTGCGTGCTGGGAGGGAATGGGGTGAGCCAGGGCAGTCAAGGGGGTCAGTGCTCTGTGCAGCCAGAGTTTGGCTTCCAGCAATGATGGAAATGCTCTGCTTGAGGGGATGGAGGGAGAATGCCGGGGGGGGGAAAAAAGGCAGCAGAAGCATTTGCTTTCCCTCAGTGCCTTGCCAAGGCAAACCTGGCTGCTCCCCTCCCTGTGGCAGCAGCTGCAGCAGTGGTTTAACCCTATGAAAGGTGTGAGCCCCATCTCATTGTGTCAAAGGGATGAAGGAAGTGGTGGGAAGTCCAGTGAAGTACTACAAAGATGATGAAGGGACTGGAGCATCTCTCTGACCAGGACAGGGTGGGGGAGCCTGGGTCTGGTCATCCATGAGATGTCTGAGAGGGGGGGGGGCTGAGATACAGTTTGTGCCCCCAAAGAGGAGTCAGAGGATGGACCAGGCTCTGCTCTGTCTAATGATGAGACAAGAGGCAGTGGGCCAAAACTTGATGCCCAGGAGGCTCCAAATGAATATGAGGAAGAACTTCTTCCCTGTGCAGTGATGGAGCACTGGAACAGGTTGCCCAGAGAAGGTGTAGAGTCTCCCTCACTGGGGATATTCCAGAACCATCAGGAGACAATCCTGTGCTGTGTGCTCTGGGATGCCCCTGCCTGAGCAGGGAATGGACCAGATGTGGGACCTGTGGTCCCTTCCAGTCTTATCCATTCTGTGATTATCCATGGAAGGAGGCTCAGCTGGGAGGTGAGCTCATTGCCCTGGGGCCAGAGCAGGGCCCGCCGGGTTTAATTGCACTCAGACTCTGATTGATTCCTTTTCTTCTTTTCCTTTTCTCTTTTTTTCTTTTTTTTTTTTTTGTAGCTCATTACCCAGCAAGTCATTTTAATTAACACCATCTAATATGGGTTGAGATGTATTTTGCAAATGTCAGCACTCTTTCTTTTTTTTTTTCCTTCCCTTCCTCCCCGTAGACCAAATGTGGAAAGTTCCACGTTCCAAAGCTAAATGATTCCAGTTGATTTAGCAGTGGTAAAGCAAGTCGTTAGCAAAGTGCTTTATGAAGCCATAAACGTCCTTTCCAAGTCCTTTACAAGATTCTTGGGGAAAATCTTTTTGTCACAGGGAGTTTTCCACTGCACTGCTCTTCACCTGATGAACGAAGGGGTCAGAGTAGATGTGGGGCTTGTGCATCTCACCTGTGTGAGGACACTCCTCCCCAAAGCAAGGGAAAGGCAGATCCCAGAGCAGCACCCATATTCTGCTCAGCTTCCAGGTGCCAGTGTAGGGAACTCCTGAGACCCTCAGGGACCCCTCAAGTGTGAGGTGGGGCCAAGGAGGGATCAGTAATAACAGGAGCAAGGGCAGCTCTTACTGGATCCACTGGGAGTTGAAGAAAGCTCCTGGTAAGGTCACTGCCAAAGCTCTTAATGATCTCAGTTGTGTCAGACAAAGCTCCAGGAACAACCTGAACCAGTCTTACAATTAAATCCTCCGCTGTTAAGCTGTGCTGCTGCAGGTCACCACCACAGTTTCAAGTGACAGGAGGCATTTACTGCTTGTCACCTGTTGGCTCAGTTCTCGGAGTGTGAACACCAGAAAAAAGTTATTTCCAGGCTGAAATTCTGATTAACCCCTTGAAACCCACAGCCAGTGTTCCCCCCTTCATCAGGGAATGATGGAGAAAAGGTTGCAGAGAGACCCAGCAGGTACCAGCTGTGAGTGTGTGAGCACAGGAATAGCTGAGCAGCCTGATGAAATAGTTTCTGTCCTCATATCTCTGACAACATTACACTTTCCTTTCTCCTGGTGTTCAGAGGGGGAAATGGAAAGCATAAAACTGGAATATCTCCATTAGTAGGCTGATACCCCTAAAAATGAGACAGATGCTCCTGTAGCACCACTGTAATACAACTGCAGATAAAAACCTGTCAGGAAGCAAAGAGCTTGATGGAAGCAGTGACCACAGAGTGGCTTATTCCTTGGGGGTTTATTTAGTTCAGTTTGGGAGGCAATGTGCTAAGTGATTTGCTGTTTCCAAAGCCCTCTCATAGCTGCCAGATTTAGGCTGATAAATAGCAGTCAAGCTTAGTGTATAAAGTCCACATTCATAAATTAGTGGTCTTGTGCGAAGGATCCTCCTCATTCCAGTGGTTCAAGAGGCTGTGCCAAACCATTGAAGGATATGGTACAATATATATCGTGTTTAACAACATGTGCAGAGCTATCTTTCCCAATCCATTTCTCTTGGACACCCCTCATCCTGGGCCTAAACATGAAATACAGCAGGTGCTGCTTTCAGCGTTGTTGCCTCTCATCACCCACGGGTGCGAAATGATCTGTAATATTTAATATCTATTCAGCAGACCAGATTTAATGCAGACTTAAAGCACGGGGCCTGGTGAGGTTTTTTTTTTCTCCCCTCTCCCTTACATTTGTACAACTTCACTGGCTTCAGTTCAAGCTTCATTAGGAGCAGACTATTACACACAACAGCCGAGGATGGATGGCTCGTAATGAACACTGGGGTTTGCAGGATTCCTCCTACTCTGTGCCAGTGAGCCAAGCCTGTAAAGCTGATACTACATCATCCTTTTTTTTTTATTATTATTCATTGCTTGTAAATATTCTTTCCAAGCAAAGTGGTGCCTAAATGCTCCCCTGTGCTGCTGAGGGTTCAACTGGGATGTTGCTGAGCACTGGTGCCAGCTGGAGAGTTTGTCCAGAGGTTCAGGCTTGTGAGGAGAAAAGTACCAAGTTCTCTCTCATTCTCGCTTCTAAAAAGTAGTTTTGCTGACAAAACATGTCCCTCATTCATATCAAACATCTCTTTCATAGAATCACAGAATGGTTTGGGTTGGAAGGGACATTAAAGATCATCTCATCTCACCCCGTGCCATGGGCAGGGGCACCTTCCACTATCCCAGGTTGCTCCAAGCCCTGTCCAACCTGGCCTTGGGCACTTCCAGGGATGGGGCAGCCACAGCTTCTCTGGGCAACATGCCAGGATCTCACCACCCTCACAGGGAAAAATTTCTTCCCAATATCTGATCTAAACTTGCCCTCTGTCAGCTTAAAACTATTGGATGCTCTTTTCCCAGTTCTGCAGTCCCAGGGAGGTGTTTCAGGTTCAGACCATTCAGTTGTGCTCCAACTAGTTATTTTAATGGGGAAAATCACAGTGGGCTGCAGAGTCCTTTCCCAACTGGCTCTAATTAATTTAGACCTCATTAATTATGACCAAAGATTTCCTGACCATAAATCATGTTGAGTTTGAAAGTAGATAATACCAGTTAGTGATTGGGATGAAATCTTAGAAATGTTTCTGCTTCACCTCCCAGAGTGCCTCAATCCAAAGGGTGCTTGCACAGGAGTCACAATCCTGTTTTTCTCCTCCAAGGGGGAGAATCTCCAGCATCCTCCTTCCACTGGTCTCTTCTCTTTCCCCCAAACCCAGTCCCAACTGCCTGGTATTTCACTGCCAGCTGGGGTTAAACCATGACAGTCTGTGAGGACAGAGAGTGAGGAAAAAAAGGAAAATCTGAGAAACTTTCTCCCAGCATCAGCACTTTGAGAGTTGTGGGTGAGACGTGCAAATGAGATTGATTCTTCTTTCTGAGGGGAGTTGGACGATTTAATTTATTCTTCAGCGTTCCTGTAGCTCTCACATGAAGCTGTGCTGAGGGGCACGAGGATCCCTCCACCCTGAGGCTCCAGGAGGGTCAGAGCAGTGAGTTGTTCAGGGTTTCATTGCAGGGGCTGCACTTCCCCTCCCTGAGCTGCAGCGTTGCTGCAGAGGAGCACTTTGCCTGCTAATCCTGTCAGTCAGGGACTGGCTCTTTTGGGAAACAGGAGAGTAGGGAAGAGCCCTGACATGCTGCTTCCCTGGCTTTGCAGGGTCTCATTTCCCCACAGTCATGGTTTGTGGGAAGCTGGGTGTGATCCTTGAGCTTGCCACGATCTCAGGGACTTGTTGACAAGATCGCTGAGGGTGTTTTTTGTGCTTTTGGAAAGAACAGTTTTCCCTCATGCAGGATCCCAATCTTGACTCATCCTGCCATACTTCCTCCTGTTTCTTCCATCTGGTTTTCCTCAGGTAGCTGGAGCTGGCTGTGCTGCCTCTTTTTTGCTCCCCCCAGCCCAGGCAGGAGTGAAGTGCTGAGCATCCCCCTGTGCTGCAGGAGACATCCCTGCCTGCAATGGCAACAGAAGGTACCTTTCATCTTCAGGGAGTTTTATTTTTCCCCCACGTGCACAGTCCTGCATGGCTTTAGCCTTCCCCCAGCTTCTGGGAATCACTGGTATCAGAAACCCTGAGCACTGTTGTGCTTCTGCTCAGGAATACTCTGAATCAGGCACAGGGAAAACTTGCAATTGTGTGAAAAAATCAGATTCAGGAAATTCTTCTTGGGTTCCTTTCTCTTTCCTTCCCTTCTATGTTTCTGATCCATTAGCTGATGTTTCTTCTGCTCTGAAGGGTAACATGAAAGGCTTTTTTAAAGTAGAACGTGTGATTCCCAGGTAACTACCTCGCCTTGGAGCTGTGGGTTTAAGAAAAACACTGAATACCTTATAGCTCATGATTAAAACACTGCCAGTGATCAAAGCAGCTCTGGGAAGATTATTTAACCTTGAAGAAAGGAAGGTTCATGGTAGGCATTAAGGAAAATTCCAGTTGTAAGGATGGGCACGTGCTGGGAGGAAGGGATGGAAGGTCAGAGCCAGGTCAGATGTTGTCTGCCTGGGGCAAGGAAGACAGTTCCCACCTCCTTTGCCTCCTACATTGTAAGGTCTGGGATGGTCTTTTGTTCTGTGTGTGCAAGATGAGGGGTCAGCCTGGATTTACTGAGAGGCAATTAAAATACAGAACTGGCTGTTGTCCAAAAAAAAAAGAGTTGAGATCTCTGGTTGAAAAACTCAGGAGTCCCAAGGCTGAGTTTTGGGACATCACAAACCTTTTGCCTGCCCCCCATCCCAGAGAAAGCTGTGAGCTGCTCCCAGGAGGAGATGCTGGTGGCAGTGCTGGTCCTGGATCCAGGAGCTGGTTCTCCCCACACACACCAGCAGAGCCCCAGATCTCTCCAGCTGGTGAGCAAAGCCAGCAGGAGCTCAAGGAAACCGAGTAAACTCCCCCCTGACATCTCTGAGTTGGTGTCTGGGCTGCCCTTTTCACACGTTCAGCCTCAGAACCTGTTGGTTTTTTTCCTGCAAAAACCCAAGAAAATGCAAAAGAGGAGCCAGTCCCCAAGGCCTGAGCTTGATTTAATACTAATCACTGCAAACATCCAAACTCTGGCTGGGGCTGGCTTTAATTAAAATGACAAAATAGGGGAGCCACAGGGATGAATTACTGAAGGAAAATGCTCTATTTCCCCATGGCTACTTTAATTTTAAAAAAAACAATGCATCAGGCATGAAGGACCTTCTCCCCTGTGCCAGAGCAGGAAGGGCAGGGCTGACACAGGCACTGGTGGTGACCATGTCACCCAAACAGTTTCCTGTGTCATTAAACCCACATTCCCAGCTCCAGAAACGCCCCCAGTGCATCCACTTGGCCAGCTTTGCTGCACTTTTTTCCCCTCACTGCCCTTTTAATTGTATAAATTATCATACCCCCAGGCTCAAACATCTCAGATGCTGCAAAAGGAGAAAGAAATGCAGGGAGTGATGCCTCTCTTCGTGTGCTGTCCTGCTCATGAGTGGCAGAATCCAGGCTGCCACTGTTGGAGATGCTGCCCTTGCTGTCCTTAGCACTTGCACCTCTGTGATGTTTAAGATCTGAAGGGTAGAGCAGGTCTTTAATTTTGGAATGGAGGTGGTGAGGGTCCCCTGGGTCTGGCTGTGCAGGGGCTGAGGTGATGTGGAGTGTTCTTTGCTTTTCTTCCTGCGTTCAGCTGCGCTCTCAACATGAGAAGGTGCATTTCCAGCCCCAAAGTCATTGGGGTCTAGTAGAGCCTTTCTTTTCCCTACTTCATGGTAGAGCCCTATGGCTTCCTTCTAAGGCTGTTTTTGATTCCTTTTTAGAGCAAAGAGTGCCTCTGGATAACTAATTCTTGACCTGCAGCTCGATAGGTGCATTCAGCTCAACTCCAGTGCAGGAGCTCTCTGGCTCTCCTGAGACACCTGCTTTTCTTCTCCTATTAAAAAAAAAAACACTTTCATATCTACCATTTCCTTCTTGCCCACCTCTGAACCCCCAGGATCTTCTGGGCCTGCATTAAACAAGCCCATCTTCTGATCTCCCTGGGTTTGGCAGCCAGAGCCCTGCTCGTGGACAGCTCCTCGCTAAGCCCTAGTGATGTTTATTGATTCCTAATTTCCATCCCCTGTGGTAGCCAAAGAGCTTTGTCCAGCTCTCAGGTTAAAGAAAAACCTTGGCACGAATCCATCAGATGGAACAGGGCTTTCTGTGTCTTTTGTACCACGCTCAGGAATTAACTCATCCTCTGAGTCAACACATGTGTGTCTGTGTGGATTATCGCTCCTGCAGATAACTGTGCAACCATGGTTACAGCCTTTTAGGTGCTGGGATATTTGGGGCAGACTGTAATTTTGGCTCAGTACTTCAAAAGATGAAGGGGAGTCTGCTAGAAAAGGCTCTGCTCCTCTGGGTCTTTGGAGGATGGAAAATATCAGGCCCTTCTGGTGGTTGTGGCACGAAGCCATGGGACGGCACATTTGTGCCTCAGCATAATGTGCTTTTTTATTTATTACCCTTAAACAAGAAAGAAACACCCCAAAGGGGACTTTTCCTGCTGGTCAGGGTGAAGAATTACACCCCAGTGACCCACTTGGGTCCATCAGACCATTCCCTGCTCCCGGGCTGGGTACAGTGTAGTCACGTTAAATCCATCGATGAGTGACACAAAGACCCTTTGGCACAGAGGGTAAAGCAAACTGCTCGTGCAGGTGGTTGGGGCTGTGAAGTCTGTGCCACCAGTTGATTTACCACTGGCATAGCGATGCTGAGCCAGGTCGATAAAGAAGCCAGGCTCCAAAAATGGAATTAAATAATTATTCTCACTTTCTTTGACTTCGGGAAGATCCTATTAGAGAAAAGAGCCTGGATTACTGCCTGGCTGACATTTTCCTCTGAGCCTGTCTCCAGATTGGATTTAGCTCTTTTATCTCCTAATCCCCAGAGCTTTTTAATGTAGAAAGTAATGGCATCCAAAGGCAAATTTAATTTTGACAAGTAATCTGACTTCCTTTCCTTTTCTGGATCCCGGTTTTAATCCTGTTTGCTGTCTGAAGCTGCATTATATGGATGTATTTAAAATCCTTACCCCTCTGAAATCTTTCAAAGAGGGAGAAAAATAAGGGAAACTGCAAGCCTGGAAGCAAGGAATAGTTTCTTATCAAACATTTCAAAACATTTCATTGCTGCTGGTTTTATTAACCCCTGCACTACCCTTCAACTTGGCTCTGTGCTTTCTTTCTTTTGCTCCGTTTTAAGTGTCAGAATTTCAGATTTTCTCCAGCTCTGCTGTTTGTGTCAGCAGGTTGGGGCTGGACTGTGAGTGCAGAGCTGTGACCCCCTCGGGGTGATGTCCCTCTGCCACCAACACACTCCGGTGTGGAGGATGCTGCCTACCCGGTGTTTGGCATCAGCCACTGCAAAAAAATCCCTAAACCCAAATCACAGGGAAAGGGCAGGGTAATGGAGCTTCAAAGCCACTAATCTCAGCAGAGAAAATAGAAATTTATGTTGTTATTACTCTTCTCAGCTCCAGGTCCCAGAGGAACACCAATCCATTGGACTGATCATTGGCTATTTCCGACACGGTGACACCTCACCCTGTGCTGTTGCCCTGATTCATCCCAGCTCAGAGCTCACTGTTTCCTTGAAAATATCAATTGCAAATAGGGCCTTTCTCCTCCTGAGAAAATCTGTGCTTATTGACTGGGACTGTTTTCACAAAAAGCCATAAAATGCAGGATGTCCCTGTCACTCTGCGGCGACTCAGCTGATGGTTCATTATTCCAGCACATAAATACCTGACTCCTGCAGAAACCAAATGTGCAGCTCGAGGCACCGATGGCATCTCGCTATTAAACAAATAAAATGTATATCTGTCTCATTCCAGCTTGGTTAGAAAAACCACCTCAGCAAGAGAAGGGCTTGTGTATAAATACAGGGCTTTGCAAACATCAGCCTCAAAACCGGGAGAGGAACTTGTGAGCCGGGCAGGGATGGAAAGGGATCGGTTTTCCACATGTCAGAGGGAACTAAGTGAAACAAATGATGGCTTTGCTGCAGGTGTGTTGGTGCTGGAGAATATCAGGGTAAGTCAAGTCACATCCCACATGCCAACATGCTCCATTAGGCTTCAGATCAGGGCCACACGCTCTCAGCAGAGAACCAGTGTACAACAGCATTAGTTACCGAGGGGTGAAGCAGTAAAATAACTTCCTTTTGTAATTCCTGCCTTTTTTCTCCCCTCCTTCCTAAGCCACCAATCCATCTTGCTCAGGATCCGTCATGGGAAATAGATGATGTAGAGGATTAGACCATTCTAGGGATAAAGGAGCACATTGGTTGGGTTTGGAGCAAGGGAAAAACATCTGGCAGTACTTTTGTTTTCACCTTGCTCTTTGAAATAAATAGGACTTTTCCAACCTCTTTTTTTGACTATGGGCAACCACACCTTGGCCATATTCTACCTGCATTCCCAACTAAACATGCACTGCGTGATCCTGGCATAAAGTAGAGGGTCTTCTTGTGTGGAGTTGACTGGAAGAGGGTGTTAAAGGACTTTCTGCTTGGAAGCTGATGCCTTCGAGTACCTGTAACCAGCCAAAACCTGAGAGCCAGCCAACACCTCAATCATGGACCAGTAAGGTTGAGTCTATTGTTGCTCTCACCCTCAGTCTCTTTGGTCCCCTCAGAGTGGGGGGAAATGCAGGTGCTGCACCCACAATGCAGAGATGCCCTGCCCTGGGAATGCATCAGGAATCACAGCCAGCTGAGCCAAAATGGGAATCAAGGCACTATCCCCCCAGCTATCCCCAAGTACCAGCTTCCACCTTGGCTCCTCAAGGACCAGCTCTGCTTTTAAAGGCAGGGCAGTTGGATCCAGTCGGGCTGTGGATGTTTCCCAGCAGCTGCCTGGTGCACACGGTTCTGCACATTTGTGTTAATGATCGTGATGAGCACTGGAAATGTGTCTGGACAGGAAACAGAGAGCAGATGAGCCCAAGCACCACACAAGCTTCATTTCTTTCACGAGGCAGACTACTTGGGCATGAAATATTTGTCACACTTTCCCCCGTGGATGAGTGATTCCAGACTTGGCCCAGTGCAAGCCGGTGTAAGTAAACACATCTCCTCCGTAGCTCTGGTAAATGATCTAAGAGATCTAATGCTGAGAGTAAGGAGAGGAGGGGAAATATTGTCCCAGGGTTGCTGGATGAGCTTAATGCCTTTTTCTCCTTGTGTTTAGCAGGGTGTTTGGGATCTGGGTGGTGAATGATGTGTCCATCAAAGCTCAGATGACGTGTGGCTCTGTGGTGGGTGTAACGTTACCGGCCGGCTCACGTGTGGAGTGTTGGGATGATTCACCTCAATTCCAAGTCCCTTTCATCACCATTAAGCCCAGCCCCCAGCTTTCAGACACTCAAGGACCAGCTCTGTTTCTCCAAAGCTTTCCAAGTGTGTTTCAGCACAGCAAACGCAGATCTGGAGCCAAACTCTCTCCCTGTGGGATGAGTTCACACCTGGGGGTCCAACGCAGGCTCCTGCTCCACGTATGAGTGCTGGATGCTGTGGGAGGGACACGGATGATGGCCATCCCATAACTGCAAAAATCAATTCCTTTCCTTTTTTGTGACAGCATTTAAAAAACTCAGAGCTAATTTAAGAAATAACCCATTTGTTTATTTGTAATAGACGAGGATCGTTATGAACTATTTATTTTTTATCTCCTCTGCTTTGTCAAAACACAAATCTCTCAAAGTCCATGGTATCCCAAACCAAACTGCAGGCAGGAACATCATGATGATGTTCCTCTTCCCTGGGAGGGTGGTGAGGCCCTGGCACAGCTGCAGCTGCCCCATCCCTGGAAGTGTCCAAGGCCAGGTTGGACGGGGCTTGGAGCAACCTGGGCTAGTGGAAGGTGTCCCTGCCCATGGCAGGGGGTGAGACTGGATGGTCTCTAAAGTCCTTTCCAACCCAAACTACTCTATGATTCTATGAATTCAGTAAAGATGACTTAGGAAAATGATAACCACAGTGACAACTCTGCCTTATACCACCCTGCTTTGTATTTTCAGGAACACGACATGGACTGAAGCTGTATTACAATTTCAACCCATGTGCAGCAACTAAAGATTTCAAGTGGTCAGGTAAGTACCAAGCTTCTAGAGGGGAAACACGGTAAGAATCAAATCTCCTTGATAAAATGGAGAAGAAATGCAGACTTTTTACTGGTGACATGAGCAGCAGTGAAAAAAAGAGCATAATCCCCCCCCAATCACTCCCCAATTGGTACATATGGATTAACAATGGGGTCTTGTCTTAAGGCAGGACAGGAGGACTCCTGGTAAGATGTTGCTCTAGCTGTGGTATCTGACACCTCCCCAGCTGTTAAATGATGTGGGGTGTGACCCTGCAGCTGGTGCCCATGAACAGCCAGCCCTGATTCCTGGGATGGAAAAGGGTTTCTCCAGCCCAGTAGGGATGAAATGGCAAACCCAGGTACCATTCAATGCAGGGCTGTTATGGGCTGTGAAACGGAGAGGACGTTGCCTCGTGGGACAGATGGAGAGGAAAGGGAGACAGCAGGAAAAAAAATACAATTCCAGCCAAGCAATATGTCCAGTTACCCAATTCCCTCTCTTTTTTCCTTTAATATTAAAGTAATAACAGCACATTATGTGGAATGGAGAAACCCCTCTCAGGACTGGGTTTTTATCAAGGTGAGTGACAAACCAAGACACATCACTGTGTGTTTGGGAGGCAGTGACAGACGGCAGAGCCCATTCCCTGCACCCCAGCACTGCAGGGAACATTACAGGGAGAAGACAAGCAACCTGTCCCTCTCTCCCTTCTTATTTCCTTTTTTTTTTTTTTTAATAACTGAAAATATTCCCATTCCTATTAGCCTTCTGTAAGTGCCTCTAAAGGCAGGCTGAAGCTGGGCTTTACAAATTTCCCCTGAATCTCTTGGGAGCAGCCAGAGCCTCCAAAGAAGCAATATCTGGATGGGAAACTTATGTCCTCCAAGCTGGCAAGTTGTAGCACTGACACAGATTTTCTCTGTGTAAAGGGTATAAAGTCCCTTCTGCCTTCTCCTCCTTCCCCCCCTCCCTGTGTTATTTAACAACTGGCTATGATTTACATGGTTCATTAATGCACTGGTAACACTGACACACGCATTCCCAAATAAGCCAGAAGGTTTATATTTGACCTGGGCCCTCTGTTCACTGCAGATGCCCCAGAGGATTTGAAAAACAGTGATTTGAAGTGATTGCATTGGATAAGGACATTACTCAGTGCAAATACAATTGGATGCAAGCATTTAATTTTTAAAAAAACACGGCTATCGCAGTGCCTTTGAGCCAGAGAAAACAACAGTTTAGCTCCCTTCATGGTTTTGGCTTTTTATTCTCCCTGAGGACAGGAAAGGGAAGCAGGACCAGTTTCAAACTGGAGAGGTTTTGTCAGGTGGTTTGGCTGGGATTGCTCTGAAATGGCCTTCAGGATCTTTCAGGTCCCACCTTGGGGGACTGACACCCCAGGCAGGGTGGCAGCAGAGTTTTGGGGTGTCCCTGGGCTGCTCAGCTCCTCCCCAGGCAGCACAGACAGACTTGAGCTCCCAGCCACTTTCCAACAGCAAGAGATCAGGCCCAGGGACGAACTATAAAGGGAATTATTTGTCCCCCTCGGGTTGGATTTTTATTGCTCCATTTTGGTTATTGGGGACTGAAGGGAAGAAAAGGAGAGAGTTTAAAATGATGATTGCACAATAAATGGCAGCAGCTCTGCTAATGTGCTGAGTGCCTGCAAACAGCTGCTAGTCAAACACCCATAAAGGTTTGCTTTGATGAGGTGTATAACCTTCCTCTTCCTTCAAACAGCTTAACTCCATCAGCTCCTTGCCCTTTCCCAGGCAGGTGAGGAAAAATCAGGGAGCTGGAGCACCAGAAGTACAAATCCTGGGATGGCAGGCGGGGATGGAGGGATCTCCAGGGATCAGAGTGATTCCCTGAGCTCCCTCCCTGCCGTGGAGACCATCAGGCTCAGGGATGGGGATATGGTGAAAGAAAACTTGTACAAACAACTGGGACAGGAGACAAGATTGCTGAACACACGAGGGAGTGAAGCAGTGAGAACGTTCCCAAATTCTCCTGTGCCAAAGATTCCCCAGAGAAACCCCCTTGGATGGCTCTGGGAAAACACTTCCCTCTGCAAAGTTTATTATAGCCCAAAAGCAACAGGAGAGGGACAGATCTCTTAGTAACATAAACAGGTCTGGTTTCCACCTATTCTGATGTTTTCTTTGCCTTTTTCACGCCAGATGAGAGCTGGACCCCAACAATTTGAACCCCCCAAAGCCAGTACACATTTCTGTTCATCCTATGGCCACTCTCACATTAATCCTTCCTGCACCCCCTAAGGCCTCCTGTGATCTGCACAGCTCTTCCCATCTGAATGTCTCCCAACTATTTACATACAAAAATAATTATTCTTTCTGGCTGCCCGGGCTGCAGGAACCATCACTGGCTGATTTGGCAGGCAAGAGAGTTTCCTGGGGAAGCAAGGAGAAGCAGCCTCCTTGCCTCTGTGCCAGCTCCACCCCCAGGAACCCTGGCACCATCCGAATTGGAAAGGAGGAGAGGGATTTTAAGGATATTTCCCTGGGTTTGTAAAAAAACGGGGGCTGGAGGAAGAAAGGCCCAAGGTAAAGGCTCCAGGCTGGCTGGCCTTGAGCACCTAGAGCTGCTATCTGGTTTTGTATGAAGGGACCTGCAGTCAGGCCTTGGGATGGCAAAAGACTTCTCTGATTCAGTGTCTCTACAAGGAACTGAGATGGGAAGAGCAGAGACAGCTGTCCCTGTTTGCCCTTTCAACCCCCCAAGCTGTCAGCAGTCCCGGGAGGATGCTAACAGGAGGAGAAAGGCAGATCCTGGTGGGTCTCCGTGGGGAGCAAGCTTGGGAAGAGCAGGGATTATCCATAGCAGCTTTTGGCTTGGTCTGAAAGGCAGCATTGAAAACATTGCAAAGGGTTAGAGACGCTGAAACACTTCCCAACCCCCCCCCCCGTGGACCTATTAATTGCAATATTGGATCTTCCATCTTTTCCAGCAGGTTCCCAGCAGTGGGCACACAGCCAGCTTGGCTGTGGGTTTGTTTATTTTCCAGCTAATGTAGCAGCAGGATCAGTTCCAGCCAACAAAACTGGGAATGTCAGACAAGTGCTGTCCAGTTCCCACAGATAATTTGGGAGGTACACCTGGAAGATGGTCATTAGCACTGTAATTAATCCAGTGCTGTGTCAGGGGAACAGGGACACCTCGCACAAGTGGATCATGAAAAACCCAACCATCAGAAAAGCAATAAGAGCAGATTTGCCCTGTGGATGAAACACTGGCCACCGGCTGGATGGGAAAACTGCACTTGGAAACCTGGCAGCACACACAAAAACTCGGCTGCAAACACCCCTGTCCCTGCAGGACTGGAAGTGGCATCTGAGCAGTGCCCGTTTGGCATCACCGCAGATGAGTTCAGAGTGTGCTTGTCCAAACTGAACCCCCAGCATTTGTTACCGAGCCCATTAAGCTTCAAACAGCACTCGAGCTGCTGCTCCTCACTCATCTGTGCCGGGCTGGGGTTGTTTAACACACGGGCTCTGCCACACCCAGCCCAGACTGAGCACGAGCTGCCAGAAACCCCAACACTCTGCCGGGGAGTGAGGCTCCTCAGAGCAACAAAAATCCGGGGGGGGGGGGGGGGGGGGGGGGGGGGGGGGGGGGGAGAGAAGGCAGGAGTAGGCTGAGAACAAACAAAAATGGATTAAAATATTTATATGTTTTGCCTTTTCCAGGAGCTCGGGTGGGATTTCATCAGGTGCCTGACCAGCAGGGCCCCGTGAGCGCAGGGTTTGCAGGTCAGTGTTTGCCTGGCACCCACTCCTCCCTTTTATCTTCTCGCCTCCCTCTTGTTTTTTAAATATGCAAATACATCAGAGGAGGGTTTCAAACCACGGACTACAAATAGATCTGAAGGGCCTTTGAGCTTTTGAGAGGCTCCTGACTTACTCCAACAGAATAAACAACCACAAATGCGTGGATATTGCACATTCCCTCTGCTGTGACTCCTGTCGTGAGGTCCAGTCCTGTCTCCCAGAACCTCCTTTGTCCTCCCATTCCCAGCATCACCTGGGAATTTTTTTTGTGGGGAGGTTTCTGGGGTTCAGAGCAGCACAGGCAGTGGGGTCCCCCCCTTTTCCTTCTTGTCCACCTCCATCTCAAGCAGATGTTTCGGGGAGGAAAGCTCTGGGATGATGAGCTGAGCGAGCAGAGGGAATGCGAGGCTTTGACTCGAAAACACCGAGCGTTGAGTCATAATTCTCAAAAAAAAAAAAGGGAACAAAAAACAAATACGTGCCAGCTGGGTGGTTCAGAAAATCTCTGATTGGCTCTGATTGAAGCATTCAACAGCACTGGGTCTGCTGGAAAATCCTGAATGAAGATGCTGAGGCCCTGATTTGGCTGAGCACGCCCGGCTGTGTGTGACAGGGATTCAGCACCATAGCAGAGCTGGCTGGTGGAAACCACAAAAACAAGTGATCCCTGTTATTCCCCATATTCCTTTTTTCTCTGCACTTAACACCTTGGCCAACTGTTGTTAGTTTACCTCGTTGCTATTTTCCACTCTGCTTTAGATGCTGGAAAATTGAGGCTGTTCCCCAGGGGAGGGGAAGGGAGTCCCAGCCCTGTGCTGCCCCCTCCTCTGACTGAAATCCCTATTTATTGCACTCTGTTTACTACTAGAAACTTTAAAAATGTTAAATGCTTAGAGGATTTCAGTTCAGACTTGATCCCCAGGCGACCTGTGGTTACAGTTAAATAAGGCTGCTTTATGTATGCTGTACCCTAAATCTAAAGGTCAGGGGTTTGGTGGCCATAAATATTCAAACTGCACAGACTGGGTCTTTTAAACCTCCTTTTAAATATTTATGATGGTGCTTCCATGGCTGCAGGAGAATATTGTAATAGTATTAAGAGGAAAAAAAAATCCTTCTCTATCTAAAAGCTCAGCATGAGCCATTTTCATATATTATGCATCACTAAGTGCTGTTTATGGCCATTTTTGGCAGAGCTTGTACTGGATCGTGGCAGAGTTCATGAATCTGGAGCTGTGCAGAGCTCGGGGTGTTGGCTGTGCCATCCATCAGCCTGGGCATTGCCTCCAGCGTGGTGGGCACAGCTGATGGGACAGCTGAGGTCCTGCAGCCTGGCACTGGGGCTCTTGTCCTCCCACAGACCTGTTCGTCGTGTTGGCCCACGGCACAAAAGCGTTCCCGAAACACTTCAAGCTCTGGAGATCCATGGAGGGAAGATGCCTCTTGAAGAGGGACCAAGCCTTTGCTTGTGCCAGCTGGAGGGTGGGCACAGCCATGCAGTTATTCTGCTGTTTATTCTCTCGTGGCATTTTGCTGAGAGCACCATCAACCTCAGCTGCAGGAACACGTCTCCTGGTGTTCCCGGGGCCGGTCATTCCAACCACAGCTGTGCCCTTCTGCCTCCTCAGAGAGCTCTGCTCATTCTGAGGGAATCAGCTGCCAACGGGAGCGGGTGGGTTGGGTGCAATCAGCAGGATGGGTCGGAGCTGTGACCAACAGCACCCCCTCGGTGCCAGGACTCGGGATTGCCTGGATGCCACAGCATCGCTGCCGGAACGGGATCTGACCGTGGAACCACGGGGTGAGCCAGCAGGGAGGTCAGCAGAGCTGAAATCACTTGCAGACTTTAATCAGCTTCCAATTAAAACTGAGATGGGCTTTTGTCCTTGGGTAGAGCAGCACAATTCAGCCTGACTGATGCCTCTTCCCTGGTGCTCACCACTCTTATCTCTTCAATTTTCAGCAGTGCTTATGGTTTAGGGGGAAGTGCTGTGTCAGCTCGGTTTCCCAGGGCACATGAACCTGTATCACGAACTTAATCTCCCACATGAAGTCATTTTGTGAGGGAAGCAAACTGGCTTTTCCCCTGTTGCACTAAAACAGGCCCTCGAGCTCTAAAAAAACAAGAGAATGATGGACAGGTGAAAGGATGTACAACATCCACCAGCATGCACAGAGTGGGATGTCACAGGCTTCATTTCCTCAGGAAATCAGCTTTAAAATTAAGGCTAATCAGAGTTAAAAAACACTGCAGTTACCCTAGACCAAATGATACTATAATGTACTCAGTATATTACATCCTCAATAGCAAAGCAGCATCTGCTACATAAAATGAAATGTGTGTGTCACCATATGTAGGCAGCATAATGTGGACTCAAATTAAATAAAAACATTTCAGGGTATATGGTCCAATATGCAATCTGGGCCCTGGGAAATGCTGAGTTTTACTCTAAAGTTCTTAGCAGTTGGCTATAATGCTGAACCCAAAACAGTGCAAACAGGGTTTTTTAGCAACATAAGCTGTTATCTGCACTTTCCTCCCTTTAAGCCAATATTACTTCTAGAAATGTGGGAAATTATTTGGTTTATTTTTAATTTTTTCCTCTTTTTTTTTTTTTTGTCTGAGGCTTTTTGCATCTTTCCACGAGTTGAAAAATCTCTGAGAGACCAGAATCCTGCATGTTTGCAAATACTGCTTTCCATCTGAGAGCTGCCCTCCAGAAACACCATGGAAAAAGCCCCAGAAACCACTCAGCCTGTTATCTGTGTACCACAAATAAAGAGGTAAACGCTGCAAAATTACTTGACTCTCACCTTTTCCACTGTTTTTCCCTCTGAAATCTCTCCCAAGCAAGGGGCTCCTGAAGCACTTTAGTGCTATTTTAAAAGAGATCAGGCTGCTAAACTGCACAGGCAATCTTCCCTGTGTGACTCAGGCTCACTGCAGCTCTGATGTTAGTTTTTATCCTCTTTGACCCCATTTGTTGTTAACAAAATGTGGAATAAACTGTGGATTCCCTCCAGGTGTCAGAAACACTGGGAATACGCTGGTTTTGCCTGGCTTGGGTAGCTGAGGAGTTTGTTATGATGAAGGATTGATCATTGTGTGCATTCAAGGCTGTTGGGAAGCTGCAAACCCTTTCAGTCTGTTAATGTGGATTTCATTTTCATTCAAAACAAATACAACAAGTGTAAAAATAACTTTAAAGTGCCAGTGAGGAAGGGGATGTTTGCAGAGGAGCTGCTTCACACAGTTCTGCCCTCCTGTGCCAGGTTTCCCTGGTGTGAGGGTTTTATCTCCTTTGCTCAGGTCCTTGAATTATTTGGATAATGAAAAGCCCAGGAAAGCCAGTGTTCTACTTTGTAGAAGCAGCAAAACAAAATTTCCAACTGTGAGGCTTGGACTGGAAGCATTTGATGAGGGGAAAAGTCCGGCTGGACCAGAAAGCGAAGGAAAACACAATGATGCCAGTGGAACTGGCTGTGCCACCGTCTGGAAATCCTGGATACACCTGTAAAGGTCTGGGAAGTCACTGAGACAAAAAGAAGAATGCCTACATGCTGTTTTCACCGGGAAAAAGGGAACTCAAGGTAAATGACAGGGAGAGGAATGTAACGAATCTGTTCCTGCCTGGGGCGCTGCTGCCGGCAGCAGACTCTGCCTTGGGGTCCTCTGAGACTTCCTGTGCCAACGGGGAAAGGATTCGGCAGCTCCCAAAGATCGGAGGCGTGGAGCTGGCTGCAGTGCCAGGGCTGGATGCCACCGAGGCTGGATGCCACCAAGGCTGCTGTCTCACACATCCACCCACCGTGAGCCCCGTCCCCTCACCGCTCCCAGCCCTGCGCTGGTTCGGCGCAGCAAACAAAGAGAGAAGCTGCAAACCTAAAAAAAAAAAAAAATAACCAACCTGGATGGCATTTGGTTTTTCTCCTGTCTTTTCCAGTTCCCTTCCTGCTCTTTGTCTTCTGCAGCTCCCCATTTCCTCAGCTTTTGTGTTATTCCTTCTCTCCGATGGCAAAAGCTGGTTCTTACCATTCCTCGCAGGTGCTGCCGGTTTCTGACCCGTTCTCCCTCGGTCTCCCTGAAGCATTAGGGGATGAATTGAAGTCTGGCAGTGTCTGCTCCTCAACCCACTTCTGAGCAGGGAGGTGAAGAGCTGCAAAGAATGAAAGATGTTTGCTTTAAAAAAAAAAACAAACAAACAAAAACAACACGCCACGTTTTCAGATCTGTTCGTGCACCTTGCTTTTCATTCCCATCTCCTTTGTCCTTTGGGGGCATCTGGAATTCCCAGTGCTGAGGCAGCAGGTGAAAATGTATGGAAAGGGCCTTATCTGACTTCAAACCAACTGCTCGAGAGATCAGGTCCTTAGAGACGATCAATGAAATTTGCCTGAAATCAGCTGGAATTGGTCCTAGATTTTTATCAGCCCGTCAGGGGATGGGCAGATACCAAGGCAGCTTTTCAGTGTCCAAGTGGACATCAATTGTGCAGCCACAGTCCTTCCTTCCTACCAAGATCTGTTTGGGACCTGGAGGTGTTGTCACCTTTCTGACTTGGCTAATCCATGACTTTTCCATGAGATCCTCATGACCAGAATGTCCACAGAATGTCTCCTGTGGGTGGTGAAGGTGAGGAGGGACAATCGCAGGAGGGGCTGAGCCACCAGAGGCTCTGACAGGGAGATGCTGTGGATTGAAACCAGGAACAGGGAGATAGCTCAGCACAGAGAGCTCTGCAAGGAGCCACGTCCTGTGTTCATCACTGAGTCTGCCTGCATGAAAGGGGCTGTTGAGGAAGATCACAGAGGTGTGATTTCCTCTGAGGATAGATTTCCTGCTCCCCCGCTATCAGATGCTGCTAACCCAGCAATGAGAGCTCCCAGAGGGCTCCTTGCAGCGAATCCTCCTGTCACACACTCTGAAGTCCCATGACACTGATGCTCATGCCTGGCATCTCTCCCCCTGACACTTTTCTGACAAAGGGATCAATAGTTTGGGTCTGTTTGGAAAATCAATTCAGCGCTGGGCAGCCCTTGAAGGAACACCATCAAAGTGTCGGACGAGCCAGTGGTCCCAGGGGGGACAAGATGCATCTGACCTCGCTGATGGCACAAGAGTGATGAACAGGGGAGAGATGGGAAGGCTCTGCAGATTCCTGCAGCTCCCAGCACAGAGGAAGGGGCTGCCTGCCAACCCCTGCCAAGCCCTGCCATCCCCTTCTGTCCAACTCTGTGTCCTCCCGCCCTAGAGAACAGCGTGATCTGGAAAGCAAAGTACTGGCCTAAATTGCATCCTATAAATCAAGAAGAGAAGCCAGGTGTGTTTTTATCTCCTCTCCTGCATCACACAGCAAGAGTTTCATGAAGAGCAGCTCTCCTGTAATTTCTGGAGGAGCTGGGATGCATCCTTGGGAAAGGCTCTTGGCTCTGATTTAACTGTGTCAAGCGATGGAGAGGGCACCGAGCCTTCAGCTGGGTTGTTTCACAGTCTGATTATCTTCCCCTGAGGAAAGAAACCAGGCCCTATTTCTACTCCAAACTGTGGACTCTTGCTTTGACTTTTTTTTGGCAGATGGAAGAGCCTTCATATACAGAAACCTTCCCCTTGGCAGCCTCCCCTCAGCCCGTCCTTGTGCTGGTGAAAGAGCTGGATCATCTTTAGTCCCACTCCATGGGCAGGTTCTCCAGACCCTGAATCCTTTCCAAATTTCTAAAGAGGCATTTTTCAAAGTCTGGGTAAGACACTGTGGGAATCAAAAGATCTGACTTGTGTTCCCACTGGGCAATTTTTTCCTTTTATTTCTCTTGGTTTCTTTGATTTATGTCCTGGGAGCTCTGTGGGACGGGGGCTCTTTCCCAGAGGAAGGACCATACAGGGCCTCACATTCTGGAGCTCATGTTCAATAACAAGGTTATTGATATTAATTCAGAAACACTTCAAAAGAGGAATAAATTACAACAAAATGCAGAGCTGCTGCTTTTGCCCTTTACCCAAGTGCAAGCCATGACTATTACCATGAAAGTCAATGAAACTGGGTGGGTATAAAACCAAAGGAGAGGGAGTAAAGAGATTTCCCTTGGGAACATGCTGTTGGTGTCTTGGAAAAATCAATTTCAGAGCCTTATCTGTGTAAAACAAGGAGGAGTTCTTCTCTTCTGAGGTCTAAAACACCCAAACCAAGTCACCCTCCATGGCTACAGCAACCTAAGGTGAAGCTGATCTCGTTGAAAATTTTTGTGTGAAAGAAGCTCTCACTGCTGGGCTTCTGCATCTCTCAAGTCTATTTTAAGCCCTGTGAGCTCCAGCTGCACCTGGGCCCTCACATGGAGCATCCTGAGCTGCATCAACCACGTGCTGCCAGGGTTAATCAGGAGCTGCTCAGGTGGTTTTTGAAGACACTTTTAACAGTGCACCCGCAGAGAAATCCAGCCACGTGTAACTCACCAGTCCTCCTCCCTCCTTTGAATTTTGGGGGTTTTTTTTATCCCACTGTGAGCCCTGCTGGGGGAAGGTGATGCCCAGGGTAATGAAACACCTTCTGAGGTGCCAGGGGAGGATGTGTTCAAACCCTGTCATGCCACTGATGCTTTTGGCCTCGTTGTGCTGCTCTTGATAAAGTCAAGAGGAGCTTAATGCTTTTTAAAGATCCTCAGCTTTTATGGGCTATAAAGCATCAACCTTAAAGGGAGGTGCTGAGGGAAGTATCTCCCAGATAGATCTCTGTGGGATAGTCAGACATGCCAGCTTTCCCACAGCTGCTCCCTGGGCTGCCTTTTCCTAAGCTCACTTTAAACGAAGGTGATGGTTTCCCTCCTAGAGAAGAGCTGCCTGAAGCTGCTAAAACACTCTGAGGGGGACTGGGACAACCTTCCCTTGGACATTTGCTGATGGAAACACACAGAAAGCTTTTTCCAGTTTGTTCTCAGCTGTTTGTTCCCACTGAGGCTCAGTCACAGTGCTGCAAATTTCCTGAATTCTGTGCTCCACGATCCCAGGGCTTGGAAAGGGCCCTGCATCAGCTCAACCCTACAGAGATCCCATCTCCTGCTCCAGTAACAAGCACTCCAGAATAAAAAAATCCTTTTGCAATGAGTAGCTAAAGGGGGAAATCCTCCAGTGGGAGCCTCTGCTAATTGTGGACCTGTGGCAAGTGATTCCCATTAAATTATTCAATAATCCCTAAGAGATGATCTGATAACATCTCACCTCTGGAATGTTTCTGTGTTGCTGTTCATCTGCATCACCAGATACTAAAGGAATGAATAGTATTTATGAGGTCCTGGAAAAACTGGTTTGAAAAGCATTCAGGGTGTGTGTGAGAGAGAGAAATGAGGGGGAAACAATCCCCACGGACCCTGGGGAGGGGAATGTGTGAGTGGGCACTGCCTGCAGCCCCTGCTGCACCAGCGGGACCTTTGCAGGGGGCCGGGAGGGGATGCAGGTGAGGATGCTCTGCAGAGCAAAAGCATTGTCACGTCCTCCCACTGCCTTGACTTAATTTAGCTCGGAGCCTGGCAGAGGATGCAGCTCGGAGCCTTCCTGGGGGTTCGGTCTGGGAGCGCCTTTGCTCGCGGGGTGGTGCTCTGGGGGGAAGGGGGGGTGAGATCCCTGTGCACCCCTCCCTGTTCCCAGGTACCACCGGGGATCGGGGGGGGGGGGGGGAGGGCATTGAGAGGGGGGTTCAGGGGGGGGTTCAGGAGGGGGTTCAACCCCCCTGTTCCAGCCCTGCTCCCCGCGGGGCCGCCGCAGCATCACCCCGCGCTGCCGCGGCTGCTTTTCCCCCTCTCCCTTTGCCGTGTTTAGTTAAATTTCCCCCGCCTTACTTGATGTCACATCCTGTTCCACAGCCATCCCCTGCTAGTAGCCAGCCCTACCAATTCCTTTCTTCTTTTTTTTTTTTTTTTTTTTTTTTTTTTAAATCCCCGTCCTCTCCCCATCGCCCCCCTTTTCAAGGCAAACTTTTGGCAATAGCAGAGATAATCATTGCGTGCTCCGTTGAATTTCCCTTCGCAAATGTCTTTGGAGCAAGGGAGCCATTAAAAAAAAAAAAAAAAAATTAAATAAATTACCAGAGAGCCAGCACCGAGAGCAGAGGAGAGAAACTGGGATCCCAATAAATATGCAAAGTGAAGGCTCTGCTGAGCAGATTTTTGGCATCGCTTCCCGAGGGTGCTGAGAGCCGCCCGCAAAATCAGGCTGATTTTTTTTTTTTTTTAAATTGCATTTTGTTGTCTTTTTTTTTCCCTTTTTTTTTTCCTCTTTAATTAAAATATTAATAAGAATAAAGGAGTGAGGAGGCAGCGAGGCTCGGGGACGGCGCAGGGAGGCTCGCCCGGAGGTGATCTGTATGCGAGGTGCCTAGAACGGGGTGCGAGAGATGCAACCGGCAAGCAAGCTCCTGACCCTCTGCTTCCTCATCCTGATGGGCACAGAACTCACCCAAGTAGGTTTATCTCTTCCTTCTCCCACACCCCCTCCTCCTCTCCCTTTCTCCCCAACGCCATTTTCTGTTAAACCTCGAGAGCACAAAAGAAAACTGGGATAGGATGCTGCACCTCCGTGCCCCCCCCCATCCCCGGGCATCACCTGTGCCCAGCCCGCGGTGCTGGGGGACCCTCCGCGCTGGGGGGGAGCCGGGGGTGGGGGCACAGGGCGGGGGGCTCGGGATACCGGACCCCCAGAGACGGGGAGAGAAGGGGCAGCCCCAACGTGGCCACCCCCCCCCGAGGGGTGTGGGGGACCCCCCACCCCACCCACCCGCGGGGAAAGTTCCCGTGAAGGGCTGGGGGAGCAGAGGGGGGCTGCGGGACCCCCGCCCCGGGCTCGGCCAAGTTCAGAGCTGCCCGTCCTGGGTCCCCACGGGGACGAGACTCCGGTGAAGGGTGTCAGTCCCTCCTTGTCCCCACCCCACTCCTCATGTGGGGGTAGATTCGCTGATTTTAGGTGACATTTAAATGTCCCTTGATGTTTCCATCTGTGACAGCCTTGTGGGAGAGAGGAGCAGCTTATTTATCCCCCTCTCCCCACTCCACCTATTTTTTTTTATCCCCTGGATTATAATGGGTTTTTTGACTGTCCCGGCCCCTGGACAGAGTGAGTAGTGGGGCTGGGGGAGAGAAGAGGAGGCACCCTAAAGACATTTCTTGCAAGTGGAATTAAAACTCCATTTGACTTCTTTAAGCTAACTGGGGAGAGGCAGGCAGGGTGATTGTCTTTTATTATTTTCCCCCGTCACTGAGGAAAGGAAAAAAAGTAATTACAAGAGGATGCTCTAGATTGTGGGGTTAATTGTGGTGCTGCCTGGAAGCAAAAAAAAGAAAGAAAAAGAAGCTATAAATAGGAGAGGAATGGAGGCTTCTTAGTGTAGGAGCAATTAGCAGCTGGGCTCTCATCCTGGATGCTTTATGGAGATTATTTTTCTCTTTCTCCTGCTGACAATGCTCTCTCCTGTCACTACCCTACTGCTGAAGTTTGAGTAGCTGAAGCCTTTTGCCTTTGCACCCTCAGAGTATTTCTGCTGCCCCCAGGAAAGGAATGGCTAAAGCAAAGAGCTGCCTTAATCTGGAGCCCTCCAGAGAAGGGATGAGAAGGTTGTAATTTGAGGGGGGGTGGGAGGGTGGGGAGGGAAGGGGAAGGAAAACAAAGCAATCCCAAAGCTGTGTGGCTGAGGAGAGGTGGGAAGGCAGCAGAGCTGCAAGTGAGCACCCAGGAGAAGCCCATTGTGTGAGAGATGCTCGGGCCGTGCGCATGCGCCGCGCTGGACAAAGCCAGGACCACCAGCATCGCTGGGCCACCAGCACGACGGGCTGCTGGCCACACTCCTGGCCCAGCTGAGGGCACAGCCAGCCAGCAGCTGCAGTGGCATCGTGGCAAAGCAGCGTGGCAGGGCTGTCCTGGCCTCGTAGCCCCTCCAGCCTCCCCTCCTGCCCAGCCCCATGCGATGCGCCCGTGGCCTGGGGACCTGGGTGGTGCCGCCTCCCCAGGGATTGTCACCCCCTAATTGGCCTTTCCAGCCCCCTTGCTCTCCTCTGGTGGGTTTTTTCGAGGACCAAAAGGATGCTGCTGTGCCTGGCTGCTTTTTCCTTTTCCTGCTTTATTTCACTTTAACTTTTCGACCAACTTTAAACCAGGGTGGGGATGGGGAACCAAACCTGCCCTGAGCTGTGGGGCTGGGGGGCTGCAGGGAACTTGGCAGAGTTACCTCCCAGCCCATGGCAGGAGGTTTCAGCCCCTGCTAAAGCCTGGCTTTGCTGAGCTGCCTCACTGGGGCTGGTTTCTGCTCTGCAGTGCCTACCTGGGCAGGTATCCACGTCCTGCCAGGCTGTGCAGAGCTCTCCCACCCTTGTGCCTGCTGACTCGCCTGGCACTGCAGAGCCCTTTCAGAGTTTCAGCATCTCATTTCTGTAGCACAGCTGCCAGATGCAATCCCCAAATATGCCTTTCAGCCCAGGCACCGCCCAGCTCAGTGTCTTCCATGGTTAATTCAGTGCCAGGTTCACATCTCCATCACACGTGGGGAGTCTCTGCTGTCCCCTACAGAGATCCCGTGCTGGGGGAGGAAGGATGGAGGTTCAGGGGAGAGAGGCTGCTGATTTAAGCAGCTTTCCCTGATGATGCAGAAGGTACTGCTGTCCCCTCCTGTCCCTCTCTGCAGTGACACTGACAGGCCAGTGCACAAGAAAGGAAGGAATGGGGAGAGGTCTGGCTCTTCAATGGGGCTGGAGGGGGTGAGCACACGGCTGTCCTTCCAGTGGGGGGCTGGGAAAGCTCTTCTTGTGGAGGGAAGGGAGTTGTCACCAAGATATTGGTGCTGCAGCATCCTCTGGCAGTCCCCCCAGGTGGGAGGAAGGATGCTTGTGCCAGGCTGGGAGCACATGGGTGATGCACATGCTGTGGGCTGCACCCCCAATTCGGTAGGGGCTTGGAGACCTATCTAAGATGAGTGGTAGTTTTACCTGTGTGAAACAAGGGCAGAACTGCCCCTACACTCCCCAATCCTTTGTAGAAGTCCCTGCCTGCCCCTCAATCCCCCACGTGCCCCCAGAGGGCAGGGCTGGGGGGTGTCAGGAGCCCCAGAGTGAGACTTGCACTGGGATTTCTTTTAGCTGCCAAAGGTCTCCTGAGTTGTTTTGTTCCTTGCCTTGGCTCTCCCCAGGTCAGCAATCAGAACCTGGAATGACCTATTTTGGCTGGGTTGAACGGCTGGATTCAGGGTGCAGGGGCTGGGATGGGGGGCAAAGGTGCTCTGGGCAGCCTGGGGTGCAGCCCCTTCCCTCCGCTGTGTACACAGCTCTTTGCAGGGGCTTCCTGGGAAAAGCATGGGGCTTCCTCTCCTTGTCTTCTCCTTGGAGAGACCCAGGGCAGCTCTCCTGGTGTCCATGAAGGAGCTGAGCCAATTTATGCTCTCTAAGGATCCGCTTGTCACGTGCAGCGAGACGGTGCTGCCGGAGGGGCAGAGGTTTGGGATGCTGTGGTACAGCCAGGGGTGGTACAGAGGGGGTTTGGGGTGCCAACTGCTTGCCTGTCTGTCTGACCTGTCCTTTAGTCATTCCTCGAGCTGGGATATCACAGTGAAAACCTCTTGGCATTCCCCAAAGTTCTCAGGAGCAGAGCAGCAGCCGGCGCTCCAGCATCCACCCCTCTGGTAATCGTTGGAACCACACAGGAAGGAAGACCTTCCTGGAGCAGGCAGATATTAAACATTTAGGGCTTCTGCAATAGGAAAAAAAAAAAAAAAAAAAGCCTAAAAATAATAATTTTGCTATTGATTTTCCTAAAAGCACATCAGGCCCCTCTTGGGGCTGTTTTCAGGGGAAGGGAGAGGTGCCAGGGACACGCTGCCCGTGCTCAGCAGTGCCCAGCCCAGCCATGCTGGCTCCCTTCTGTCCATGGAGAACTTCCCAGTGCCCAGTTTGATGCCCAGGCTCTTCCTCCCCCTGTCAGGGAGACACATGGAAACTGGTAGGATTAAGCTGCAAATCTGCAGCCTGTAACAGGAGGCAGCTGCCTCGTCTCATAAACCAATTTGTGTCTCGTTTCACTAACTTCAGCTTTAACCAATAGAAAAGAAAGGTAATTTTCAGCCCTGGGTTGTATTTATTACTCAAGTTATCAGGCCTTGTAATCAGTATTAGCATCATACGTAAAGTAATACAAAACTAATTACTCTCAGAGTGAATTAGGTGAAGGCTGCAAACTGTGCTGACAGTGGAAGAACCTAATTCTGGAGTTATGAGTGATAAGTGTTGTCTTTGCTCTGCTGTGATGAAGCTACAAACGAAAGGGAACAAGGCAGGGACAGGGACACCCAAGGAGTGTCCCTCTGGGGTTTCTTGCCTGTGGATACCTCAGCCAGGCTCTTTGGGAGACCTGAGAGATTGAGTCAGTCAGGCAGGGGAAGATGCACTTGGAGAAACTGAGATACAGAGCCTGAGATGTGTCTTTGCACCAGCAAATCCCAGCTGGGGGGGAAGTGTGTCTAAAAATCCTGATTTTTCTTCTTTTGTAAATTGTAGCTATTGGTTGTTGCTGCTCCGCTTGAGCTCAGCCCAGGAGCCCTGGTCCCAGCCTCTGGACTAGTTTTATCCTGGGTCTTGGCCCTGGGAAGCTTTTTCTCTGCTCAGGACTTGGGTCCTGGCTCCCAGCCCGCCCTGCTCATCCTGGAAAGAGAACAGTGGGACAGTAGCAGTGTCAGCCCTGGGCCCAGGAGCAATGCTGTGTTTCCAGCAAGTTTTCACTGTGAAGTCACCTTCTGACTGGAGGCGTGTGCCTGACCCAGGGGAACGTGCCAAAAAATTCATCCTCCCCAGCCACAACATCCGAGTAACGGGAACCCAGGGAACCCATGCCAGCCCAGAGGCTCTGACTTGTCTTGGCACCTGCTGGTGGATCAGGGGCTTAATGTCAAGAGCAGCTTTAGCTAAACACAGATTTAGCCACATGAAGCCCTGTGAAGGGGTTTGTCACTTCCAGAGTGGCACAAGGAGCGTGTTCTCTCTCCTGCAGAGCGTTTCTCCCTGTGTGTGGGTAAGGAAAGGGAAGGTCTGGGAGTGTTTTGCATGTGGGAGCAATCCCAGTGTCTGTAGCTGGAAGTTGACTTTCCAGAGCACATCGGGCTGCCTGATCCCAAAATATGGCTGCTCCTGGAGTGAGGCACAGGACCAGGCACAGGTTCCACACAAAGTCCCACCAGGGGCTGGCACTGATCCACATCATCCTGCTCACTCTTTCCAAAGCACTTTGAGGTCTTAAATTGCTGTTTTGTTTCCTTCCTTCACTTTCCCTGTCTGTCCATCCATACCCTTCCCATGAGGAGGGGAAGAGCTTGCTCTTTGTTGTTACAGGGCCCAGGACTGAGTCACAACAGTGACAAAAAAAAACCCAGAGAGAAAACAAGGAAGTTTGGAAGTCAGACCAGAAAACCTGGGAAAACTGGTACCATTTCTTGCTGTGGCATTTGTGACCTGCTGAGGGACAGATGCCCCATGGCAAATGCAAGAGAGGATTGTCCTGTGCCCCAGAGGTGATGGGGGTACAAAGTGTGTGTTCCCTAGTGAGGATGTGGTTGCCCACGCTGCCTCCCAGGGCAGGTGGTGCCTCTTCTCAGGCTGGAGGGATTTCAGGCACCTCCAGGGAATGAGGAATGCGAGGGAAGGGGGGTGAAAGTTTACTAAGTTGAGAGGGGGATGAGAAATGTCATCCTTTTGTCCAGAGCAGAGTCCAGGCCTTTCCCTCTGCAAGTCTGTGGTGCTGGGCTGAAAGCAGAAGGGCACAGTGAGCCCCCAGTGCAGTTCTGGGCTGGGCTTAGAGCCCTGAGCCTGCTGAGAAGGCTGGGCTGGGATGGGATGGGAACTCTTTGTCCTCCCCACTGCAGGGACCTGCCCCAAGAAAGCTGCTCAGCATCCCCACAGCCTGGTTTTTGGAATGCTGTCCCATCCATATGTGACAGGGGTGCTCCTCTCCACCCCTCAGCTCACCTGTCTCCACACATCCACACTCCTTTGGGTGCAGCAGCACCTGGCAGTGTGGCAGCCTGGCATGAGTCAGGGCTCCATGAGGGATATAAAGAGTCAGTGGAGGCAGCAAACCCTTCAAGAGGCCAGTTCAGAGCCCTTCCATCAACTGTAGGAGGGAGGAAAATCACTTAGTCCAATCTAAGTATCTAAGGAGGATCCTTGAAGTTACACAACCAGGTCTCTCCAGAAAGGACAGTCATTTCCTGCCCAGTGCCTGGGACACCTCACAGGTCTCCAGTACAGAGAGGAGGAGCTGGAAAGAGCAGGAGTAGGGGCTGTCCCACACACCACAGAGCAATCTTCGGACAGGCTGGAGTGCCTGCCCAAATTCTTGAGTCCTGTGCTCCCAGGACAGGAGCTGCCAGCCCCCTCCACTGGGCAGCCAGCTCAGCTGGACTCACCCTCCTTGGGTGTTAGTTGAGATCCTCCAGCGTTTACTGAGCCAGCTTAGAGCACCGGCAAGATTCGAGGCTGTTAAAATACAGGTGCGTGTGTTTTAGAGCAGCTCCCGTCCGCTCACCCTGCAGCCAACAGGAATTCTCGGGTTGGGGTCCGTTGACACGATCCCCACCAAAACTTGGGAGCAACAGGAACTTCAGCACCTCTTCTCCAAACCAGCCAGGAGAGGGAGACAGTGACCGCCGTGTCCTGCACGCTCACACACAGGAACTGTCCCTCTTTGCACACCTTGACCCTTGCAGGGCTCCTCCAGGCTGACAGACACATTTTGCATTATCACTTCCCAGCAGCGGAATTTTCCACTAAGCAGCTATTTTGGAAGACCCTATTCTTTGCTTTTATCTGTCGTTCCTCCTCTTTCTCTGCTCGGAATACATGCGTGCAAAAAGCGTCTTTTGTTCCCTAAACAGTTCATCTTTTCCTGCTGTTTGCTCCTTGCTTGCAGCAGGAGAGGCACGGAGGGGGCAGCCTTGGAACCCCTAATTTTTTGGGCAGCCCTGCACCCC
Organism: Corapipo altera; assembly: GCF_003945725.1. NCBI lineage: Eukaryota > Metazoa > Chordata > Aves > Passeriformes > Pipridae > Corapipo > Corapipo altera. Next base: position 3,010,195 of record NW_020884901.1, on the reverse strand, counting down.
CTGCTCTCGTGGGGAGGGCGGCTGGAGCGAGTGCATCAGGACAAGAAAAACAGTGACAACAAAACAGGTTTTTTCAAGGCAATTCCTTGTGAAAAAACCCAAAGTGATTGGGAGAAAGGTGAGCTCAACCAGTTCAGCAGAACTGGTACTGCAGGGATTTCTGCAATGGAAAGTTCCTTTTCAAGAGCCATATCCAGCTTTGCCCTGGAAAGCCCCATCAGTGAATACTATCAGGTCAAAAAGAGTCACCTGAGTCTCCTCCTCCTTGATTTCACCAGTGTTTCTGCTGATGTGCTCTAGCAGGAGTAAAGGCAACATCAGGTCTCCCACATCAAGTTTATTGGAATTTTATGCCAGTATTTTCATTCTGTTGCCACGCTGGGCTTCTAAAACAAGGGAAATTGTTTGGGTAGGGAAGAGTTTCCCTGTTTGCACATCAGCTGCTTCAGGCACTGAGATGACAACGGTCATTTTCCTCCTTGATGCCCATGATCTGCAGCATGTCCATGCACAGCTGCGACCACCACCCTCTGCATAACCTTCCATCCCTAAAAAAGGGAAACAGCAGCATTTCTGGGACCCTCTTTTTTTTGTCAGGTCTCTGCTTTGGAGCAGCTGGTGTGGATTCAGCTTGCATGGCCATGACTTGGGGGAGGGTTGTGCCTCTCTTCACCCCAGGTTATACCCTACAGGCTCGGGACCATCCTGCTCCCAGCACAGGTTGTTAATGCATTAAGTCACTGAACTGTCTGAAAAGGTGTGGAAGAACATCTTGATGTCCCTGCCTTAACTCCCTTTATCTTACCAGCAACAAAAAAACTTCCCCCAAAACTGCTGGTTTTGGCTCTGTTGTAAACACAGAGAGCAAGAGAAAGAAATGAAATCTGCTCCAGGGAAACAGAGCAGTTCTGCCTCCCACCACCTGCACAAACCCTGGGAAAAGGTTCCCAGGAATGGGCCACCTCCTCAGCAGGGACTTGTGGCTGCTGCTCCTCTCTCCGTGCTTTGCTGTCCCCATCTGAGTAAGTTTTAATCCTTGCAAAGCATTTGAAAGACATATGAATGTGCACTGGTGGGAAATGAGGCTTTGTGGAATGACCCTTACCACACTGAATACCATTTTACACATTGGAGTATCCATAGGTCTAATTCCCTTGTATGTTCCTGGAGTAGACAAATATGAGGGATAAACTTTACTTACTGACTCAGTTGCAAAATGAACATTAAGATGATTTAAGTGTAGCACTCAAGTGTTTTATATGATATGAAATCAGATAAGCAATCAGAGCCTCAGCTGCCACAGTGCTGAGCACAGCAGAAGCACCTGTTAGAGCAGCACTGGAGCAGAGCAGGGAGCTGTGATTCCTTATAAAAGCTGGAAGCCATCCAAGGCTTTTGCCTAATGAACCTGTTCCTGTAACCACAGCCTGAAGCACCTCCTTGCTGCAGAGCCCCTCAGGTACCACCCCACACCCCTGGCAGCAGTTTTGCCATGGAAGGGATGCTGGTGCCTCACCTGGGCTGGGTGAAGCTGATTTCACAGGGTGGAAGCAGTTTATCCCTTTTGGAAGCCTGAAGCAGGACAGTGTGTGGTTCAGAGGGCAGGACAATTTCCCTACTGATTTCAGCAGCTGGCTGACTTACCTGGGCTAGAGGTGAGCAGGAGGAAGGGGCAGAGTGACATGGATGCTGCTGGGACGTGAGGGAAGGGAAGGGCATTCCAGCTGCCAGCGCCTGATTCTGTTGCTGCTGGGAGGGACAGGATCCGACCTGGCAGCAGCGCTCCTGCTCTAACTCGTCTCTTTTTCTCCACCTGGTGGACTTGCTAAATGTGCTTTATTTCAGTGTGTTACAGGAGCTCCACAGCTCTCCCTGCAGAAACAGCTCCACTGGGCTGTGGCTGGTGCTGCTCCCTTTGCCCAGACCGGCAGTGCTGGGATGATCCCACACCAAGGGCCATGTCCCCAGTGAGGGACAAGGTCCTGCTAAGGTGGGACAGATCAGCTCAGTGGCGGTTGGAACATTCAGGGTCTCCTGCAAAGAGGGCAGTGCTGGCTATTCCAACATGCCAGGGCTGGTGCTGTACCAGTGGAGTGATGGGTGTCACCTCTATCCTCTGGAGAGGGACAGCAGATTAATTTCAGAATTTTGCTTTGCACAGGGTGTTTCAAAGGTTCACTTAGGGGAGGATGTGCAAGGAACTGCAGAGCTCTGTTTGTGGGAGACTTTGGTTCTGAGGTCACCAGGCCAGTTCTGCAAATGCCTTCAGGAAACCTGAGTTGTGACCAAGCCCCATCTCGCTGCCCATGATATGCCAGGCTGGCCAGTGGTGTTGGTTGGTGTTTGCAGCCCGGGGGGTTCCTCGGCAGGGAATTCTGGGAATGAGACAGGAGCAGCGTGGGGCAGGAACAGGGCAGGCAGGTCTACTGGGACATTTCGGTTTATCCTTCGCGCTGACGGAGCGCTGTCGCAACAGAATGCGGCGAGGGGGCGAGCGGGGACGCGGAGGGTGCTCTGACAGGGCTGGGGAGCACCAGGTGCCCCGCAGGGATCGCACAGCCCGCGGGACTGTGCGGGAGTTCTCAAGGAGCGCTTGAGCGCTGGCAGCAGCCCTGGCCGGCTCCCCTGGCTGGCAGCAGCTCCCCTTTGTCCCCTGCACGGCGCTTCTCCGCTGCGGTCCCCGCGCCCCCCGAGCGCCCCCGGCCCCGCAGCGCAGCCCGCAGCCGGCAGAGGGAGCGGCAGCGCCGCAGCGGGGGAGCCGCCCCCCCCCTTCCCCGCTCCGCTCCCTCCCCAAACCTCCTCCACCTCCCCCCCAGTCCTTTTCCGTCCCCTCAAATCTTCTCTCCTTTCCCCCAGTTTTCCCCCTCTTCCCCCAAATCTTTTGTCCTCTCCCCAAATCTTTCTCTCCCTTCCCCAAGCCTTTCTGACTCTCTTCAAATCTCTCCCCCGTTCTTTCCCTTTTCCCCATATTTTTTATCTATATATCTTCTCATATCTTTTCTCACTAAACCTTCTCTCCCCAAACCCTTTCTTCCCTGTTTCCCTCCACTCCCCCTTCCCCAAACCTTTTCTCCCTAAATCTTTTCTCCCCAAACCCTATTTTCCCTCTTTTCCTCCACTCCCCCTTCCCCAAATCTTTTTTCCCTAACCTCTTCTCCCAACGTCTTCTCCGCAAATCTTTTCACCCCTCCTTCCCTCCGCTCCCCCTTCCCCAAACCT
>NW_020884901.1:3006511-3006576 GCF_003945725.1 Corapipo altera | reverse complement strand
TGCCCGGAGCATCCCTGCCTCCCGGAGCATCCCTGCCTCCCGGAGCATCCCAGATGCCCGGAGCA